>NC_052162.1:122783004-123028214 GCF_902713615.1 Scyliorhinus canicula
TTAATTAATTTGATAGACATGAATGAATCTTAAGTAATGACCAATGCCTGGATAACAAATCATGTTCCAAGTGACAGAGTTTTTTCAAAAAATCAGGAATTCTCAGCTGAGAATTTGAAACCAATAAGGGGTTAGACCATTGAGAAGAATTTATTTAAGAATAAAGTTTCATGATTAAAGTTTGTTCTGTATTCATACTTTAAGAAATTCTGAACCATCTATTGATTTCCTAATATTTTCGTTTAACACTCTTTATTTTTATGATTTGATGTTTTATTTGATCTAAGTTTTGATTCATTTTTATGTAAGAGAATCAAAGTGGATAATTAGCAATAAAGTTGTAATTTTGGTCACCTCCAGTCAACCAGATCTTGGGCTGTTATTTGAAGATAAAATAAGAGATCTTATCACTCATAAAATGGCCAAAATAAGTGTAACTCTGAGGATTGGAAACTTGTCTTAGAATTCAGCAAAGGAGGATCAAGAAAGTCATGAACAGAAAATTGAATATGAGAGCAAACTGGCTCGAAACATAAGAAAAACTACAGGAAAAGCTCCGATAGGAATGGGAAAAGGAAAAGATTAGCAAAGACTAATGTAGGTCCATTCCAGGCAGAGATAGAAGAGTTTACAATGGGGTACAATGAAATGCAGAGAAACTAAACAATGCGTGTCTGTCTTCATGGAGGACATGAAATTGTCCCAAAGACACGGGAACCAACGGACGAGTGAGCACGAGGAACTGAAGGAGATTAGTATTAGTGAAAAGGTAGTATTGGAGAAATTAATGTGGTTCAAAGTTAATAAATCCCCAAAAGCTGATGCTTTACATCCCAGAGTGTTGAAAGAGGTGACTGTAGAGATAGTGGATACATTGGTGATCAACTTTCAAAATTCCATAGATTCTGGAATGGTTCCTGTAGATTGGAAGGTGGTAAATGTAACCCCACTATTTAAGGAGGGAGAGAGAAAAAGGGAACCACAGACCCATTAGCCTGATATCAGTAGGAGGGAAAATGCTATAATTTATTATAAAGGTTGCGATAACAAATGAATTAAGAGCAGGAGTAGGCCACTCGGCCCCTCGAGCCTGCTCCACCATTTCAAAATGTTGCCGGCTGATCTGATTGTAACCTCAACTCCACATTCCCACTGACCCCCCGATAACCTTTCACCCACTTGTTTATTCAGAATCTATCCAGCTCCGCCTTAAAAATATTCAAAGTCTCTGCTTCCACTGTCCTTTGAGGAAGAGAGTTCCAAAGATTCACAACCCTCAGAGAAAAAAGTTCTCTGCCTTAAATGGGCAAGGTATTACATTTAAAGTGACTCCAATTTCTAGATTCTCCCACAAGAGGAAACATCCTTTCCACATCCACCCTGTCAAGCCCCCTCAAGATCTTGTACGGTTCAATCAAGTCACCTAAACTCCATCGGTCACAAGCCCTGGCCTGTCCAATCATTCCTCAAAAGACCAGCCTCCAGTTCCAGGTACGAGTCCAGTAAACCTTCTCTGAACTGCTTCCAACACATTGACATCATTCCTTAAATGAGAGCAATACTGTACACAGTGCTCCAGATGTGGTCTCACCAATGTCCTGTGTAACTGAAGCATAACCTCCCTACTTTTGTATTCAATTCCCTTCACAATAAACAATAACATTCTATTAGCTTTCCTAATTACTTGCTGTACCTGTCTACTCGCATTTTGTAATTCATGCTCTTGGACACCCAGATCCCTCTGAGTCTCAGAGCTCTGCAATCTCTCACCATTTAGATAATAAGCTTTTTTATTTTTCTGGCCAACATGGACAATTTGACATTTTCTCACATTCTCTATTTGGCAGAACTTATCCCACTCACTTAACTGATCGATATCACTTTGTAACCTCCTTATGTCCTCTTCACAATTTACTTTCCCACCTATCTTTATATCATCGGAGCAGGAGTTGGCCATTCAGCCCATCGAGCCTGCTCCACCATTCAATACAATCATGGCTGATCATCCACGTCAATGTCTTTCCCCCTCACTGTCCCCATATCCCTTTGTGTTATTGGGATTTAGAAATCTGTCAGTTGGGTGGCACAGTGGTTAGCACTGTTGCCTCACGGCACCAAGAACCTGGGTTCGATCCTGGCCCCGGGTCACTGTCCGTGTGGAGTTTGCACATTCTCCTCGTGTCTTGTGGGTCTCACCCCCACAACCCAATTGGATGTGCAGCTGAGCTGAATTGGCCTCGCTACACTTCCCCTTAATTGGAAAAAAATAATTGGGTACTCTTAAATTTATTAAACAAAAAAAAAAGAAATCTGTCAGTCTCTGCTTTAAAAACACTCAATGACCGAGCTCCCACAGCCCTCTGGGGTAGAGAATTCCAAAGATTCACAACCCTCTGAGTAAAGAAATGTCTCCTCGAGACCGGCCCTAAGTGGCTTCCCCCTTATTTTGAAATTGTGCCCCCTGGTTCCAGACTCTCAAACCAGGGGAAACATCTCACCTGCACCTCCCCTGTCTATTCCTTTATGGATTTTGTAAGTTTCAATGAAATCCCCTCTCATTCTTTGAAACTACAGTGAAAAGAGGCCTAGTTTCCCCAATCTCTCTTCACAGGACAGTCCTGCTAAACCCAGAACAAGTCTGGTGAAACTTTGTTGCTGTTCCTCTGTGGCAATACCTTTCCTAAGGTAAGGGGAGTAAAACTGCACACAGTACTCCAGCTGTGGTCTGAGAATTTCATAATGATCAATGTCAAGGCCATCGAACGGTATTCATTGAGGCACGTTGCCTGGTTCTCCTTTGGCCCCGGTATGATGGTGGTCTTCTTGAAGCAGGTGGGAACCTCGGAGCGGAGTAGGGAGAGGCTGAGGATGTCCGCAGGAACACACCTGCCAGTTGGTCCGCGGAGGATCTGGGTGCACGGCAGGGACTCCGTCAGGACCCGCCGCTTTCCGAGGGTTCACTTTCAAGAAGGCCAATCTGAATTTGGAGGCTGTGATGGTGGGCATGGGTGTGTCCAAGGCTCCTGGGGCAGTTTGTTGGTTTCTTGCTCGAAGTAAGCATAGAAAGCATTGAGTTTGTCGGGGAGGCTGCGCTGTTGCTGAAGATTCTACTCGGTTTTACTTTGCATTCATGTTATTTAAGCCTTGCCACAACCAACGAGAGTCCATGTCGTTAATCTGTGATTCTAGCTTAGTCTGGTATTGTCTCTTGGAGTCAGTGATGGCTTTGCGGAGGTCATACCTCGATCTTTTGATTAGGTCAGGGTCGCCTGTCTTGAACACCTCAGACGTGGCCTTCAGTAGGGAGCGAATCTCCCGAATAAACCATGGTATCTGGTTGGGTAATGGACATACTACCTTCTTTGACACACAATCTTCTACACACTTGCTGATGAAGTCTGTGATGGTGCTGGCAAACTCGTTTAGGTTGGCTGCGGAATTCTTGAATATGGACCAGTCCACCTACTCCAAGCAGTCACGTCAGAGCTCTTCCATTGCACGACCTTCTGAATCAGATTCTCTCGCTTAAGTTGCTGCCTGTATGCCGGGAGAAGTACACTCTGGAGGTTGGCCTGGTTAGAGTCCCCGGCCACAATGAACAAGGCCGCCGGGTATTCTGCTTCATTTTTATTTATAGCGGTTACAATTCATCAAGCACCTTCTTCACTTCCGCCTGGGGTGGGATGTAGACCGCTGTGATGATGGCAGAAGTGAACTCCGTGGGAGGTAGTATGACAGTACTTCACAGTCGGGTATTCCAGGTCCGGGGAGCAGTAGTTCGCCAGGGTCGCCACGTCCGAGCACCAGGAGGAGTTGATGAGGAGGCAAATCCCTCCACCCACTCCAGGTTCAGTCCTGGATTGATTAACAGCAGGAATAACAGCAGAATCTAACCCGTCCTCACTTGTGAACCCTTTGGTGTCTCAGCATGTTGGATGACTGAGTGAATCCCTCCCCACAGTGAGAGCAGGTGAATGACCTCTCCCCGGTGTGAACTCGCTGGTGTCTCCGCAATGTGGATGACGTTCTAAATGTCTTTGTGCAGTGAGAGCAGTTGAACAGTTTCTCCTCAGTGTGAATGCACTGGTGGGACATCAGTAGCTGAGAGCTTTTAAACCCACTCCCACTGTCAGAGCGTTTAAAGAGTCTCTCATTGGTGTGAGTGACATTGTGGCTCAGGAAGTGATGGCCGAGTGAATATTTTCCCAGTTGGAGAGGTGAACGGGCTCTTCCCGGTGTGACCTCGCTCGTGTTTCATCAGGTATGATGAGGTTCTAAAGCTCTTTGTGCAGTGAGAGCAGCTGAACGGTCTCTCCTCAGAGTGAATGCGCTGGTGGGACATCAGTCGCTGTGAGCTTTTGAAACCCCTCCTGCAGTCAGAGCATTTAAAGGGCCTGCTCTTGGTGTGAGTGACATTGTGTCTCAGCAGGCTGGATAATTGAGTGAATCCCTTATCACACACAGTGCAGATGAATGGCTTCTCCCCAGTGTGAACTCGCTGGTGTCTCTGCAGGTTGGATAACTGAGCGAATCCCTTATTACACACAGTGCAGATGAATGGCCTCTCCCTGGTGTGAACTCGTTCGTGTCTCCGCAGGTCGCCAATATCAGTGAATCCCTTTTCACACTGCGAGCAGGTGAAAGGCCTCTCTCCAGTGTGAAATCGTTTGTGTTTCCACAGGCTGCCAATTTCAGTGAATCCCTTTTCACACTGAGAGCAGGTGAAAGGCCTCTCTCCAGTGTGAACTCTCTGGTGGCTCTGCAGGTGGGATGACCGAGTGAATCCCTTCCCACAGTCAGAGCAGGTGAATGGCCTCTCCCCAGTGTGAACTCGTTCATGTCTCCGCAGGTTGCCAAAGTCAGTGAATCCCTTTTCACAGTGAGAGCATGTGAAAGGCCTCTCCCCAGTATGAACTCGTTCGTGTCTCCGCAGGTTGCCAATGGCAGCGAATTCCTTTTCACAGTGAGAGCAGGTGAAATGGCCTCTCCCCAGTATGAACTCGTTCATGTCTCCGCAGGTTGCCAAAGTCAGTGAATCCCTTTTCACACTGAGAGCATGTGAAAGGCCTCTCTCCAGTGTGACTGCGTTGATGCCTTTCCAGCTCGCACGGGCCTTTGAACCCCTTCCCACAATCCTCACATTTCCATGGTTTCTCCATGGTCTGGGTGATCTTGTGTCTCACCACGTTGGACGATCAGTTGAAGCCTCGTCCACACACAGAACACTGATACAGTCTCTCCCTGCTGTGAATGGTGTAGTATTTTCTTCAGGCTGTGTAACTGGTTAAAGCTCTTTCCACAGCCAGAGCTGTGTAACAGTCTCACTCGGGTGTGTGTGTGTCTCAGTGTCTTTTCCAGGCACACTGATGTTTAAAATCTCTTGAAGCAGACAGAATAGACAAACGTTTCTCCTTCTAGATTCAAAGGCCGATGATCCCAAGACTCGAGTGACTCAGTCAGTTCTTGACCGGATATTTAGTTTGAGATATCGGCCTCGAACTCCTCTCGTTCGAACTTCCTGCAAACAGATTTTACAATAGTAATCATTGTCAGTACAGGATAGAAACTCAGAACAGACAATTCCTAGTTTCCATCGAACATTCTTCCTCTGTCTTTCCCTGAAATGCTCTAAATCTCCATCCCACAGACTCTCCCTCCATTCTCACTCTGCTGTATCTAATATTCACCCTCCCAATTCTCCTGAAGGTGCTGATTCAGGCTGATTGACAGATCCAATGCTCACTGCTTCCTGTCCTGGACACAGAGACCTGAAAATCTTCATGCAAGGCTGCCAGACAGATATATGTCGATATTACTGGATGAAAAATGTGTGTAATATACAGACTGTATTCACTTACTTTCCCTCCCAATTATCCTGAAGGTGCTGATCAACAAATCTAAACTCACTAAAACCTGTACAAGAGGAGAGAATCTCCACATAAGGACATTTACTGATTAGAGATAGGGAAATTCTGAGGAAGAATTTTATTTAGTCGTGGAGTGGACATAACAGGGAACTCACTGCCCACAAGCGTTGTGGAAGTCCAGATGATCAATAATTTAAAATAAAATAGGATGGTCACTTGAAGAAAATAAACTTGCAGGGGAACAGGGATATTGAGGGGGAATGGGACTGACTGGATTACTGTACAGAGAGTCAGCATTGACTTGAGATACCAAATGGATTCTGTCAGTGCTGCAATGACTGTATGACTGGAAATATATAATGTGGGTACAGTACTATATTACAAAACTAGAACTAATAATACATGTATTTTATTACAGAACCATCAATAATATATATAATACATACCATATAACACTAGACATATCTCTGTCCATTGTTAAATTTTTAAAAATTAATTTACAGGATGTGGACAATGCTGGTTAGGCCAGCATTTATTGCCCATCCCAGTTACCCGACCGAAGTAGTGGTGAGTTGCCTTCTTGAACTGCTGCAGTCCTTGAGATGCAGGTACATACCCTGTGCTGGTTTAAATTTTTTTTTAAATAAATTAAAAATACCCAATTCATTTTTTTCCAATTAAGGGGCAATTTAGCGAGGCTAATCCACCTACCCTGCACATCTTTGCGTTGTGGGGGCGAAAGCCATGCAAACACAAGGAGAGCATGCAAACTACACACGGACAGTGACCCAGAGCCGGGATCGAACCTGGGACCTTGGCGCTGTGAGGCAGCAGCGCGAACCACTGCTCCACCATGCTGCCCGATATCCCCTGTGCTGTTAGGGAGAGAATTCCAGGATGTTGTCCCAGGGACAGTGAAGGAACGGCAAGATATTTCCAAGTCAGGGTGGTGTGTAACTTGGAAGCGAACCTCCAGGTGGTGAGGTTCCCAGGTATCTGCTGCTCTTGTCCTTCTAGATGGTAGTGGTTGTGGGTTTGGAAGGTGCTGTCTGAGGAACCTTTATGAGTTACTGCAGTGTATCTTGTAGATGGTATACACAGCTGCTACTATTTGTCAGTGGTAGAAGGTTTGAATGTTTGTGGAAGGGGGTGCAATCAATCAGGCTGCTTTGTCCTGGATAGTATTGAGCTTCTTGTGTGTTGTTGGAGCTGCAAAGTGGAGCGTATTCCATTACACTCCTGACTTGTGCTTGTAGATGTCTGGTGGACAAGCTTTGGGGCATCAGGTGGCGTGTTACTCATCGTAGGATTCCCAGAATTTGACCTGCCCTGGTAGCTACAGTACTAACATGGCTAGTCCAGTTCCGTTTCTGATCAATGGTAACCCCCAGGATGTTGGTTGTGGGGGATTCAGCGATGGCAGTGCCACTGAATGTCAAGGGGTGTTGGTTAGATCCTCTCTTGTAGGAGATGGTCATTGCCTGGCACTAGTGTAGCACAAATGTAACTTGCCACTTATTCGGCCAAGCCTTGACATTGTCCAGGTCTTACTGAATTTGGACATGGACTGCTTCATTATCTGAGGAGTCGAGAATGGTGCTGAACATTGTGCAGTCATCTGCAAACATCACCACTTCTCACCTTATGATGGAAGGGAGATCATTGGTGAAGCAGCTGAAGATGGTTCGGCCTCGGAAACTGCCCTGAGGAACTCCTGCATGATGTCCTGGAGCTGAGATGATTGACCTCCAATCAGGAACCATCTTCCTTTGTGCCAGGTATGACTCCAACCAGTGGAGAGTTATCCTCTGATTCTCATTGACTCCAGTTTAGCTGGGGATCTTTGATGTCATACTCGGTCAAATGCTGCCTTGATGTCACCCTCAACTCACTTCTGGCATTCAGCTCTTTCGTCCAAGTTTGAACTAAGGCTGTAATGAGGTCAGGAGCCGAGTGACCCTGGCGGAACCCAAACTGAGCGTCCAGGAGCAGGTTATTTCAGAATAAGTGCCACTTAATAGCAAATTTGATCATTCCTTCCATCACTTTGCTGATGATGGACAGTAGACCTACAGAGAAGTAATTGGCTGAGTTAGATTTGCCCTGTTTACTGCCCCCTTAAATGCCAGTCATCTCCTGGGGAAACCAGCCGTTTAATCGTGAACATTAGGAAATAAATCGTCCTTTAAGCCACACAAATAAATGTGTCAAGCTGAGGGAGCAAAGGATGTCAATGCCTTTAAGAGAGAGAGACTTGGGCCAAGCTTTCTAGAGTCTGCACCCTCCCTGCATTCACTTCCTTTCCCTTCAGTTGCTGCAAGTGACCAATTGAAGGTGAGAATGAGAAAAGAAATGGAAAGGGGGAGAAAAGAAAGTGTTTTACTCACAGATGTTGGAGACAAGAGGAGGTTTTAGTCTGTGTGCAGCTCAAGCTCATTCAGGGTTGGAGGAACAGCTTTGCTCGGCACAAACCTTCGTGTCCAGCTTCCGCATTGAGACAATGGGGGAGCTCTGATTGGCGGAGAAGCAGGGTCCTTCCGGTCCTCCAATCTTCCCATTGGACACCGCGGGATTGAGCTCGCCCTGCACATGCGCAGTTTTCCCTCTCCCTGAGACATGCGCAGTCCTGGGTTGGGGTGGGGCTTCTCACTCTGGCCGGAGCTGTCAGCCGGTTGCCCGGAAACCGTCATGACGATTGCTGGGGGAGAGGGAACAAAGGGTGGGGGCGGGGCTCCCGTGTACTCGCGCACAAATGCAGTGACGTCACCGCGCAACGGATTCATTCCTATTGGCTGATTTAGAGGACGAGCTCCTTTGTGATGTCACAATGTGGAGGTTGGACAATGTGTTTCAGACTAAAACTTCCTCTGGGCAACATCTGGGAGCAAATCAATGTCTCCCCTTTCAGAAGATATCGGAGCAGAATTAGGCCATTTGGCCCATCGAGTCTGCTCTGCCACTCTGTCATGGCTGTACTCAACATGGATTTAATTCCACCGTACTGCCAGTTCTCCATTACCCTTCAACCCATTACCAATTAAACATCTGTCTTCTATAAATCTGGATTTTGCCCTTTACATAAATTGTGTGACATTCATGGAAGTTTGCCAACTGGAGCTTTATTCTCAGTTAAATTCAGCCCTCAGCTCCATCGCTGCCTGTCATTGACATGAGCAATAGAGACACAGAAAGGTGCCAGAGGCTCAAATTGGAAGCCAAAACTTGTGATTCGAAACCAACACCTCAACATTTGTCAGTCAAATCCATGTTATTTATACTGGGCTTTTTATTATTAAATTTAGGCACTGGAGGCAAAGGGTGGGGGTTTTAAAGGGTAACTTTCACTTTCTAATTTTGTATTGTCTGTAGTTTCAGTTGTGGCTCAGTGGGCAGTTCTCTCACCTCTGAATCAGAAGATTATGGGTTCAAGGTTTTCAATTGAATATACTGATCTTGTTATCGAGAACATAATTGATTTCAGCTACCCCCAACTTACCATTTAATAAATTCATTTTAGGTTGGACAGCACTTGAATCAATTAAGACAAAGGCAGAATTCTCGGGATAGTAAATTCAAAAATAGGTTTATGAAAAGAAAAAGGTTCACTGAACTGCATTGACTTTTCCAACTTCATGCCGGTGATCAGTCTGTGGAAGCGTAACCCTCTCTGGCTCCATCTTTGACAGTAATTCTTGTGGAATTCAGCCTCGGGAGTCTGGCTCCTTCTTTGACAATAATTTCCTTGGAACTCGCCCTCAGGAATCTTCAGTACTTGGCCAGCAAGGAAGACGTTCGGAACCTCTACTTTTATCCCCAAAGTGACCATTACCTCACATCAGAGTTAGGCCTGTTTAACATGACAATTGGTCAATTTGGTCTCTAGATTCATCAATTGGATCCCCAATTACCGACACCACCTTCTCTCATTAACTTAGGCAGGAATACAATAGAACTGTTTCATACTATCCTTTTATCTGCTTCTGTAGAATCCTTTATTTTACAACATCAACTGATGAGGTTAATCTGACCTTGAAGGTCTCTCTTGCCAGTACATTTATCTTCATTACACAGCCCTTTTAAAAAAATTTATAAATTTAGACTACCCAACTAGTTTTCTCCAATTAAGGGCAATTTTGCGTGGCCAATCCACCTATCCTGCACAATATTTTTGGACTGTGGGGGTGTGACCCACGCAGACACGGGTAGAATGTGTAAACTCCACATGGACAGTGACCCTGGGCCGGGATCTAACCCGGGTTCTCGGCGCCGTGAGGCAGCAGTGCTAACCACTGCACCACCATGCAGCCCAAAACATTCTTTACATATACAGCAATTAAGCTTTTTAAGTAATTTAGAGTACCCAATTCATTTTTCCCAATAAAGGGACAATTTAGTGCGGCCAATCCACCTACCCTGCACATCTTTGGGTTGTGGGAGCGAAACCCACGCTAACACGGGGAGAATGTGCAAACTGCACATGGACAGTGACCCAGAGCTGGGATTGAGCCTGGGACCTTGGCACCGTGAGGCAGCAGTGCTAACCACTGTGCTGCTCTGCTGCCCTGCTTTTACATTTTTACAGCAAATAAAAATCAGTCTTTTACAAGAACTACTGATTCATTATTGATTCATTCATTGTACCTGAATTAAGGATCAATCATCTGTTACTGATTGGTGGCTAAATAAAACAGTAATCTTTAATTAATATATTTGGTCACTCCAAGGTAAACTGGTTCAAAAAGACAGTTTGTGAAAGACAATAGCTTTATTTCTTACTCATCTTAATTGGATTCAACAAACAGCCTTGTGGTTGAGCCAGACATTGGCACAATTTAATGTTCTCTTTCTTGTCAAAATTATTGAAGAATTTATTTATTTCAACAATTAATGCTCACTCAGCAGCGTCGAAGCATTCACGTTTATACAGTATTAATTTCTGAAAAAAAGATCTTGTCACACTTTAGAGTTGAACATGGCTTCTGTAGAAATAAACTATTTTCTAATACACCTGATAGGTAAAAGATAACTATTTCACATAAATATTAAGCCCCAGTTTTAAATACCCATTTTAAATTAAGGATTTCAACACTCATAACGTCACATCATCTCAAAACGTATAGCTTCAACAGAACAGAGACACAAAACAGCATGACACAGCATAATTCCATTATAGATTAAAACAGCACTTTTACTGAGCTCCATTGTTCTAACAAATACATTTGCAAGACAGTGTGACATTAAAACACAAGCTGAACCAGATATCATTCCAAGGACAGGGCAGGCACCACAGCAACATTAAGGCGCTAATGTCCACAATGTGGAAAATAGCAAAGTCAGCAGAAGTCTAGTTTAAACTGGTTGTGATAATAGCACAGAATCGCATTCCATAACATACACAAGTATTCAGATATGAAACATTTAAAGCTAATGTTGCACATTGAAGATTGACAGCTAACCGTCAAAGCAAACTCATTTGATTCTAATCTAAACCAATTGGGATTACATAGGGGTCTAGATAGATGGCTAAAGACTGATGTGATTTTCTATAACCGTGAGGGTCCATACACCCATCTTTATTCATGAATCATCTATACTTTAATCTAAACTATTCGCTGTCTCTATACTTTCACTTTTCCACTCTAACTCTTGAAGTAAATGCAAGCTGTTTTGCAGTAAGCAAGAAACCATTTCTGTATTATTTGAAAGTTAAATTATGTACAAGTTGCTTCTCTTTAAGTCCTTTTTGCTAGCTGGACTTATTAGAGAATAAGATTTAAGTGATTCTCAATTGTAAAAAAATAGAGGCAACAAACGATTCTTGTTTGCACGGGAGAAGTTTAAACTCAAATTTCTACTGAGTTTTAGTGTCGAAAGTGCCAGGTAGATCTCTACAACTGGCGTAGTTCGGCAAAAGGGGAGGAGCCAGCCAGGAAGAAATCAGAAGACTGAAGAAAGACCAGAAGGACGGAAGACCCAAAGAAAAACGGCTAGACTGCGGTAAGAAATATCTTTTTCACCCATTAAAAGGCTGAAAGCCGCATCAAGTAGTGCTTTGACCCCTAGAAAGGACCTTTTTACAGACTGTGTTAATTCAATCGGGTGCTGGTTGTTGAAACTAAAATAAAACGGGACTGAAAGAATAGTCTCGCTCGTGTACACAGATACACAAACATAGTTGGCGACCAAATAATTGGGTGTAAGGCTGAGTTTATGGCAGACATGCCTCCTAAAATAGATTCAGGACCTTCAAATGGTAGAGAACTACTTCCCACAACATCCAAGGGAGGTTGTGCCGTACCGGATGTCTCTATTGACGATATATTGGGTGATCTTAGATCTTTGATTTGTAGATCATTTGGACTGTCTGAAGTTGCAAGAAAGATTGAATTAAAATATGATATTCCCAAAGGACAGTGGTCCCTTGATAATATCAAGAAGGCAGGGGGGAAAACCACATGCTTAAATAGAGGAAACCGTATGAAATGGTCTTTTGCAGCAATGGCACAGCTCCAAAAACATCAAGAGACAATCGCAAAAAATAAATTCGATCATGACCTTAAGTTCACTAAAGACCAATTTAGCAGCAGTTGTTGAAGAATTACGAGATACAAAATCTAAACTTGAACAATATGATCAGATTAAAACATTATTGAAAAATGAAACCTTTAAAGTTCAACAACAATCATTTCAAATTGATGAACTCCAAAAGAAAGATACTGACTCAGAATCCAAACTTCAACAGTTAATATCAGAAAATGATGGTCTGAAAAGTCAAAATTGCCAGTTACTTGAGGAAAAATGTATTTTGGAAAGTGACATGGACACCATGAAATGTCATAACAAATTACTGACAGACAAATTAACAGCTCAAAAGCCTAAACATCTGTCTTTAATAAATCAGCTGAACTCTCCAAAGCAAACAGCACCACCAACGGGGAGAGCTGAAATGATTTTAACTGAGGCCCAAGATATACCAGTGATATCTAAATCAAATCCTACATTATTGCAAGCTGCTACTGACATGAAAACAATGAATACACTGATCGAAGTTCCACAGGGGGAGTATGGCAAAATGAACTATCTGTCAAGGACACTTTTACCCCAGAACAAACCGTTTTCTTACTCTGAGACCGACCACGAAATGCTGCTGGCTCCGATCCAAAAGCCGCTCATGGCAGCTTTAATAGACTGTGAGATTTTTAAATAAGAAAAGCCGACTCGGTTAAGCAATGAGCCTCATGGCAAACAAAGTGTAATACAACTTAACCCATTAAGCACCAAACAGCTTGAAGTTGAAGTGATAAAGACAACAGCCTGGGTTTTAAACCATTTAAAAGATCTATCAAAAACCCATTTTGTCACTGGTTTAAAACCAGAACTGTCTGCAGCTTTAAACTTGATCCTACCCAGACCTCAGTCCGAAACCGCCTCTCCTCCTCCATTACCGACAAATCTGTCCAGAAGAGATATGAAATTCCTTTCTCGTGTTGAAGACGGTCATTTTGCGCGTTTCAGATTTCACGATTACAAACTGGTCTCCTGCGATGAAGGCCCGCCTCCTGGCTACAGGGATACGCCCCAAGTCACGTATCGCTAAAAGTTGCCAAGAATTGTTAACTTGAGAAAAATGTCATTATTTTGAATGTGGCTTTATTCATTTTAAGAAATTAACAAATCTTGTCAGCTGTGCTTCCTTTAACAGAATCAACAAATTTATCTACAGAAAACCAGGTTCATTCGGCACAAGATTGGTTCAGTCATATATTCAATCGGTTGTTGTGTTTGATATTTTAAAATAAATGTTTAAAATTAGCGTGAAAATTAAAACTTCAGACAATGTGGAAGCTGTTTTTGAGGAAAGTAACTCTGATTAAAAGCAAATCCATGGAGAGAACACATCATTCTAAGGCACTTGATAACGGGAATTTGGCAGCAATCCAACTTTTACTCCCAGTCCATTTGAGTGACATGTATAAAAAACGATTAGAGATGCAAATGGCATCATTCCAAGTTACCCACACACTATCCACCCATTTTTGTTTCTGCAGGAACATTAACCCTTTCAACAAGCTTTTGAGCATAATCCAGAAGATGTCAAAGACTTGACAAGTCACATCCAATACAAAGTTTTTTTAAAACTTTTTTTTTAATAAACATTTTATTGAGGTATTTCTTTGGCATTTCAACAACAAAATCAACAATATACATAACAAGAAAAATATAGTAAGAAGTCTTACAACACCAGGTTAAAGTCCAACAGGTTTGTTTCAAACACGAGCTTTCGGAGCACGGCTCCTTCTTCAGGTGAATGAAGGAGCCGTGCTCCGAAAGCTCGTGTTTGAAACAAACCTGTTGGACTTTAACCTGGTGTTGTAAGACTTCTTACTGTGCTCACCCCAGTCCAACGCCGGCATCTCCACATCAAGAAAAATATAAACATAGTGCAAATTCCACCTTCCTCTCCCACAGGTCTTGCTATTACTGACCCCCCTAACCTACGCGAACCTAACCCCCTCCCTCCCCCCCACTTTCTGCTGACGATTAGTTCTCTGCGAGGAAGTCGATGAATGGTTGTCACCTCCGGGCGAACCCCAGCAGAGACCCTCTCATGGCGAACTTAATTTTCTCCAGGCAGAGGAAGCCAGCCATGTCTGAAAGCCAGGTCTCCGATTTTGGGGGCTTTGAGTCCCACCATGCTAATAATATCTGCCTCCGGGCTACCAGGGAAGCAAAGGCCAGAACATCCGCCTCTCTCTCCTCCTGGATTCCCGGATCCTGCGACAACCCAAAAATCGCCACCTCCGTACTCATTGCCACCCTCGTATTTAATACTGTGGACATGACGTCGGCAAACCCCTGCCAAAATCCCCTCAGTTTAGACATGCCTAGAACATATGGACATGATCCGCTGCCCCCCCCCCCCCCCCACCCGCGCATTTCACCTGTCATCCACCCCATCCGGGCCACTGTCATGTGAGGCCGGTGAACAACCTTCAATTGAATCAGGCTGAGCCTGGCACATGTTGCAGTAGTATTGGCCCTTCCTAACACGTCCGCCCAAAGGCTCTCCTCTGTCTCTCCCTCCAGCTCCTCCTCCCACTTTTGCTTCAGCTCTTCGGTTTGCGTCTCCTCTGAACCCATAAGCTCTCTATATATGTCCAAGACGCTTCCCTCCCCTATCCATCCTCGAGAGACCACCCTATCCTGAATCCCTCTCAGCAGAGTGGGAAGGTTGGTACCTGCTTCTGCAAAACGTCCCGTACCTGTAAATATCAGAATTCATTTCCCCCAGCCAATGCAAACTTCTCCTCCAGCGCCCTCTTACTCGGGAAGCTGCCTTCCAAGAGCAAGTCCCCCTCTCAATCCCTGCTCTCCGCCAAATTCGGAACCCCCTGTCCATCCTCCCCGGGGCAAACCGATGGTTGTTGCAGATTGGGGACCACACCGATGCCCCCTCTGCTTACACATATCTCCTCCACTGCCCCCAGACTCTCAGGGCCGCCACTACCACTGGACTGGTGGAGTACCGCGCCGGCGGGAACAGCAGGGGCGATGTCACCAATGCCCCTATACTTGTGCCATTACATGAAGCTGCCTCCATGCGCACCCACGCCGGCTCATCCCACACCAGCCACCTCCTAACCATGGCTGTATTAACCGCCCAGTAGTAATTGCTGAAATTCATCAGCGCCAGCCCACCATCCTCCCGACTCTGCTCGAGTATTGCCCTCTTCACCCGCGGGGGCTTGCCCTCCCACACAATGCCCACGATAATATTATTGATCCGCTTAAAAAAGGACCGCGGGATGAAGATGGGGAGGCACTGGAAAACAAAAAGGAACCTCGGGAGGACCATCATTTTTACCGACCACCCTAGCCACCAGAGACAATGGGAGCGTGTCCCATCTCCGGAAATCCTCCTTCATCTGGTCCACCAACCGGGTCAGGTTCAATTTGTGTAGCCTGTCCCAATCCCTCGCCACCTGAATACCCAAGTACCAAAATATGTCCCCTACCACTCTAAACGGCAGTTCCCGCAGTCGCCTCTCCTGACCTCTCGCCTGAACTACAAACAACTCGCTCTTCCCCGTATTAAGCTTGTACCCCGAAAACCGACCAAGTTCCCCAAAGATTCGCATAATTTCCCACATCCCCTCAATTGGGTCTGAGACATAAATCAGGAGGTCATCCGAATACAGCGAGACTCTGTGCTCCACAGCCCCCCCCCCCCCCCCCCACCCCCCCGGGACCAACCCCTTCCAGCCCCTTGAGGCCCTCAGAGCAATTGCCAGCGGCTCAATCGCCAGCGCAAACAGCAGTGGGGAGAGGGGACATCCCGGTCTCGTCTCCCGGTGTAACCTGAAATATTCTGGTACAGCAACCTAACCCAGACAACAAAGCCCCTTCCAAACCCGAACCACTCCAGCACCTCCCATAAGTAATCCCACTCGACCCGTTCGAAGGCTTTTTCCGCGTCCTTCGCAACCACCACTTCAACTTCCCTACCTTCCCGGACTTGTGGGAGGAAACGGGAGTGTCCGGAGGAAACCGACACAGACTCTGGGAGAACATGCAGACTCCGCACAGACAGTGACCCAAGCGGGAATCGAACCCTGTTGGACAATGATGCTTTCAGCAGACATTGTGTCCCAGGAGCAGGTAGGGTTTGTACTGCTGGGGTAGAGATTGTGAGGGGTTTGATGGGGGTGTCTGGGGCATAACTTTGGGAGTTGGGGTGATTGCAGAGGGTTAAAGACAGATCGGAGACAGAGATGGGAAGGTGGTGGGGATGTGTGGTGGTGATCATCAAAAAGGGTCAGTGATTGAGAAAGGAGGGTCAGTGATCATGTAGGTCGGGGTGGTCATACCATGGGAGCTTCCTGCTGAGGAGGTTCTGTTGCGGCAGGGGCCCAGTCATAAGGTGAGAGAAACAGGTTATCTGGGGGTTTGGGAGAAAGCACTCCGGCTCCTCAAGGCCCATGAGGAGTACTGGAAGGGCAAAGCAGTCCTCGCCTACTTTTAGCTGGTGGCTTTTCAAGGCCCGAGAAACTTATTTGGCCAAGTTTAAATTTTAAATGGAGCCAGAATATGAGTCTGCAGCCTCATTAATAAATTAAAATGAGTAACTCACCTTCGAGAACAGATTGGTTAACTTTCACCGAGTTATAGAGTCACAATCGCACAGCAAGAAGTTATTCAGCCCATCAAATCCTTGCTGGGTCTTTGTGGAACAATCCAATAAATCCCAATGTACCTGTTCTAATCCCATAGCCCTGCAAGTTTATTTCCCTTAAATACTGATCCAAAATCCTGTTGAAGTTATTTGTTGTTTCCACTTCTGCCGCATTGCTGAGCAGAGAGTTCCAGGTCATTACGACTCGTTGTGAAAAAACGTTCTTCCTCACATGACCCCCCCCCCCCCCCCCCCCCCCCCCGGCTGCCGATAGATTTTGCCTTAAGGGCAGAATGTTGCTGTCCAAAATGGGGTGAGAACAGAGGATGCATCTATTAAAACCGAAAATGGGTATATTCGAGGTGGTTTGGTTTGGGTTTGAGATATTTTAAATTTCTGCATCCCACTCAACCCAAACCATCCATTTGTTTTTTTTTAGATAAAATTTGCCTCAAAAGATTTGATTGCCATTTGTCTGCTGTGGCTGACCTTAACTTCTTTTTCACAATGGCATTGCTAATAGCGCCTTCTGCAACGGTAGTTTTTATTGCAATTAAGCATCAAATCAAACACAGGACATAAATAAGTTTAAAACCTTGAGTTAACTGACCTGCCTGAAAAGCTTGATAAGCTCTGATTCAATCCATCTTTCACCTGATACATCAATATCTGCAGCACATTGTCCATTTTGCACAATTAGATGGACAATCTTCAACTTTTGTGACCTACTTTGGGAGCACATCATTGAAGATGTCTAGCTCATGAGCAATCATAGAAAAGTTGAGGTTGTAATGATTACACAAGACATGGACATCAGACTCAATGACTGTCTTTTCATTTCTTGACAGACGTACATTAGGGTTTGAAATACAAACTTTCAAGCAAGGTCAAAATATACAAAATGTGATAAGATCTAGCTTGTTTGTTGACTTCCCCACTTAAATGCTCTTTTTTCCACGCATTTGTGAATCTTTGCTGTTGGTGTCTTCATCAGCCTGCATTGGTTCCTCATTGTTGGAACCAATAAGATTATGGGTATCTCCTTGAGACTGACAAGAAGCATTGCTGTTGTGATCACAGTTATATACTGTTGCAGCTTCTTGCTTGATAACATTGCTAACAGCTCAAAGTTATGCTAGTAAGACTCCAACTGCTACAAATGTTGCTGCTGCTGGTTGTAAAACTGAAAATGGCAACTATTCAGTTCTGTAAACTACACAAATATAGGTAATGGACTTGTGCACCACCCACAAGATCCAGCAGATTGTCTGGCACATAATCTAATGACTTTGGGAAACATTATTTGCACTCTGCAGCTGAGCAAAGGTGCCAGTCCAGGCTCCTACTTATTCTCTGCCACCACCACCATCTAGTTCTCTCATTCATGTTCCGTGCAAAGCCCAGTGCATCATCCTCAAACTGACGTTGGGGATGGATGTAAATCCGCTGGTGATAGAGAAGGAGTGAATGATACAGGGTGCTGTGAGGTGCGATCATTAATTTTGGGGTTCACTGTAATGGCTTAAAAAGAGGAACACGTGTTTGCATGATAACTGCAACAAAACACTTTTAAACTAATGCTGCACAGCTAATGACATGGCAGTAGGAGTGTGTGTGTGACATGGCAATGGGAGTGTGTGTGTGTGTGTGTGTGACATGGCAATGGGAGTGTGAGTGTGAGTGTGTACTTGTGTTTCTCTGATGCACCAGGAAGGAGGCCATTCGGCCCATTGGGCCTGGGCAGGCTTCTTGAAAGACCGACTCATGTCCGACTGCCCTGATCTTTCCTCACAGTCATTTCTTTCCACCACAAGTATTTATCCAATTCCCCCCTCCTGAGATTTATTATTAAATCTGCTTCCACCGCTCTTTCAGCCAATCCAGATCCATTTTGTCTTCATGTCACCTCTGATTCTTTTCCCAAACACCTTCAGACGGGAGAGTGAGTGGAACAAGGAGAACAGGAATAGGATGATTCTGACCAGCAATGTGGGGAAGACGTTACGCTTCACCCTGGCCGACTGCCTCTATTGATTTCAGGTGCAAGTCAAAGGGGAAGTTTGTCAGAATGGGGGAGGGGGGGGGGGGGGAGAGACTGAAGGAAGGTGGGTAAACCACAAGAGAAGAGGAGGAAGGTAAAATAACAGCAGGACACAGCTGAACCAAAGGGGGGAGGAAGGCGGGGGGGGGGGGGGGGGGGGGGGGGTGGACAATGGGGAAGGGGGAGGAACTATAGACCGATCCAGAGGACAACGAAATGTACAAAGAGTCAGTTAAACAAAGGACAAAATAAACCTCTCTGTACAATAAAGTAAATTAGCGCGGGAAAGAAAAATGTGATGAAGACACACAACTCTATAAATATGAGAAATGCCAATAAAAAGATTTTTTTTTAAAAGAATGGATTCAGACGGTTGTTTCCAGGCTTACCTTTTTCCATCCTGCAATGAGTCATCTTTTGTGGAATCTGAGTCATAAAGCTGAGGTATTGGATATTTGAGAAGCACAGAAGAATGAGATGTGTGGTAGTCGCCACTAGTAGTGTATTACATGTATTACGGCAGTGCCCGTATAATAGAGGTACATGGGTAAATCCCTGCGTGCTGGCTCCGCCGAGTAGGCAGCATATAAATGTGTGTGCTCGCCGGTGCTGCAGCCATTCTGGTTCCAGCTACAGGAGGCACAACATCTTTGCTCGATAAAGCCTCGATTATTCCCCTCGTCTTTGTGGTAATTGATAGTGCATCAAGATGCAAAATATCCACCCTCCACGTCAGCGCGGAGTGCAATGGAATACTCTCCACTTGCCTGGATGAGTGCTGCTCCAAAAACACTCAAAAAGTTTGACACCATATCGGACAAAGTAGTCCACTTGATTGGCACCTCATTCATCACCTTGAATATTCACTCCCTCTACAATCGACATACAGTGGGAGCAGTGTGTGCCACATACAAGATGCACTGCAGCAACTCGGCCAGGTTCCTTCAGCAGCACTTTCCAAACCCCCAACCTCTGCCACTTGGAAGGAAAAGGGCAGTAAATGCATGGGGGCACCGCTGCCTGCAAGTTCCCCTCCAAGCCACACACCATCCTGACTTGGAACTATATCGCAAGACATCCCTCATCACAATGCAGAGAACCTTATTGTCTGATGTTGCATTCCAGGTGTTTTTCACATCCAACAAACTCTTTCTTCCTCAGCAACCATATGCTGCTTTGTCCATTACCTCTTGTGGGAGGATTTTTACAGTCCCAAAATAGGGAACCCTCCTTGACGATCTTTTTACAAAAACACCTCTAATTCATCATCAGACAATGAAGGTGCTCTGCATTGTGATGAGGCATGTCTAGTTCTAATCCCGCCAAGAGATAGGAAATCCCCTTAAATACTCACTACAGTCTTTAAAAGCTGTAACAGTCAATTATTTCCTGTACCAGTGATCTCAACTAACAGTATGCTGTACATAATTAACATTGGAAGGGATTGGAAGGCCAATGTTGGGCTGCCTCGGCCACCACAAAACACCCGCGGGGGGAGCAGAAAATCCCACCCACTGTGTCCATAGCTGGAAAATATAGATAGACACTGACCACTCAGTCCCGAGTTACTGACCATGATCCGATCATGGCCTCTGCCACCTCCGCCCAGGCCCGGTTGACATCTGTGGGTGACAACCTCCTTCCCACCTCAGGGAACAGCGTGCCCCATCTCTCCTCCATGGCATCCAGTAAAAGCTCGAACTCTGTATCCGTGAATCTCGGGGCCTGCTTTGGAATTGCACTAGTGCCACGTGGTGTGAGTGCTGCCACATTAGCATGTCCTAAATGGCTCCAGCAGTCACACCCCCATCAGGACCGGGGAACACCTCCCATTCAGTCCTGGTGTCTACACTTAGCCTCTCAAACAGAGAATTCTGCCCCTTGTTCTTTGCTTCCTGACTTGATTCTCTAAATTGGGGAATTGTGGTCCCTGTGACATCACACTGTCGGGTATGATGCTATTGTGACAGAGTTCCGTGTTGTCACGGTACCCACCATGTTTGTTTACATCATCCCGCATCACCCGTTTCCATAGTTACCCAGTTTAATTTGCTGTTGACAGAAACTTTCCCATTGATTTGGTGGTCTACCTGCCAACTGCTCAGACAGAAAATGATTGCTAAGAGTGAACATTATATCCAGGCTCTCAGAACAATGATCGTGACTACGTGGATTATATATTGTTGGGTAAATGGTAAAATACACGGAGCAGTTCGTTCTGCTTCTGTCGCAAAGATTGATGAAGTGACTACTGGAGAAATTGAAGAAATTATCCCCGGTGGAGATCAGGCACAACGTGTCAACGGTCAAAATACCTCAGCTGCTGTTGTGTCTGCAGAGGAGATCGAAGTTGGAACCGAACAGCCAGAAGAGGAGCTGAACCTCCAGGCCCTCATGTCAGAGATCAAAGGCCAGATGTTGTGGAGGAGACTGATCCTGGTACCGAGCGGCCAGAATGACCAGCAGGATCTGGGAGTTTCCCTGGAGATCAGCGAAGGTATGAAAGACTATCAGATAATCGAGTGGACAAGCAGCTCATCTGAACCAATGGTTAAATCTCTTACCCCAGCTGTTAATCTTGATGACACTGAATGCCACATTGAACTGCAGGAAAATAGTGTCAATGGCAGTAGTGATATGGAAGACAGATCTGCCGGTGAGGTCTTTGTTGCCATCGATCATCATCCAGAGGACCAAGCGTCACTGCTCAGCAACACCGAGGGAGCCCTCTGAAATAGCCGAGCAAGCTACTTAGTTGTATGCAAGAAGGTGGCTCAAAACCAACTTCTGAAGGGCAAATAGAGATGGGCAATACAGTTTGACTTTGCCAGTGATATTCATGTTCTGGGAATGAAGGCAAACAATGAATTTGCGGGTGCGTTGTTGTTCAAATTGTTGATAGACAAGGCAGTCAAAGGTAATGGGGTGGGGGGTGTATGGCAAAGTGGAGTTAAGACCACAACCGGATCAGTCATAAGCTCAAAGGGCTGAATGGCCTACTTCTGTTCCTATGATTAGCCATGGTTGATGGAACTGAGAGGCTGAATGGCCTATGTCAAATTACTGAGAGGTGGACGAGGAGAAATGAAGGAAAAGGTGTCAAGTTTCCTGATTAGATGTTCTTTTTCCTCCCGTTAGGTTGGGTTTATCGATTTAATTGTGCATCCTCTCTGGGAGACCTGGGCTGAACTGGTTTATCCTGATGCCAAAGAGATGTTGGCCAACCTGGAGGACAACCGCAAATGGTTTCAGAGCATGATCCCTCGCAGCCCACCCTCCCCGGATTTGTGGGAGAGCTCTACAATGGGCCACAATAACCTCCTGCTCAACATCACAACGTACAAGGATGGGTTGGTCACCCAGAGCACCACTGACAGCTCCGACGAAGAGATGTACAGCTTGAGCAGCTGGGAGACCGCAAACACTGACATTTCGGAGACCATAGACACCAGCCAGCCGATGCCACTCAAAACGTCCAAAAGCGAGGTGGACAACTCCTTGGCCGAAGACGACAGCACCAGGGATTCGGAGAGCAGTACAGATTGCTCAGACAGAAAACGATTGCTGAGAGTGAACATTATATCCAGGCACTCAGAACAATGATCGTGACTACGTGAATTATATATTGTTGGGCAAATGGTAAAATACACGGAGCAGTTTGTTCTGTTTCTGTCGCAAAGATTGATAAAGTGACTACTAGAGAAACTGAAGAAATTATCTCCGGTGGAGATCAGGCACAACTTGTCAACGGTCAAAATACCTCAGCTGCTGTTGTGTCTGCAGAGGAGATCGAAGTTGGAACCGAACAGCCAGAAGAGGAGCTGAACCTCCAGGCCATCGTGTCAGAGATCAAAGGTCAGCTGTTGTGGAGGAGACTGATCCTGGTACCGAGTGGCCAGAATGACCAGCAGGATCTGGGAGTTTCCCTGGAGATCAGCCAAGGTGTGAGAGACTGTCAGATGATCGAGTGGACAAGCAGCTCACCTTAACCAATGGTTGAATCCCTTACCCCAGCTGTTAATCTTGATGACATTGAATGCCACATTGAACTGCAGGAAAATAGTGTCAATGGCAGTAGTGATGTGGAAGACAGATCTGCCAGTGAGGTCTCCTCTGTTGCCATCGATCATCATCCAGAGGACCAAGCCTCACTGCTCAGCAACACTGAGGGAGCCACTGTGGACAATACCCCAGCTGGAGCCGTTGAAAATTTCATAGATGATGAACAAATGGACAGTGTCGATCTGGAATCCTCGTCGGACACTGGGAGCTTCAGGTCCACCGGATTTTTATTCGTGCAATTCCCAAGCAGCAGTGAGAATGACTCACTGCTGAGCAACACTGAGGGAGCCGTAATGGACAATACCTGTGTTACTGACTGTACCTATACTGATGTTAAATGTTATTCCAGCTCCCTCACACTGTGACTCAGTAACCCCACCCCCCAGCACCCTGTGTTACTGAGTGTATCTCTACTGATATTAATGGAGCTCCCTCACACCGTCACTCAGTAACCCCACCCCCAGAACCCTGTGTTACTGACTGTATCTCTACTGATATTAATGGAGCTCCCTCACACCGTCACTGAGTAACCCTGCCCCCCAGCACCCTGTGTTACTGAGTGTATCTATGCTGATATTAATGGAGCTCCCTCACTGAGTAACCCCACCCCCCCAGCACCCTGTGTTACTGAGTGTATCTGTACTGATATTAATGGAGCTCCCTCACACCGTCACTGAGTAACCCTGCCCCCAGCACCCTGTGTTACTGAGTGTATCTGTACTGATATTAATGGAGCTCCCTCACACCGTCACTCAGTAACCCCTCTCCTACAGTGTCCTGTGTTACTCAGCATGCCTAATTTTAATGGGACTAATTTTCGTCCCATTGCCCCATACTGCTGGATTTGTTCACTTCCACAAACCAGTTTCTCCAATTAGGGCATCAGCAGTCACAACTTTTTAAAAAATATTGAAAGTAAAAGGGTTGCAAAATTGAACAATTACAATAATCAATTCCGATTTAGAAGCAAATTGGATCTGAATAACGAGTCTAATTCTGTACCTTCAGTGCCTTCTACTGGCCAGTTCCTCAATGTTTCGTCATTCAGTCACTGAAGGTTTGGGTTGCCAAAGGTTATGTTGCTGGGACAGTAATTTGGAAAGCACAAATTTATGAGACATGAGTTCACATCCCACCATTGACGGCTCCAATTGTGAAAATTACACTCCATTAATTTGTTATAAATTCTGGTATAAAAAGCTTGTATCAGTAATGGTGCAAAGGAAACTCCTGCTTTGTTATACAAACACACCTGGTTCACTCGTGGTCCTCTGAGGAAGGAAATCTACCATCCTTACCTGGTCTGGCCTACGTGTGACTTCAAAGCAACAGTAAAGTGCTTGACTTTTAACTGCCCTCTGAAATGGCCGAGCAAGCCACTTAGTTGTATGCAAGAAGGTGGCTCAACACCAACTTCTGAAGGGCAAATAGAGATGGGCAATACATATTGACTTTGCCAGTGATATTCATGTTCTGGGAATGAAGGCAAACAGTGAATTTGCGGGGTGCATTGTTGGTCAAATTGTTGATAGACAAGGCAGTCAAAGGTAATGGGGTGGGGGGTGTATGGCAAAGTGGAGTTAAGACCACAACTGGATCAGTCATAGGCTCAAAGGGCTGAATGGCCTACTTCTGCTCCTATGATTAGCCATGGTTGATGGAACTGAGAGGCTGAATGGCCTATGTCAAATTACTGAGAGGAGGACGAGGAGAATGATGGAAAAGGTGTCAAGTTTCCTGATTAGATGTTCTTTTTCCTACCGTTAGGTTGAGTTTATCGATTTAATTGTGCATCCTCTCTGGGAGACCTGGGCTGAACTGGTTTATCCTGATGCCAAAGAGATGTTGGCCAACCTGGAGGACAACCGCAAATGGCTTTAGAGCATGATCCCTCGCAGCCCACCCTCCCCGGGCTCCCTGGATTTGGGGGAAGAGCTCTACAATGGGCCACAATAACCTCCTGCTCAACATCACAATGAACAAGGATGGGTTGGTCACCCAGAGCACCACTGACAGCTCTGACAAAGAGATGTACAGCTTGAGCAGCTGGGAGACCGCAAACACTGACTTTTCGGAGACCATAGACGCCAGCCAGCCGATGCCACTCAAAACGTCCAAAAGCGAGGTGGACAACTCCTTGGCCGAAGACGACAGCACCAGGGATTCGGAGAGCAGTACACCAGATGGTAGGTATCAGCCTCTATACCCGTACCCGGGCTCGCCGCCGAAGCCCACAGCTGCACAGGGTCAAACCAGTCAAACCCCAGAGGACACTTCGGACAAATCTAGGCAACTGACAGCACAAAATGCTAGCGGATGCTGCTGAACGTGTGACTTAGCTCTACATAGCCGCAACCGGAAGTCCCCTATTCATTCCCTCTACAATCGACATCCAGTGGTAGCAGTGTTTACCATAAACAAGATGCACTGCAGCAACTCGGCCAGGTTCCTTCAACAGCACCTTCCAAACCCTCAACCTCTGCTACTTGGCAGGAAAAGGGCAGTAAATGCCTGGGGGCACCACTGCCTGCAAGGTCCCCTCCAAGCCACACACCATCCTGACTTGGAACTATATCGCAAGACATCCCTCATCACAATGCAGAGAACATTATTGTCTGATGTTGCATTCTAGGTGTTTTTCACATTCAACAAACTCTTTCTTCCTCAGCAACCATATGCTGCTTTGTCCATTACCTCTTGTGGGAGGGTTTTTACAGTCCCAAAATAGGGAACCCTCCTTGACGATCTTTTTACAAAAACACCTCTAATTCATCATCAGACAATGAAGGTGCTCTGCATTGTGATGAGGCATGTCTAGTTCTATGCCCACCAAGAGTTAGGAAATCCCCTTAAATACTAACTACAGTCTTTAAAAGCTGTAACAGTCAATTATTTCCTGTACCAGTGATCTCGACTAACAGTATGCTGGACATAATTAACATTGGAAGGGATTGGAAGGCCAATGTTGGGCTGCCTCGGCCACCGCAAAACACCCGCGGGGGGAGCAGAAAATCCCACCCGCTGTGTCCATAGCTGGAAAATATAGATAGACACTGACCACTCGGTCCCGAGTTACTGACCATGATCCGATCATGGCCTCTGCCACCTCCGCCCAGACCCGGTTGGCATCTGTGGATGACAACCTCCTTCCCACCTCTCCTCCATGGCATCCAGTAAAAGCTTGAGCTCTGTATCCGTGAATCTCGGGACCTGCTTTGGAATTGCACTAGTGCCACGTGGTGTGAGTGCTGCCACATTAGCATGTCCTAAATGGCTCCGACAGTCACGCCCCCATCAGGACCGGGGAACACCTCCCATTCAGTCCTGGTGTCTACACTTAGCCTCTCAAACAGAGAATTCTGCCCCTTGTTCTTTGCTTCCTGACTTGATTCTCTAAATTGGGGAATTGTGGTCCCTGTGACATCACACTGTCGGCTATGATGCTATTGTGACAGAGTTCCGTGTTGTCACGGTACCCACCATGTTTGTTTACGTCATCCCACATCACCCGTTTCCATAGTTACCCAGTTTAACTCGCTGTTGACAGAATCTTTCCCATTGATTTGGTGTTCTACCTGCCAATTGCTCAGACAGAAAACGATTGCTAAGAGTGAACATTATATCCAGGCGCTCAGAACAATGATCGTGACTACGTGGATTATATATTGTTGGGCAAATGGTAAAATACACGGAGCAGTTTGTTCTGTTTCTGTCGCAAAGATTGATGAAGTGACTACTGGAGAAATTGAAGAAATTATCCCCGGTGGAGATCAGGCACAACGTGTCAACGGTCAAAATACCTCAGCTGCTGTTGTGTCTGCAGAGGAGATCGAAGTTGGAACCGAGCAGCCGGAAGAGGAGCTGAACCTCCAGGCCCTCGTGTCAGAGATCAAAGGTCAGCTATTGTGGAGGAGGCTGATCCTGGTACCGAGTGGCCAGAATGACCAGCAGGATCTGAGAGTTTCCCTGGAGATCAGTGAAGGTGTGAGACACTGTCAGATGATCGAGTGGACAAGCAGCTCACCTGAACCAATGGTTGAATCTCTTACTCCAGCTGTTAATCTTGATGACATTGAACTGCAGGAAAATAGCGTCAATGGCAGTAGTGATGTGGAAGACAGATCTGCCGGTGAGGTCTCCTCTGTTGTCATCGGTCATCATCCAGAGGACCAAGTCTCACTGCTCAGCAACACTGAAGGAGCCACTGTAGACAATACCCCAGCTGGAGCCGTTGCAAATTTCATAGATGATGAAGAAATTGACAGTGTCGATCGAGAATCCTCGTCGGACACTGGGAGCTTCAGGTCCACCGGATTTTTATTCGTGCAATTCCCAAGCAGCAGTGAGAATGACTGACTGCTGAGCAACACTGAGGGAGCCGTAATGGACAATACCACAGCGAGAGGAATGGACGATAACATCGACCTGGAATTGCTGTTGGACTCAGAGACCTACAATTTCACCGGACATTTACGCTGCAGTTGCCAAGTGACACTGAGAGGGAGCAGTGTACTCGGAAACCATCACTGACACATTCTGTTGAGAGAATGCAGTCTTGGTTGGCTGACAAATCAGCTCAAGTGAAGAAAGGACTGGAAAAAAGTCAAGTCGCTTCAGACGCCAGGAACATCGTTGAACGCTCGGCAGTTCGCGTCAGACGTTGGAAGTTAGAAGTTGAAGAGAAGAACCGCAGACGGCTGGGAAGAGGACCAAAGAATTAAACTCGTCAGAAGCCCAGACTGGAACGGGGGAAAAGCCCAACAGGGAAGTGAATTTTAACTTTTAATATTATTGTTTTATTGTATTTGTAGAGAACATATTGAAATATTGAACATTGAGAATAGTAATAGGTCGTGTTGTTTTGGATTTGGCGAGTTTCTCCCCAGTCTTGCCCACATGTCTAATTTGCTGCAGCCGCTGCCGATCAGTGCTGATCCACACAAACGTGGACCAAGCGGAATGGCACCCTGGGGGGGGGGGGGCGCAGCAGAGACCCCTGGGAGGTCAGGTAAGTACAGGTGAATCCCTGGCCCTCCCCTGGAACGCGGGCACATTAGCACTGCCCAGCTGGCACCTTGGCACTGCCACCCTGCAGAAGCAGTTAAAGGGTGCCCCGAGTGTGAGAGTGGCACTGCCAAGGGTCAGGGAGCGAGGGGCCATGCCAATGAAATGAGGGTGGAGGGTAGTTTGAAGGGTGGAGGAGTGCAGGGCAGCTACATAGGGACTGATCGGTGGGGGTCACGGAAGGGAAGGGATGTTTTAAGGGGGCTGGGGGGGACCTAAGCAGGGGAGACCCCCAGCACCCCAGAGTGGGGTGTTGTCACATGGGGGGATTTGGGGTACTGTCCATGTGTGTGGGGGTTGACATTTCCCATGAGTGGGGGGTGTGGAGGACCCACAGCTCTCAGATCAGGGCACCCCTTTAAAATGGCAGCCCGATCTCGGAGTTCAGCTCCCCAGTGCTAAAAACATTCTGCACAGGATTCTCCGTCCGCCAGCCAGCCAATAGGGTTTCCCAGTGTGGGCAACCCCACGCCGCCGGGAACTGCCCGGGCACGGGAGCGCTTCCGGCATAACGGAGAATCCTTGCAACGGAGAATCCCACCCCCTAAGGGCAGGACTCTCTGGCTACGTCTGCCTGGCGACTGGAGCATAGAAAATAGAAGCAGGAGGAGGCCATTCAGCCTTTCGAGCCTGCTCCACCATTTATTATGATCATGGCTCATCATCAAGTTCAATACTCTGATCCCGCCTTCCCCATATCCCTTTATCCCTTTAGTCCCAAGAGCTGTATCTGATTCCTCTTGAAATTACACAACTACCTTTTGGCTTCAACTAATTTTTGTGGCAGCGAATTCCACAGATTCACCGCTCTCTGTGTGAAGAAATTTCTCCTCACCTCAGTCCTAAAAGGTTTACCCCTTATCCTCAAACTCTGACCCCGAGTTCTGGACTCGCCCACCATTGGGAACATTCTTTCTGAATCTACCCTGTCTAATCCTGTTAGAATTAAACGCCAATGAATTTAATCCTAACCGATTTAGTCTCTCCTCATATGACAGTCCTGCCATCCCTGGATTCGGCCTGGTAAATCTTCGCCGCACTCTCTCCACAGCAAGAACATCTTTCCTCAGATAAGGACACCAAAACTGCTCACAATATTCCAGGTGTGGCCTCAGCAATGCCCTATACAACTGCAGCAAAACATCTCTATTCCAATACTTCAATCCTCTCGCTATGAAGGCCAACATACTATTTGCCTTCTTTACTGCCTTCTGTACCTGTGCGCTTACTTTCAGCGACTGATGCACGAGGACACCAAGTTCTCGCTGAGTATCCACCTCTCACAATTTACACCCATTCAAATAATAATCTGCCTGACTATTTTTGCTGCCAAAGCTGTAAAAGGAGCATGGAGCTGAATCTGGAACTGAAAGGGGATTTAGACATGAAGGGAGGCAGACTGGTACCGAATGAGTATCTGCCTTTACCACAGAACTTGGTGTCCAAGGCATTGCTGCCTCATGGCACCGAGGACCCTGGTTCGATCCCGACCCCAGGTCACTGTCCGTGTGGTGTTTGCACATTCTCGCAGTGACTGTGTGGGTCCCACCCCCACAACCCAAAAACAGATGTGCAGGGCAGTTGGATTGGCCGTGCTAAACTGTCCCTTAATTGTAAAAAAATAATTGGCTACTCGAAATTTATTTTAAAAAAGAACTTGGTGTCCAAGCCAGAGTGAAAAAGGAGGTAGTCGAGACACTGATGGGTTAAACGTTGACAGCGAGGTATTTGATAGGCTGAATTTACTGAAAATCGGTAAGTTACCAGAACCGGATGAGACAGATTTAAGGATATGGAGTTTATATTAACTACAAAGGAGAACACAGCAGGAGAACAGCAGAGGTTACAGAGATAGGGAGGGTCACAGGTGCTGAAGGAGGTTGCAGAATTCAGGAGTGTTGTAGGGGTAGACAATGTTACAGAGATAGAGAGGGTCACAGGTACTGAAGGAGGTTGCAGAATTCAGGAGTGTTGTCGGGATAGACAATGTTACAGAGATAGAGAGAGTCATCGGGGCTAAAATACCTTTTACACAGAGAGGGAAACCTATATGGATAGCAGAATGCAGGGGACAGAGGGAGGGCTGTGGGGGATGTAGGGTTATGCATGAAGGTCCCTCCTTCTCAATGTTGCCCCTCACCTGAGGTATGGTGATCCTCAGGTTAAATCACCACAAGTTAGCTCTCACCCTCTAAGGGGAAAGCAGCCTATGGTCATCTGCAACTATTGCAACTTACTTTACTGTAGGGGAAGGAACTATTACAGAGATAGGGAAGGTTGTTGGGGCTGTAGGATGTATGAAAGTTCAGGTGGGGTGTAACATCGATAGGAGGTTTCAAAGATAGGAAGCGTTGTGGGGATGGGAGGAAGTGACAGAGATAGAGAGTGTTGTAGGGGCTGGAGGGTGTTACAGAGATAGAGAGTGTTGTAGGGATGGGAGGAAGCTACAGAGATAGAGAGCGTTGATGGGGCTGGAGGATGTTACAGAGATAGAGAGTGTTGCAGGGGCTGGAGGATGTTACAGAGGTAGAGAGTGTTGTAGGGGCTGGAGGATGTTACAGAGATAGAGAGTGTTGTAGGGGCTGGAGGATGTTACAGAAATAGAGAGTGTTGTAGGGGGCTGGAGGATGTTACAGAGATAGAGAGTGTTGTAGGGGGCTGGAGGATGTTACAGAGATAGAGAGTGTTGTAGGGGCTGGAGGATGCCACAGAGGTAGAGAGTGCTGTAGGGGCTGGAGGATGTTACAGAGATAGAGAGTGTTGTAGGGGCTGGAGGATGCTACAGAGATAGAGAGTGTTGTAGGGGCTGGAGGATGTTACAGAGATAGAGAGAGTTGTAGGGATGGGAGGAAGCTACAGAGATAGAGAGTGTTGTAGGGGCTGGAGGATGTTACAGAGATAGAGAGTGTTGTAGGGGCTGGAGGATGTTACAGAGATAGAGAGTGTTGTAGGGGCTGGAGGATGTGACAGAGATAGATAGTGTTGTAGGGGCTGGAGGATGCTACAGAGATAGAGAGTGTTGTAGGGGCTGGAGGATGTTACAGAGCTAGAGGGTGTTGTAGGGGCTGGAGGATGTTACAGAGATAGAGAGTGTTGTGGGGGCTGGAGGATGTGACAGAGATAGAGAGTGTTGTAGGTGCTGGAGGATGTTATAGAGACAGGTAGAATTGTACAGATGAGAAGGTAACAGGCATGGGGGGTATTAAGAGTCTCAACACAGTAACTGGGATGGAGAGAGTTTTATGGTTATATTGGGATTGTCAGACAAGGGAGCATTGAGGAGATACAGCAGTGATGGGTATTTTTAGAGGCCGGGGAAGATTACAGCACTGTGTGCATTGTGGGGGCATCGAGGATTTCACAGAAAGAAGAGGTTGGAGGGGCTTGAAGAGGTTCCAGGGATAAGGGAGGGTTGCAGGTGCTGTAGGGTTGCAGCATCTGGAGGAAATTGCTGTGATTTGATCTGCTATCTAAGAGTTGAGCTGACGGGTGTTATGGAGGATGGAGGGGATGTAGGAACTGTAGAATATTACAACGATAAACAGGGTTATACCTCTTAATGAGGTGAGAGAAATAGGGATAGTTGTGGGATTGGAGGATGTTACAGAGATAGGAAGGGTTGTGGGAGCTGGAGGATATCAGATGGAGTCTCTGAATGACAAACTCAGATCGGAAGGGGTGAAGGTTTAGTGTATCGTAAAGAGAACTGGAGGGTTCTAGTGGGAGGAAAATGTTAGATTGATGGGGAGCGTTGCAGAGATTGGAATTGGTAACAGAGACAGGGAGAGTTAGATGGTCTGGATGTACCAAGAGAGATCGGGCGTGGGGTTCTGCGGTTCCCCAGCCGGGTGGTTCTCGGCGACGCGCCATTCGCCGGCGGTGGGAGTCTTTTTGTGGAAATATTTTATTGGGGGCATTTTCAAATATATACTTAACAAAGATGAAAAACAAAAAATTACTATGGCAACAGTGAACAGCCACAACATCCTTTCACCCCCCCCCCCCCCAACTTGGTGCCACCCCGGGCCTCCCCCCCACTTTTTTAAATAAACATTTGATTGAGGTATTTCTTTGGCATTGTAACAGCAACAAAATAAACAATGTACATAACAAGGAAAATATTAACCTCGGCAAATACCACCTCCATCTCCCACAGGTCCAACAATTACTTCCCCCCCTAATCTACGCTAGCCTAACCCCCCCCCCCCCCCCCCGTTCTGCTGACGATTAGTTCTCCGCAAGGAAGTCGATGAATGGTTGCCACCTCTGGGCGAACCCCAGCAGAGACCCTCTCATGGCGAACTGAATGTTCTCCAGGCAGTGGAAGCTAGCCATGTCCGAAAGCCAGGTCTCCGATTTCAGGGGCTTTGAGTCCCTCGATGCCAACAATATCCACCTCCGGGCTACCAGGGAAGCAAAGGCCAGAACATCCGCCTCTCTCTCCTCCTGGATTCTGGACACCCCAAAAATCGCCACCTCTGGACTCATTGCCAGCCTCGTATTTAATACTGTGGACATGACGTCAGCAAACCCCTGCCAAAATCCCCTCAGCCTTGGACATGTCCAGAACATGTGGACATGGTTCACAGGCTTCCCCCCCCCCCCCCCCCCCCCCCCACCCCCCTGCACATTTCACACACCTGTCTTCTACCTCAAAGAATCTGCTCATCCGGGCCACTGTCATATCAGCCCAATGAACAACCTTAAATTGGATCAGGCTGAGCCTGGCACATGTTGTGGTCGCATTGACCCTACTCAGCACGTCCGCCCAAAGGCTCTCTTCTAACTCTCCCCCCGGCTCCTCCTCCCACTTTTGCTTTGGCTCCTCGGTTTGCATCTCCTCCGATCCCGTCAGCTCTTTCTATATGTCCGAGACGCTCCCCTCTCCTGTCCATCCTCTAGAAACCACCTTATCCTGAATACCCTTAACAGCAGGAGTGGGAAGGTTAGTACCTGCTTCTGCAAAAAGTCCCGCACTTGCAGATATCGAAATACATTTTCCCCCGCCAATGCAAACTTCTCCTCCAGCGCCCTCATACTCAGGAAGCTTCCTTCTATAAACAAATCGCCTATCCTCCCAATCCCCGCTCTCCGCCAAATTCGGAACCCCCCGTCCATCCTCCTTGGAGCAAAGCGGTGATTATCTCAGATTGGGGACCATACCGATGCCCCTCTGCTTCCACATGTCTCCTCCACTGCCCCCAGACTCTCAAGGCCGCCACCACCACGGGGCTGGTGGAGTACCGCGCCGGCAGGAATGGCAGAGGCGATGTTACCAACGCCCCCAGACTTGTGCCCTTGCAAGAAGCCGCCTCCATGCGCACTCACGCCGGCTCCCCCCCACCACCCACCTCCTCACCATGGCTATATTAGCCACCCAGTAGCAATTGCTGAAATTCGGCAGCGCCAGCCCACCATCCCCGTGACTCCACTCAAGCATTGCCCTCTTCACTTGCAGGGCCTTGCCGCCACACCCCCACACACACACCCCCACACACACACCCCCCCCCCCCCACACACACACACACACAAAGCCCACAATAACTTTACTGACCCACTTAAAAAAGGACCGCAGGAGGAAGATGGGGAGGCATTGAAAAACGAATAGGAATCTTGGGAGGACCGTCTTTTTTACCGTTTAAACTCTGCCCGCCAGAGACAACGGGAGCACATCACATCTCTGGGAATCCTCCTCCATCTGATCCACCAGCCGGGCCAAATTCAATTTATGAAGCCTGTCGCAATCCCTCGCCACTTGGATACCTCGGTCCCTGAAACTGTCCCCGGCCACTCTGAACAGCAGATTCCCCAGTCGCCTCTCCTGACTTCTCACCTGGACCACAAACATCTCGATCTTCCCCATATTGAGCTTATACCACAAAACCGTCCTGGATGACCTGCATCAACAGCTCCGATGGTCGCAGCGCCGCCACCCCAGCGGTCCGGTCCTCAGCCATGCTGTCTCCTGCTGCAGCTTCAACACAGCTCTTGGCTAACTTTTTATTTCTGCCTTTTCATGCACTTCTGGTTCTTTGCTCCGTACACTAATACGTGGAAACGGTGCCCAATTGCCTCAACCTTCGAATTCACCGTTTAAAACCAAAAAAAAGTCCAGGGGAAAGGTCCAAAAGTCCGACCGGAGCGGGAGCCACCAAATGTGCAACTTACTCCTTCATAGCCGCCACCGGAAGTCTCCCTCCATAGCCGCCACCGGAAGTCTCCCTCCATAGCCGCCACCGGAAGTCTCCCTCCATAGCCGCCACCGGAAGTCTCCCTCCATAGCCGCCATAGGAAGTCTCCCTCCATAGTCGCCACCGGAAGTCTCCTTCCATAGCCGCCACCGGAAGTCCAGGGTAGGTGAATTGGACACTCTACATTACCCCTTAATTGGAAAGAATGAATTGGGTACTCTAAATTTAAAAAATCACTCCTGTCTCTGCGTGGAATGGACCCACATTGGTCTTTGCTAATCTTTTCCTTTTCACATTCCTATAGGAGCTTTTCAAGTCAGTTTTTATGTTTCTCTCCAGTTTGCTGTCATATTCTATTTTCTCTTTTTCAGTTTCTTGGTTCTCCTTTGCTGAATTCCAAAACAAGTTCTCAATACTCAGGCTCACTACTATTTTGGCCACTTTATGAGTCTCCTCCATTGATCCAATGGAATCTTTAACATTTCTTGTTCGCCACGGTTTCATCACTTTTCCTGTTGGGTTTTTACTCCTTAAAGGAATCTATGTTTGTTGTATTTGTGTGAAATAAAAGTCGCCAAAGTCCCAGAGGACCAGAGTCTGCTTTGCCCTCTGAGAGAGAATGAGAGCTGACTGGTGGTGATTGAATCCGACGGTCACCACAACTCAAGCAAGGGGCAATGCTGAGAAGGTGAGGCCTTCATGGATAAGCTCAGCCGGTACGGGTGTTGAATCCCCTGATGTTGGAGTCGCTTTGCATCACAAACCAGCCAACTGAGCTAACTCTCCCTTGTGCAAACTCATTGGTGTTTCCGCAGGTTGGATAACATGGTGATGGCCTTCTCACACTGAGAGCAGGTGAATTGCCTCTCCCCAGTGTGAACTCGCTGGTGTGTCTGCAGCCTGGACAAATGAATGAATCCCTTCCTACACTGAGAGCAAGTGAACGGCCTCTCCCCAGTGTCAACTCTTTGGTGTTTCCGCAGGCTAGATAATTGACTGAATCCCTTCCCACACAGAGAGCAGGTAAACAGCTTCTTCCAAGTGTGATCCGACTGGTGTATCTGTCACTGGGATAAGTGAGTGAATCCCTTCCCACAAAGACAGTAGGTGAACAGCTTATCCCCAGTGTGAACGCAGGCCAGGTGGATCACTGAATCCCTTCCCACACCGAGAGTAGGTAAACGGCTTCTCCCCAGTGTGAACTCGCTGGCGTGTCTTTAGATGGGATAACTGAGTGAATCCCTTCCCACACTGAGCAGTTGAACGGCCTCTCCCCAGTGTGAACTCGCTGGTGTGTCTGTCGGCAGGATAACACAGTGAATCCCTTCCCACACTGAGCATAGGTGAACGGCCTCTCCCCTGTGTGACTGCATCGATGAATCTCAAGTTGAGATGGTGCATTGAAACCCTTCCCACAGTCCCCACATATCCACGGTTCCTCCATATTTTGTGTCGCCTTCTGTCTCTCCAGGTCAAAAAATTAGTTGGAAGTCTCGTTCACCCGTGTCACTCCTCGCTGTGAATGGCGCAATGTTATTTCATTCGGGGGCGGCGGCAGAAGGGGGGGGGGGGGGTCTCAGTGCTTTTCAAGTCACAATGATGTTTAAAATCTTTTGAGGCGGTCAGATCGGGACAAACATTTCTCCTTCCCTTCTAGACTCAAAGGCTGATGATAGTCAGATCCCAAGGAACCTGGTGAATGTTCAGATCGAGACGTTACGTTTGAGATTTCTGTCTATAATTCCTCCTCTTCTCGTATCCTGTAAAAGGAGTTTACAAAAGGCATCACAGTCAGTACAGGATAGAAATTCAGAACAGACAATTCTAGTTTCTGGAGAACATTCTTTCCTCTTTTATTCCCCAATACCGAGTCACTAATGCCTATTTCTCCCTGTCTTCAGGGAGCGGCCTTGGAGGGGCAGAGTCTGGGAGCAGTCAGTATAAAGACCTTTCCTCGGGGATTCACCGCCTAGTTTCCAGGGAGTGGACTGAGGGGTCCGGATTTTCGGAGCTGAAGAAAGAAACCTTTCCTTGGGGATTCACGGCCTACTCGCCAGGGTGTGGATTAGGAGCCGGAATTTTAATACCTTCCCCAGGAGATCTGCGGCCGAGGCTCCAGGCAACGGAATCGGAGCTGGAGAGCCGCCTGGTCCTGCAGCCAATCAGAGCGAATGAGGGGCGAGGCTGGAGGACTAAGACAGCCCCCTGGTCCTCCAGCCAATCAGAGTGAACAAGGGGCGGGACTGGAGAACTGAGAGCCGCCTGGTCCTCCAACCAATCAGAGTGAATGAAGGGCGGGACTGGAGGACTGAAAGCCGCCTGGTCCTCCAGCCAATCAGAGTGAATGAGGGGCGGGGTCTAACCTTATTGTGTTCCCTCCCCATCCTCCACTCACTCCACAAATATTTTGGGCATTAACTTCAGGTCCTGGGAAAGAATTTCCCGAACCAGAATCAGGGAGCTGACAACTAATCATCGGGGTTTGCGGCTCCACAGAGTATTTCCAAATCCTTGCACCCACCTCCTTAGTTTCGCTCGGGCTCTCCGAAACGAAGTCCCATTAATCTGAATGCGCATGCTCCAAACACCGACAACCGGTGATGCGCATGTGCAGAGAAGAGCCCACCCTCCGACTTCCTGCTGAGGGATTGACCAATAGAAAGAGTAGGCCCACCGGAAGGACTCTGGTCCTTCAGCCAATCAGAGCTTTGTGTCATGCAGATTGAGCTTCACACAGACTAATAGTACCTTCTCTGTCCAACATCTGTGAGTAAAACACTTTCTTTTCTCCCCTTTTCCATTTCTTTTCTCATTCTCACCTTCAATTGGTCACTTGCAGCAACTGAAGGGAAAGGAAGTGAATCCAGGGAGGGTGCAGACTCTGGAAAGCTTGGCCCAGGTCTCTCTCTCTCTCTTCAAGACATTGACATCCTTTGCTCCCTCAGCTTGACATATTTATTTGTCTGGTTAAAAGGATGGTACCTTTTATTATTCACCGGACCCGAGAACATGAAGCTCACCTGTCTGCCACACCCAAGAACAAAACCACACAACCTAGTCCCAGACAGATGTGCCCTGTGGACCACCTTGAACTGAGTCAAGCTGCACCGAACACAGGAGAAGGTCGAGTTGACCCTGTACAGTCTCACTCCACACACCCTCCACAGAAACCAGATCCAATTCCCCCTTCCACTTCCTCCTCACCTCACCCAGTGGAGCTTGCTGTGCAGACAGGATCTGACTGTAGATATCTGAAATCCTACCTCACCCACTTCAGCAAGAGATAGAATTAGGGCCTCACGGTAGCATGGTGGTTAGCATCAATGCTTCACAGCTCCAGGGTCCCAGGTTCGATTCCCGGCTGGGTCACTGTCTGTGTGGAGTCTGCACGTCCTCCCCGTGTGTGCGTGGGTTTCCTCCGGGTGCTCCGGTTTCCTCCCACAGTCCAAAGATGTGCGGGTTAGGTGGATTGGCCATGCTAAATTGCCCGTAGTGCAAGGTTAATGGGGGGGATTGTTGGGTTACGGGTATACGGGTTACGTGGGTTTAAGTAGGGTGATCATTGCTCGGCACAACATCGAGGGCCGAAGGGCCTGTTCTGTGCTGTACTGTTCTATATCTATATCTAATCCTAATCATCAGAGTGGGCGGGGGAGCTAAAGGAAACGCCAAGATCGTCTTATGTAGGAAATCACGCATCTGAGAAAATTAGAGCTCGCGAGTTGTAATTTTTTCTACCAGTTCATCAAAACCAATAAATCTGCCGTTCACAAACATGTCACCAAACCTCTCCAGCCCTTCCCTCCAGGACCTCAATGGAAATCCGTAGGCACAAAGCGGTGAGTCCCACAGAGAGGGGCCAAGAACAATATCTCATCCATCGTCGAGACTGAGTCCATGGCCACCACGCACCCCAACAAAACAGACCAAACAACAAGCTGTAGTCACCGTCGACAAACCTTCCCTATCCCCGAGCTCCCCGCCTCTCATTAAAACCACAACCAAAAGCCCGAAGAACACCCCCAAACCCTTAGCTCAACAATCCTTAACCCCAAACAGAACCAACGCACTCAGCCTATTATCTAAAACCTATACTGTGTTAATGAGCTGCAGTTACCCCCAACACTTCGCTCCCATTAACTACCTTCTTCAGCTCGCAGGGCAACTCTCTCCCGGGGCATATAAAACTGAGTAACCATGACCAGCAACCCCTTCTCCCCGCCTGCACCCAACTTTAAATAAAGGAACCCCCCCCCCCCCCCCCCCCCCCCACAAAAACAGTAAAATACAAACTGGTACAAGAAACCCCAACAAGACCCCAAAACCACAATCCCTCTCCAATAACAACAAGACCCCATATATAATACAAAATATACCCAGCCTGAGCTTCCTCACAAAAGCGTCGGCATCATCCAGCACCTCAAAAGTAGTGATCTTTTGAATTAAAACTCACTCGGAGGTGTGCGGGTAAACCGCCCCAAACCGAACTCCAAGTATGTAAAGTGCAGCCTTGGCCTTGATAAATGCCGCCCTCTTTTTTGGCAGCTCCGCCCCCCCTGATGGGGCCTGATGGCATGGCTATCCCATTTGTAGTTACGGTGATCATTCGCCCACCTCAGGACTCGTTCCTTATCCCTGTAACTGTGGAACCTGACGGTTATTGCCCGAGGTGGCTCTCCTGGGTGAGGTGTCTGACAGAGCGAGTGATGGGCCTGATCCACCTCGGGAGGGAACAACTGTCCCCCCTCCCCACCATCTTCCCAAACATCCTGGACGTGTATTCAGTCGGGTGCGGGCCCTCCAATCCCTCCGGCAGCCCCATAACACGAAGGGTTTGTCTCCTGGAACGATTCTCTAAGTCGCCTACTTTGGCAGAGATTTGTTATTATCAGCCAACAGACCCATGCCCTGCAACCCTTTACTGTTTCGTCCATTTTTGCCAATATCGATCGAATAGGGCTCCTCAATTGATATTGGGAGATCCTCGGAGATAGTCGGCTGTTGCTAAGATGCCCATGAGCATCTCAACTGACAACACTATAACTTTCGCTTCGGCAGCAGCCGCCGCTATTTTGTTTCCAATGAGCCTGGAAAAGAATCTGAATCGGATGACGATTCTTTGCTCGCTGGCTTCTTCAAACTTGGTTTCTTGGACATTAACACAGTATGGGAGCTTTATCCCATTGACAAATTTGAAATATCCCCAAACCCCCTCAAATACCGGGTGAAAACGGGCAGCACCGTAGCATTGTGGATAGCACAAATGCTTCACAGCTCCAGGGTCCCAGGTTCGATTCTGGCTTGGGTCACTGGGTCACTGTGCGGAGTCTGCACGTCCTCCCCGTGTGTGCGTGGGTTTCCTCCCACAGTCCAAAGATGTGCAGGTTAGGTGGATTGGCCATGATAAATTGCCATTGGTGTCCAAAATTGCCCTTAGTGTTGGGTGGGGTTACTGGGTTATGGGGGTAGGGTGGAGGTGTTGACCTTGGGTATGGTGCTCTTTCCAAGAGCTGGTGCAGACTCAATGGGCTGAATGGCCTCCATCTGAACTGTAAATTCTATGAAAACAAAGTCCCCGAATGAGAGCTGCCTCATATGCGGCCGCTCCTGACATGTCGCAACCGGAGACCCTGTCTGTTCTGAATTTCTGTCCTGCACTGACACTTATGTCTTTTGTAAATTGTTTTTACAGGATATTAGAAAAGGAGGACTTACAGACAGAAATCTCAAACTAAACGTCTCGATCAGACTGAGTCACTTGATTCATCAGGGCCTGAACATCATCGGACTTTGAATCTAGAAGGAGAAATGTTTCCTCGTCTGTCAGCTTGCGAAGATTTTAAACATCAGTGTGACTGGAAAAGCACCGAGACACACACACCCGAGTGAGAGTGTTCCAGAGCACTGACTGTGGAAAGAGCTTTAACCAGTTACACAGCCTGAAAAAACATCACACCATTCACAGCAGGAATAGACTGTTCTGTGTGTGAGCAAGGCATGAACTGATTGTCCGACCTGGAGAGACATAAGGAGACCCAAAATATGGAGAAACGATGGGAATGTGGGGACTGTGGGAAGGGATTCAGAGTCCCATCTGCACTGGAGATTCATCGCCGCAGTCACACTGGGGAGAGACCATTCACCTGCTCTCAGTGTGAGAAGGGATTCACTCAGTATTCTGACCTGCAGACACACCAGCGAGTTCACACCGGGGAGAGGCCGTTCACCTGCTCTCAGTGTGAGAAGGGATTCAGTCAGTTATCCAGTTTGCGGACACATCAGCGAGTTCACACTGGAGAGAGACCGTTCAACTGCTCTCGGTGTGGGAAGGGATTCATTCAGTTGATCAGCCTGCAGATACATGAGCGAGTTCATACTGGTGAGTGGCCGTTCACCTGCTCTCAGTGTGGGAAGGGATTCATTTCCTCAACCAACCTGCAGATACACCAGCGAGTTCACACTGGGGAGAGGCCGTTCACCTGCTCTCAGTGTGGGAAGGGATTCATTTCCTCATCCAACCTGCAGATACACCAGCGAGTTCACACTGGGGAAAGGCCGTTTACCTGCTCTCCATGTGGGAAGGGATTCACTCAGTTATCCCACCTGCAGATACACCAGCGAGTTCACACAGGGGAAAAACCGTTCACCTGCTCTCAGTGTGAGAAGGGATTCACTCAGTTGATCAGCCTGCAGATACACCAGCGAACTCACACTGGGGAGAGGTCGTTCACCTGCTCTCAGTGTGGGAAGGGATTCACTCGGTTAGACAACCTGCAGTCGCACCAGCGGGTTCACACTGGGGAGAGGCCGTTCACCTGCTCTCAGTGTGGGAAGAGATTCACTCGCTTATCCCACCTGCAGAGACACCAGCGAGTTCACACTGGGGAGAAGCCATTCACTTGCTCTCAGTGTGGGAAGACATTCACTCATATGTCCAGCCTGCAGACACACCAGCGAGTTCACACTGGGGAGAGGCCATTCACCTGTTCTCAGTGTGGGAATAGATTCACTTTGTTATCCAACCTGCGGGCACACCGTCGGGTTCACACTGGGGAGAGGCCATTCGCCTGCTCTCAGTGTAGGAAGGATTTCACTCGGTTATCCAACCTACAGAGACACCAGCGAGTTCACACTGGGGAGAAGCCATTCACCTGCTCTCCATGTGGGAAGGGATTCACTCAGTTATCCCATTTGCAGGCACATCAGCGAGTTCACACTGGGGAGAGTTTGTTCACCTGTTGTGAATGTGGGAAGGGATTCTGTGATTCATCGCACCTGCTGAGACACGAACAAGTTCACAAGTGATTACAGGGGTTAGATTTTGCTGTTATTGTTTATGCTCTGTATTACATCCAGGACTGCATTTTGGTCATTCTGACAGTTGGTCAATGGGGATGGTTGGAGTGATTCTTCTGCTGGACTGGCCGGTGTCACAACTTTGACTCCAGTGGGCTGACGTTCTTTGAGCCTTGTTGTGAATACCTGGTTTCACATTTCACAAGGATCAGAGATTGAAAGTTAGTTTGGAAGTTGGAAGATGTTTCCTTCCCATTTCTGTTTGGATCCCTCTAAAGCATGCCACCTTGCCATGGAGATGGGCAATGGAGGTACATGGTTCTTTTGTTTAATTTATCTCTGTGTTTCTTGCAGAAGAAAATTATCAAGGTATAGGGCAGGTTATCTGACATGGACTGAGAAACAACATTAAATGGTGTGATGGGAGATGGGCAATAACTAATATTTCTGGGGATTGGTTAGCTCAGTTGGCTGGATGGCTGGTTTGTGATACTGAGCGACACCAACAGCGTGGGTTCACCTGCCGTACCGGCTGAGGTCATCCGTGAAGGCCCTGCCCCCTCAACATTGCCCCTCGAGTGAGGTGTGGTGACCGTCAGATTAAATCAGCACCAGTCAGCTCTCTCTCTCTCACGCAAAGGGGAATGCTCTGATGGAATTCTGACAATGTACCAGTCAGTAACAAGGTTAAGATACGGGAGTTATGTATACACAAGACCCAAGGACGGTCGATGAGGGGATCTGGAAGACATCATGAGTTCGTGACTAACCCCCTAGCTGTCCATGAGCTGATCACGCAGTTCCCTGCTGCCCAGTAAACACTTTCATTGGATCTACCAGTCAATATGTGTCATCTATAATCATTGTGATTGGATCGTGTCCGGCTGAGTTGGGCTGACTAACTATTTGAAATTGTATAAATGATGATGATTCCCTTTGTTCAGTGGCGATGTATCTGCTTTTACCCAGAGGCTTACTCCCCGCCGGTGTTACAACAATAAACTGTTTGATGTTTGAAGCAGATCTGAATGTCGAGGGATTCTTTTGGATTCATTCCCGCTCACAGGAACATAACCTACTTTTGTATTCAATTCCCCCACAATAAACAATAACATTCTATTAGCTTTCCTAATTACTTGCTGTACCTGTATACTAGCCTTTTGTGATTCATGCTCTTGGACACCCAGATCCCTTTGAGTCTCAGAGCTCTGCAATCTCTCACCATTTAGATAATAAGCTTTTTTATTCTTCTGGCCAACACGGACAATTTCACATTTTCCTACGTTATTCTCCATTTGGCAGATCTTTTCCCACTCACTTAACCTATCTATATCCCTTTGTAATCTCCTTATGTCCTCTTCACAATTTACTTTCCTCCCTGTGGGGGCAGCACAAGTGGATAGCACTGTGGCTTCACAGCGCCAGGGTCCCAGGTTCGACTCCCCGCTGGGTCACTGTCTGTGCGGAGTCTGCATGTTCTCCCCATGTCTGCGTGGGTTTCCTCCGGGTACTCTGGTTTCCTCCCACAGTCCAAAGACATGGTGGTTAGGTGGATTGGCCATGCTAAATTGCCCTTAGTGACCAAAGAAAGGTTAGATGTGGTTATTGGGATAGGGTAGAAGTGAAGGCTTAAGTGCGTTGGTGCAGACTTGATTGGCCGAATGGCCTCCTGCACTGTGTGTTCTATCTTTGTATCAGAGAAGCAGGCCATTCAGCTCATCAAACCTACTCTCCCATTCAATACAATCATTCACTTCATTGCCTTTTTCCCCACACTATCCCCATCTCCTTTTGAAATGAAATGAAAATCACTTATTGTCACAAGTAGGCTTCAATGAAGTTACTGTGAAAAGCCCCTAGTCGCCACATTCTGGCACCTGTTCCGGGAGGCTGTTATGGGAATCGAACCGTGCTGCTGGCCTGACTTGGTCTGCTTTTAAAGCCAGCGATTTAGCCCAGTGTGCTAAACCAGCCCCTTGTGTTATTGGGATTTAGAAATCTGTCAGTCGCTGCTTTAAACACACTCAATGACGGAGCTCCCACAGCCCTCTGGGGTAGAGAATTCCAAAGATTCACAACCCTCTGAGTAAAGAAATGTCTCCTCCGAGACCAGTCCTAAGTAGCTTCCCCTTTATTTTGACATTGTGTCGCCTGGTTCCAGACTCTCCAACCAGGGGGAACATCTCACCTGCACCAACCCTGTCTATTCCTTTATGGATTTTGTAAGTTTCAATGAGATCACTTCTCATTATTTGAAACTCTAGAGAACACAGGTCAGGTTTCCCCAATCTCTCCTCAAAGGGCAGCCCTGCCGTCCCCGGAACAAGTCTGGTGAATGTTTGTTGCGCTCCCACTCTGGCGATAAGGGCAGTAAAACTGTACACAGTCCTCCAGCTGCGGTCTGACCAAGGTTCTGCACAACAGGTACATTCTGGTCGGTCTCACCACTTTGCTTCCAGTGGGGCTGATGCTCATTGAGCTTTGGTGTGGACGTTGCTGCTGAAATGGTCTACAAGAGATAATGAAGGACATTTATTTTGTCCTGGATAGTATGGGGGAGGCGGTGACCTCGTGGTATTGTTGCTGGATTAGTAATCCAGAGACCCAGGGTAATGCTCTGGGGTCCCAGGTTCAAATCCCGTCAGGGCAGATGGTGAAATTTGAATTCAATAAAAATTTGGAATTAAAAGCCTAATGATGACCATGAAACCATTTTGAACCCATCTGGTTCACTGATGTCCCTCAGGGAAGGAAATCTGCCTATCCTTACCCAGTCTGGCCCACATGTGACTCCAGACCCACACACATGCGGTTGACTCTTAACTGCCCCCCACTGAAATGTCCGAGCAAGTTTAAGGGCAATTATGAATGGGCAACAAATTCTGGCCCAGCCAGCGATACCCACATCCCAAGAAATAATTTTTTATCCACCACGACAGGTAGATCTAAAATAAATACATTTGTCTCTTGTGCCATATTGTCTTCGGCCAAAGTAGGTTTAATTTTATGGTTTTACCACAGGACTAATGCTGAATGAAAATCTCTGTTACATTTTATTGCAGGATTTCTTATAGTTTAATTCTGTCAATGCTGGAGAAATTCTGTGTCTTAAATTGTGTTCACTTTTAAACTTGCAGCAAAGTAGTCACTTTCCTTCAAATTCTACAACAGATTTTCTCCATTGGTGTGGGTTCTATTCTCAGTTTCTGTAATGGTGTTGTGGTTATGTCATTTCTGTGACTTTTATTTCTTAGGAACATGTAATTATGAATAGAAAATTTTATTTTGTAATTTGTGTCTTGTTCCTTAAACTTTCACACACCAATCAGCTTTATGGATTTATTTTCTGTGTTCAGTAGGAATTGCTGTATTAGTTTAGGTTTGTGTATCTTGTGTAATTTCAGTTATTTGTATTTAAGTAACTTGCTTCAGTCACCAGCAGTCACTAAGAAGTTACACATGACACCTGAAGATGTATCATCTCAGCACGGTGGCACAATGGTTAGCACAGCCTCTTCACAGCGTCAGGGACCCGGGTTCAATTCTGGCCATGTGTCACTGTCTGTGTGGAGTTTGCACGTTGTCCCTGTGTCTGTGTGGGTTTCTTCTGGGTGCTCCAGTTTCCTCCAACAGTCCAAAGATGTGCAGGTTAGGGTAGGGAATGGGTCTAGGTAGTGTGCTCTTTCAGAGGGCCGGTGCAGACTTGAGGGGCTGAACGGCCTCTTTCTGCACTGTAGGGATTCAGTGGTTCTATGATATCAGTTGGGACGATGAGCCTGACGAATATTAATCATGAGGAAGTGACACCACAATGAGAAAGTGACATCACACATCAGCAAGGTGACCGATATCCTTCAGAGTCCAATCAGACATTGATCGTGTCCCATTTAACCAATCAGGAACTGATCATGGGCTGCTTGGGCCAATCAGAACACTGGTTCACTACCATCAGACCATGTGCAGAGGTAGTTGGTAGAAAGGTTTAATAAGCTACATTTCTCTGGAGCTCGACACGCAACACAACATGAAGGAAGAGGACAGACTTCAGTCAACAGAACAAGAGACATCGCCAAAGTCACCCAGAAGTCGAGAGCTGGTGATCCAGAGTGAAAGGATTGATCCACTGCCTTGGTTGAGTATTGTGATTGAATTGGCAAGTCAATTAAAAGTAGAGGTGTCGGTTAAATCTAGGAAGGGACATATATATTATGTATTAGTTGAGTGCCTGGGTCTGTTATAAACACAGGACAGTGGGCAGCATGGTGGTGCAGTGGGTTAGCCCTGCTGCCTCATGGCGCTGTGGTTCCAGGTTTGATCCCAGCCCTGGGTCACTGTCTGTGTGGTGTTTGCACATTCTCCCCGTGTTTGTGTGGGTTTCGCCCCCACAACCCAAAGATGTGCAGGCTCGGTGGATTGGCCATGATAAATTGCCCCTGAATTGGAAAAAATTCTAAATAAAAAAAATAAAATAAACACAGGAGAGCTCATGAGCAAGTAGTCCAGGTCGTGTAGCACATTCTGGTGGGGACTCCGGTCTGGAGAGGATGTGGTTGCAGTTTGGGCATGAGAGGGAATTAAAAACATGAAGATGTGGGAAAAGGAAGAAAAGATAGAGAGGGAGAGGGGTAGAGAGGGAGGGAGAAAAAAGAGAGGGAGAGAGAGAGAATTAAGGTTGGACTTAAAGGCAGAAGTGAGGAAAGTTAAAAAGGAGGAGGAACCCTTCCTAGTCCAAATCCCAGTGGGGATCTTTTTAAATTTATACAGGCCCTACCAAGATTTGAGGGGAAAGATGTAGAAACATTCTTCATGGCATTTGAGAAAATAGCAACTCAAATAGAGTTGACGAAGGAAGAGACAGCATTCCTCATGCAAAGTAAACTGATGGGGAAGTGCAGGAAGTTTATACTTCCCTGTCAGAGGGGTTGTCTCACGGTTACAACAAGATAAAGACTATTCTGGGTGTATTTCAATTAGTTTTGGAGGCATTGAGGCAAAAGCTTTGGAATTTAAGGAAACAACAAGGACAGATTGAAACTGAATTTGAAAAGGTTAAACAGGACAATTTTAATTAGTGGGTATGAGCATTGGGTGTTGAAACCAGCGATGGTGCTCTCAGTAAAATCATTCTCCCAGAAGAATTTAAGAATTCAATACCTTCTGTGATAAGAATCTACGTTGAAGACCAAAGGGGGATGATGGCTAGACAAGCAGCAATAATGGCTGACCATTATGAGCTGATCCATAAATGTAAATCTTTGTTCCGTCACCCCCATAATTTGGTTAAGGATAGGAAGTGGGAGAGTGAAATGAAGAGAGGTAGCCAAGGTAAGGAATAGATAGCTGGGAATGCTCGGAGGTCGTCTCCTCAGACCAGGAAGGAAGGGGCTGAGCGTGTAGGTGAGACTCAAAGGTCTCAGTGTTACTGTTCCAATAAAGTGGGAAGCATTCGTACAGCCTGTTGGACGTTGTGAGGAAAGCCCATGGGACTTGTTGAGATTCATAAGGGGGATTCTGAAAAGGGATCAAAAGTGGAGAATAACACAGAGCAGACAGTAGCTCTAAGTGGAATTAGGAGACCTGAGGTAAACTCTGCTGTGGAAGCAGGTGTGGTGAATGAGGTCGATGAGAGATATGCAGGGCTTTGATCTGAGAGGAAGATCACCCCATTTTCATCAAATGATGGAGCCAAACCCAAAATTATTTCAAGGGACACAGGTCCCACACAAACTCTCTCGCTGGAGAGGGATTTGTTTTTTCCTCTGGAGAGTTCAATGAAAGCTAAGGGATTGGATTCTCCGCTGTCGGGATTATCCGTTTCACCGGCAGCCCGGGGAATTCCCAATGGCGTGGGGCTGCCCACAATGGGAAACCCCATTGGCCGGTTGGCGAGATGAAGAATCCCGGGGGCCCCCTGCAACAGATTTCTGGTGAGGCGGGACGGAGAATCCTGCCCAAGGTATTGGTGAATGGGATAAGTGGAGATTATATCCCAGTTCCATTGTATAAAGTACAATTGGAGTGTGATTTATTGTCAGGACTTCTGGTTGTTAGAGTGGTTAAGAAGTTGCCTGTAGACAGAGTAGACTTACTTTGGGGGAATGATTTGGCAGTTGTGAAGGTTGCAGCTTCACCCATGATTGCAGAGAGTCTGAGGGAAGAAAAGGAGACAAAACAGTTCCAGGAACAGTTTCCAGATATTGTTCCGTCATGTGTGGTGACCAGGGCAATGGCTAAACAAAGTTCATCGCCAGAGATTAAAGTCACGCCACAATCAGATGGTAGAGCAGCCAAAACTATCCTTGAGAATGAGGATAATTGTGAGGAAGTATTTGATAGGACTTCATTAACTGACGCCCAGGAGGCTGACCCAGAGTTATGTAGATTCGCACAGTTAGGTCTCATGGAAGTTGAGGCTGAAATGGTTCCAAAGTGTTACTACATTGAGAACGGAGTTCTGAGGAGGAAGTGTCATCCTTATATATCTGTGGTTAGGGCAGCACGGTGGCCTAGTGGTTAGCACAACCGCCTCACGGCGCTGAGGTCCCAGGTTCGATCCCGGCTCTGGGTCACTGTCTGTGTGGAGTTTGCACATTCTCCCCGTGTCTGCGTGGGTTTCGCCCCCACAACCCAAAAATGTGCAGAGTAGGTGGATTGGCCAGGCTAAATTGCCCCTTAATTGGAAAAAATAATTGGGTACTCTAAATTTATTTAAAAAAAAATATATATATATCTGTGGTTGAGGAGTGGATTTTTGTTCATTAGATATCCCAAATATTGTGGGAAATACTGCGGGTAGCACGAGATACCAACGGCAGGACTTGTGGAAATTCAGAAAACCCAGGCATCAGTCAACAGGCATTCTTCCTGGCCAGGACGGCAAAGAATGTAGTGCGATTCTCTCGAATTGGTCACACCAGTCAGGTGATAGGTAAACCACAACACAGGATTAAACCCGTGCCTTTAATACCCAGACCGGTGTTTTAAGAACCGTTTATTCGGGTATTGGTGGGTTCCAGAGGATCGTTGTGTAAAATGAAGGCAGGGCTGAGCGGCCTCTCCCCTGTGCGAACTTGCTGATGTCTCTGCAGGTTGGATAATTGAGTGAATCCCTTCCCATACTGAGAGCAGGTGATTGGCCTCTCCCCAGAATGTACTCGCTGGTGTCTCTGCGGGGTGGATGTTTGAGTGAATCCCTTCCCACACTGAGGGCAGGTGCACGGCCTCTCCCCATGTGAACTCGCTGGTGTCTCTGCAGGGTGGATGAATCACTGAGTCTCTTCCCACACTGAGAGCAGGTAAATGGCCTCTCGCTGGTGTGAACTCGCTGGTGTGTCTGCAGGGTGGAAGAATCACTGAATCCCTTCCCACACTTGGAGCAGGTGAATGACCTCTCCCCAGTGTGAATTCGCTGGTGTGACTACAGGCTGGATAACCGCGTGAATCCCTTCCAACACTGAGGGTAGGTGAACCCGTTGGTGTATCTGTAGGTTGGATGACTGAATAAATCCCTTCCCACGCTGAGGGCAGGTGAACGGCTTCACTCCAGTGTGAACTCGCTGATGTCTCTGGAGGTTGGATGAATTACTGAATCCTTTCCCACACTGAGAGCAGGTGAATAGTGTTTCCCCTGTGTGAACTCGCTGGTGTGACTGCAGACTAAATGAGTGAATCTCTTCCCACACACAGAGCAGGTGAATGGTCTCTCCCCAGTATGAATGCGTCGATGAGTTTCCAGCGCAGATGGGACTCTGTATCCCTTCCCACAGCCCCCACATTTCCAAGGTTTCTCCATGTTTTGTTACTCCTTGTGTCTCTCCAGGTTTGTCGATCAGTTGAAGCCTCATCCATACACAGAACACGTGTACAGTCTCTCCCCGCTGTGAATGGTGTGATGTTTATTCAAGCTGTGTAACTGGTTAAAGCTCTTTCCACAGTCAGTGCTCTGGAACACTCTCACTCGGGTGTGTGTGTGTCTCGGTGCTTTTCCACTCACACTGATGTTTAAAATCTTTTGAAGTCAACAGATCGGTAAACCATTCACCCTCCAGATTCAAAGACAATGACATTTAGGACCCGATAAATTGAGTGAGTCTGTGAGACTGAGACATGATGTTTGAGATTTCTGTCTGTAATTCCTCCTCTTCTAATATCCTGTAAAACAGTTTGGAAAAGACATTGCAGTCAGCATAAGATCGAAATTCAGAACAGACAATTCTACTTACAATGGAACATTCTTTCCTCGCCCATTCCCCCAAAACTGTAAATCTCCATCCCACACACTCTCCCTCCATTCTCACTCTGCTGTATCTGATATTCACACTCCCAATTCTCCTGAAGGTGCTGATTCAGGCTGATTAACAGATCCATGCTCACTGCTTCCTGTCCTGGACACGGAAACCATAACAAATCGGAGTTGCAGTCGGCCATTCGGCCCATCGAGCCTGCTCAACCATTCAATAAGATCATTGGCCGATCTACCTCAGCACCATTTTCCCACACTATCCCCCATATCCCTCGATATCTTCAATATCTAGAAACCTACGTATCTTTGTCTTGGAAAGACTTGATGACTGAGGCTCCACAGTCCTCTGGGGTATAGAATTCCAAAGCTTCACAACATCCGCGAGTGAAGAAATCCCTCCTCATCTCAGCTTTGTTTCCATTTTCCCACCTGTTCCCCATAACCTTCTTCAATCAGAAATCTATCCAACTAATCCATAAAAATATTCAATGACCCTCGCCCTATAGTGATCCCTGTGGAAGAGAAATCCAGAGACTAACAACCATCGGTTGGAAGAGATCTTTGGAAATATATAACAGAGTTATTATACTATATTAAACAGCTAGAAATAATAACAAATGTGCTTTATTACAGAACTCTGAATAATCTATCGAATGTATACCATATAATAACACTAGACATATCATATGGGGTGGCACAGTAGCACAGTGTTTGGCACTGTTGCTTCACAGCGCCAGGGTCCCAGGTTCGATTCCCAGCTTGGGTCACTGTCTGTGTGGAGTCTGCACGTTCTCCCCGTGTCTGTGGGTTTCCTCCGGGTGCTCCAGTTTCCTCTCACCAGTCCCGAAAGACGTGCTTGTTTGGTGAATTGGACATTCTGAATTCACCCTCAGTGTACCCGAACAGGCACCGGACTGTGGCGACTAGGGGCTTTTCACAGTAACTTCATTGCAGTGATAATGTAAGCCTACTTGTGACAATAATAAAGATTATTATTATGATTATCCCTGTCCGATATTAATTTACTGTCACTTTAAATGTCAGCCATGTTGGGGAAATCAGAACTTTAATTGTGAACATTAGGAAAGAGCCCGTCCTTTTAGCCAGACAAATAAATGTGTCAAGCTGAGGGAGCAAAGGATGTCAATGTCTTCAAGAGAGAGAGAGACCTGGGCCAATCTTTCCAGAGTCTGCACCCTCCCTGGATTCACTTCCTTTCCCATCAGTTGCAGCAAGTGACCAATTGAAGGTGAGAATGAGAAAATAAATGGAAAGGGGGAGAAAAGAAAGTGTTTTACTCACAGAGGTTAGAGACAGGAGGAGGTTTCAGTCTGTGTGAAGCTCAATCTTCAATCACTCCCATTGGCTGCAGGACCAGAGTCCTTCTGGTCGTCCAACTCTTCCCATTGGTCAACGCCAATGCTGGACGGTCAGGTGGTGGGCACTCCCTCGCACATGCTCAGTTCCCCCTCTCCTTTGGACATGCGTAGTCGCTGGCCGGGTGGGGGAGGGGAGGCCGGCGAGCGGCTTCTCGCTCTGGCCGGAGTCGTCAGCCGGTTGCCTGGAAACGTTGTCTCGAGGAGGCACAACAATGAGTGGGGACCCAGCGGGGAGCCCGCGCCGAGCCTGCGCACTGCAATGCAGAGACGTCACCGCCGAGCAAAATGATTCCTATTGGCTGATTCAGGCTCTCACACAATGAAAGGTTCTGGTTTACCCAGCAGGTGGCTGACGTTTCAGGAGACAATAAATTAATATCGGCAGTGAACAGGGATCTGTCAATCAGCCTGAATCAGCACCTTCAGGAGAATTGGGAGAGTGAATATTAGATACAGCAGAGTGAGAATGGAGGGAGAGTGTGTGGGATGGAGATTTACACCTTTTGGGGAATGAGAGAGGAAAGAATGTTTCAGAATGTTCTGAATTTCTATCCTGTACTGACAGTGATACATTTTTAAAACTCCTTTTACAGGATATCAGAAGGAGAGGATTTGCAGACAGAAACCTCACACCAAACATCAGCTGCAGATCTGCTCTATTCATTAGCCTTTCATCGTTGGATAACCATTTGTCTATTCTGTCTGCTGCAGAAAATGTTATGAATCAATTTGACTGGAAAAGTACCGAGATACACACACATCTGAGTAATCGTGTTCCAGTGCACAGAATGGGGAAAGAGCTTTAATCAGTTATATAGCTTGAAGAAAACATAAAGAATTGGTGCAGGGAAAGACCCAACACGAGTTGTGTGTAGACAAGGCTTCAACAAATGAATTGAATGTTGAGAGGCAGAAAGACACCTGCAAGGAGAAACAATGGAAATACGGGGAATGTGGGAAAGGATTCATATCCCCTACTGAAGCTGGAAATTCACCAGTCCTGGTGGGTATTTTTCATCCTATATTAAATTGTAAGTCATTGTTTTGTATTTACTTTATTTTTTCATGGATGTGGGCGTCGCTGGCTTGGCCAGCATTTATTGCCCATCCCTGAGGACATGTAAGAGACAACCGCATTACTGTGGGGCTGGAGTCACATGATCGCCAGACCAGGTAAGAATGACAGATTTCCTTCCCTAAAGGACATGAGTGAACCAGATGGGTTTTTACAACAATTGACAATGGCTTCATGGTCATCATTGGACTTTTAACTAAAGATTTTTATTTAATTCAAATTCCACCATCTGCCCTGGTGGGTTTCGAACCCAGGTCCCCAGAGCATCACCCTGGCTCTCTGGATTACTAAAACAGCGACAATACCACTACGCCACTGTCTCCACATAATGAGGGGAGGGACTTTGTTGATTTATTGTTTAAATATATAGTATTCTTTTAAATTTTTTAATTTAAAGGGTTTACTCATGGCAGGAGAGCACAAAGCCATGGTTTGGTCCTCTTGCTCCATATGGGAATCCAGGTGCATTTCCAGTTCCCGGGACCAGCATTGTGTGCAGGAAGTGTGTCCAGCTGCAGCTCTTGGAAGCTCGGGTATCAGAGCTGGAACGGCGGCTGTGGAGCATCCCCGAGTCTGAGAGCATCGTGAGGCATGTTCAGAGAGGTGGTCACACCGCAGCTGAAGGAACTTGAGGAAGGAAGGGAATGGGTGACCGCCAGGCAGTCCAAGAGAAAGAGGCGGGTATTTCAGGAGTCTCCTGGGGTCCCGCTCGCTAATCGGTATTCCATTTTGGAGGCTGATAAGGCTGGTTCCTCCGGGGAGTATGAACAGAGGCAAGTTTCTGGCACCACAAGCAGCCTGTCTGTACAGGAGAGGGGAAAGAGAGGAAGAGCAATAACAATAGGGCATCCTATTGTATCTGGAAAATCACAGATATGTCAACCAGTATTTTAATCAAAGTTCACCCAGGTGTCTTTTAATAGTGAGGAGAAAAATGGACAAAATACAATCTTTATTGAACAAAGTTAATCCGTAAATTAACCCAAGTTTGTATACAACAAATATCCAGGATTCGGCTATACTACCCCCAAAGGTGGCTGGATTGAACTGTAGATCCAATCCTCCAGCCTCTCTGGTCCATCATCACTAAGTTAGTCTCAATGGCAGCTTCCTCCCTCCTTCCTTCTCTGGTCAGTCTGGTGTTGGTCAGGGTCATCTCCAACATCAGGTTTTCACTGCTGGTGTGCTTTGGACATCTATTTTTATCCTCCTTCCTCCCCGCCTTTTCCAGAAACTACTCTGGCTTCTGGCCAATGAGCTCTCGGGAGAGGGTCACAACATCCAATGGGTTTCTTGATGTCTGCTTGACAGGACACTGGGCCCCGCCCCCAGGTGTCCACCTCTGTGGTGTCTGCTGGCACATAACCTGTTTTCCTGGGTGCACAAGAGTCTGGCTCGATCTGGGACACTGACAATGGGCTTGTGCAATGAATAGAGTGCAATGATCTGTTGATGGCGAGTTGGTAGGGCAGTTCCAGACATGTCGGAGTTTGTATATTCGAACTTGACCAAGTTCGAATTCCCAGCAGGCCATTTGCTGGTGCTGACTCGTTTAACTTAAAGTGTCCATTTCTTTAATTTCGGATATCCAATTTTAATGGAGCTTAAAACTAGGCCGGCTATGTTACCACAGTCCCTCCTTTTGATTCAGTGAGCATCAGTGAACATTTAAGGGTCAATAAATTAATATCGGCCAGAGATAGGTCGAGAGTTGTTATATGGTACAGTTTAGATATATTATTTATGGTTCTGTACAGTACATATAATTTTTGTTTCTCGTATTGTACTATAACTACGTCATATATTTTCAGTAATCTGTTACCTCAGAGGGTTGTTAACCTCGGGATTTCTCTTCCTCAGGGGCCAGTGGAGTCTGGAGGTCATTGAATATATTCAAGGATGAGTTAGACAGATTTCTTTTTTTAATTTGAAGTACCCAGTCTTTTTTTTCCCTTTGGACATGTGCAGTTCCGGTCCATCTGCCCACATGGCAGATGGAGCGAATTCTCCAGCATGGGGGATATTGGGAGCTGCGGCCGCCATTACTCATCCGGAGCCCAGTCTCCACCTCCTGGACTGGGATGAAAAGTGGAGGGGTGGGCATTGACCAGAACCTTACACGAAGCACATGTGGATAGTCACTGGATTGGATTTTGACTCTTGCCCACCCTGACCAAAACATTTTTGAATTTAAAAGTACCCAATTCATTTTTTATCCAATTAAACGTCAATTTAGTTTGGCCGATCCACCTGCACGGCACATCTTTGGGTTGTGGATATGGGACCCACGGAGACACGAGGTGAATGTGCAGATTCGTGAGCCGGAGCCGGAATCAAACCTGGGTCCTCGGCGCCGTGAAGTTAGACAGATTTCCGATTGACGAGGGAGTTGAGTGTCATGGGGAACAGGTCGGAAAATTAAGTGAAAGTGAAGATGAGGAGTGAATTCTTCATTCGAGGATGCGGTGAAGCTTTGGAATTCTCTACTCCAGACGTCTGTCAGCAAGTATTTTCCATTTCGCGATTGATAGGTTTCGAGATAGTGAAGATTGATGGAACCATCAATTCACCAGACACGTGCTTTAAGATACGAACAGTGGTTTTAATCTACTTACAACAGATCCAGCCTGTTCCGCGTTGAACTCTCGATGAACTTAATGACTGGCTCTGAGCATTGGTATTTATACAGCAGTCCAGGGGGTGGAGCCCTGTACAAACTCCTAAACATTCCCAGCGCTACTCCCCCTAGTGGTCGGGCAACGCAACTGCACTTACAAATGCATGGTCTCATGTATATACAATACAGTGTGAATTACGGAGTTACATTCACCACATTCACCCCCTACAAAATAATCAAGTCCAGCGGGGGTGGTGGTTCATAAATTGAGTCTGTCCGGTGGTCGAACTGTCCGCTGCGATCTGCGGAGCACCGGGGTTGCAGCCTCCTGCGGTGGCTGGACGGGTGTTGTGGGTTGGGGTACGATGGCAGACTCCAGGGAAGATCTTGTCCAAGCTCCATACACGTCTGGTTGGACTGGGGGCGCTGGGGGTTAGCTGGTGCGGGTGCGCGGTACAGGTGGAGCGAACTAGTGGGCTCGGGAGCGCGAGGGGGCGGCTGGGTGGGGTCTAGGGTGAGGGGTGCATCTGTAGTGATAGAGGGGATGCTGGATCCGGCGGGTGCAAGGTCCCGGAGGGATACGGTGTCCTGACACCGTCAGGGAACTCGACAAAGGCGTACTGGGGGTTGGAGTGAAGCAGGCGCACCTTCTCTACAAGGGGGTCGGTTTTGTGCGCCCTGACGTGCTTCCTGAGGAGTACAGGGCCCGGTTTCTTCAGCCATGCCGTGAGAGAGAACCCCGTGGTAGTGCCCCTGGAAAAACTAAAGAGCCGCTCGTGAGGGGTCTGATTGGTCGCTGTGCATAAGAGGGACCTGATAGAGTGGAGCGCATCTGGGAGGACTTCCTGCCAATGGGAGACTTGGAGATTCCTGGACCGGAGGGTCAGTAGGACGGTCTTCCAGACCGTCGCATTCTCCCTCTCCACCTGCCCGTTCCCCCTGTGGTTGTAGCTGGTAGTCCTGCTCGAGGCGATGCCCTTGTCGACCAGGTACTGACGCAGTTCGTCGCTCATGAAGGACGAACCCCGGTCGCTGTGCACGTAGCTGGGGAAACCAAATAGGGTGAAGATACTGTGCAGGGCCCTAATGACTGTGTGGGAGGTCATATTGGGGCACGGGATAGCAAATGGGAAGCGGGAGAACTCATCTATGGCGTTTAAGAAGTAAACGTTCCTGTTAGTTGAGGGGAGTGGCCCTTTGAAATCGACCGCGAGGCGTTCAAAGGGCCTAGAAGCCTTGACCAGGTGGGCCCTGTCTGGTCTATAGAAGTGCGGTTTGCACAGATCGGGCAGTCTCTGGTGACGGCTTTTACCTCCTCAGTGGAGAAAGGCAGATTTCAGGCTTTGATGGAGTGGGCGAGCCGGGTGACCCCCGGGTGGCAGAGGTCGTTGGGCGATCTGGTTTACCATGTCTGCAATCCTGGGGAGGGGATACGCGTCAAGGAGCGTAAATCTATTTATGGTCTGACTATAGTCGACAACCATACGGAATTTTTCTCCGGTCTTGACGACCACCACCTGAGCTCTCCAGGGGCTGTTGCTGGCCTCTATGATCCCCTCACTGAGAAGCCTTCGGACCTCCGATCGGATGAACACCCTATCCTCCAGGCTGTACTGCCTGCTGCGAGTGGCTACGGGTTTACAGTCCGGGGTGAGGTTGGCAAAGAGAGGAGGGGGGAGATTCGCAACGTGGCTAGGCTGCAGATAGTGAGTGGGGCCAGGGGTCCGCCGAAACTGAGGGTGAGACTCTTGAGATTACACTGGAAATCAAGGCCTAATAAGAGTGGGGCGCAGAGTTCGGGCAGGACGTAGAGCTGGAATTTGGCATAGCTAGCGCCTTGGATTGTGAACGTCGCGGCGGTGTGCCCTTGGATCTGGACAGAGTGGGAGCCCGAAGCGAGGGAGATAGTTTGCTGCGCGGGGAAAACGGGGAGCGAACAGCGTCTTACCAGATCTGGGTGTATGAAGCTCTCGGTGCTCCCGGAGTCGAAAAGGCACGGCGTGCTGTACCCGTTAATTTGGACTGTCGCCATCGAGTTTCGCAGATGCTTCGGGCGCGATTGGTCCAGGGTGACTGCGCTGAGTTGCGGGTCGTCGGCGGCTCGATCAGCTGTGCTGGAGTGGCCCCGTGATGACTGCCCTCTGAGTTCGTAGTCGTCGAGGTGAGTTTCAGAGTTTGAAGGGGATGGATCCCAAGATGGCCGCCCCCATGAGTCGCACATGGCCAGCCGCATGGAGGAGGATTGCCAAGATGGCCGCCCCCATGAGTCGCACATGGCCGGCCGCATGGAGGAGGATTGCCAAGATGGCTGCCCTCATGAGTCGCACATGTCGGGCGGGGGCGGAGTCGGCATACAGGCTGCAGCATTTCGGGGCCTGTGGGCCTGTGAATTCAGGGAACGAGTGCTTTGAGCCGTGGGAGGGTTAGAGGCTGGGGCTTTCATCGCTAGAAACACTCTGGCATAGTGTCCTTTTCACCCGCAGCTGCTGCAGGTCGCGTTGCGGGCTGGGCAGTGCTGACGTGAGTGCTGATCCTGGCCGCAAAAGTGGCAGGCTGGAGCAGCATTGTGGCTGGGTGGCCGCGTGGCGCAGGCCTGGGGGAGTCGCTGGTCGGGAGCCCATGACGGGGTCGCGGGGTCCGCGGGGAACGAGGTGAGGCTGCGGAAGGAGACCTCCATAGTGGTAGCAAGTTCAACAGTCGCTTCAAGATTTAGGGCCCCCTTTTCCAGCAGTCGTTGGCGCACGTAATTTGACCTAAGGCCTGCAACAAGGTATCGCGTACAGCAAGTTCTCTATGTTCTGCCGCAGTAACCGCCTGGTAATTACAGTCACTAGATAAAGTTTTAAGCTCTCTCAGGAATTCTGCGAGCGGTTCCGTAGGCCGCTGGCGGCGAGTAGTAAACACGTGTCGCGCGTAGACCTCATTTACAGGCCTTACATACATTTTGTCGAGTAGCGCTAGGGCTTCAGTATACGAACCGGCGCAGTTTAATTGAGTAGAGATTCTGTGGCTCACCCTCGCGTGCAGTAGGCTCAGTTTCTGCTCCTCTGTTGTTTCGGCTGTGCTTGCTTCTGCCAGGTAGGCTTTAAAACACCGCAGCCAATGAGAAAAAAATTCTTTTGCCTCTGCATCCTGTGGGTCGAGTTCCAGTCGCTCAGGCTTGAGGGCTGATTCCATGATTGATCCTGACTGTTTCTTAAGTCGATTAAATTGATGGAACCATCAATTCACTAGACACGTGCTTTAAGATATGAACAGTGGTTTTAATCTACTTACAACAGAGTCAGCCTGTTCCGCGTTGAACTCTCGATGAACTGAACGACTGGCTCTGAGCATTGGTATTTATACAGCAGTCCAGGGGGAGGAGTCATGGGCGGAGCCAAGGGTGGAGCCCTGTACAAACTCCTAAGCATTCCCAGCGCTACTCCCCCTAGTGGTCGGGCAACGCAACTGCGCTTACAAATGCATGGTCTCATGTATATACAGCACAGTGTGAATTACGGAGTTACATTCACCACAAAGATATCAAGGGAAATGGGAGATAGTGTGGGAAAATAGTGTTGAGATCGGCAATTGAGCTCAACAAAGGGTTCAGCAAGTTTAATGGGCCAAATGGCTGACTGCAGCTCCTATTTGTTATGGTCACTGTGTCCAGGACAGGAAGCAGTGAGCAGGGATCTGTCAATCAGCCTGAATCCGCACCTTCAGGAGAATTGGGAGGGTGAATATTAGATACAGCAGAGTGAGAATGGAGGGAGAGTGTGTGGGATGGAGATTTACAGCTTTTGGGAAGAGAGAGGGAAGAATGTTCCATCGGAAGCAGAATTGTCTGTTTTGAATTCCTGTCCTGTACTGACAGTGATGACTTTTGTCAATTGTTTTTCCAGGATATTAGAAGAGGAGGAATTACAGACAGAAATCTCAAATGTCACGTCTTGATCTGACAGAATCACTTGATTCCTTGGGACACAGAAACAGGTGAGAGTGTTCCAGAGCACTGACTGTGGAAAGAGCTTCAACCAGTTACACTGTCTGAAAAAAACATTGCACCATTCACAGCGGGGAGGGACTGTACACGTGTTCTGTGTGTGGGTAAGGTTTCGATTGTCCAACCTGGAGAGACACAAGGAGAACCAAAACATGGAGAAACCGTGGAAATGTGGGGATTGTGGGAAGGGATTCATTCAGTTATCCGGCCTGAAGACACACCAGCGAGTTCACACTGGGGAGAAACCGTTCACCTGCTCTCAGTGTGGGAAGGGATTCGGTGATTCCTCCAACCTGCGGACACACCAGCGAGTTCATACTGGGGAGAAACCGTTCACCTGTTCTCAGTGTGGGAAGGGATTCAGTCAATTATCCCACCTGCAGACACACCAGCGAGTTCACACTGGGGAAAGGCCGTTCACCTGCTCTCAGTGTGGGAAGGGATTCACTCGGTTATCCCACCTGCAGACGCACCAGCGAGTTCACACTGGGGAAAGGCCGTTCACCTGCTCTCAGTGTGGGAAGGGATTCAGTCATTTATCCAACCTGCGGACACACCAGCGAGTTCATACTGGGGAGAAACCGTTCACCTGCTCTCAGTGTGGGAAGGGATTCAGTCAATTATCCCACCTGCAGACACACCAGCGAGTTCACACTGGGGAAAGGCCGTTCACCTGCTCTCCGTGTGGGATGGGATTCACTCGGTTATCCACCCGGCAGAGACATCAACGAGTTCACACTGGGGAAAGGCCGTTCACCTGCTCTCAGTGTGGGAAGGGATTCACTCAGTTATCCAGCCTGCAGAGACATCAACAAGTTCACACTGGGAAACCGCGTCCGTTCAGCTGCTCTCAGTGTGGGAAGGGATTTTTCAATTATCCACCCTGAAGAAACATCAGAGGGCTCACACTGGGGAGATGCCGTTCACCTGCTCTCAGTGTGGGAAAGGATTCAGTTACTCATCCAGCCTGCAGACACACCAGCGAGTTCACACTAGGGAAGAGGCCGTTCACCTGCTCTCAGTGTGAGAAAGGATTCAGTTGCTCATCCCACCTGCAGAGACACCAGCGAGTTCACACTGGTGAAAGGCCGTTCACCTGCTCTCAGTGTGGGAAAGGATTCAGTTACTCATCCACCCTGCAGAGACACCAGCGAGTTCACTCTTGGAAGAGGCCGTTCACCTGCTCTGTGTGTGGGAAGGAATTCTGTGTTTCCTGGCAGTTACTCAGTCACGAACAACTTCACAAGTGATAATGGGGTGGATTCTGCTGTTACTGTTTCTGCTTCAGTTACATCCAGGACGGCATTTTGTTCATTCTGACAGTTGGTGTTGGAGGGAATTAAAGTTGAGTCCTGGAGACTGTGGTGAACTTTAAGGAAAAGTCTTTGTTTCACATGTATGTGGACATACAGAGGCTCGGGCCTGAATGCTGCAGGTCCCAACGAGTCCGTGTCTCTCCCCCATTGTACATTGCAATGACCAGTTGTACTGTCCGATGTCGTATTGATATGTTAATTGTTTTTACAGAGTACAGATAGTTGGATAAATGTAAAACTTAATATTAACATTGATTTGTTTTGGCAGCACCATGGCGCAGTGGGTTAGCCCTGTTGCCTCACGGCGCCGAGGTCCCAGGTTCGATCCCGGCTCTGGGTCACTGTCCGTGTGGAGTTTGCACATTCTCTCCGTGTCTGCGTGGGTTTCGCCCCCACAACCCAAAGATGTGCAGGCTAGGTGGATTGGCCATGCTAAATTGTCCTTTAATTGGAAAATTTAAATTGGGTACACTAAATTTATTTTTTAAAAAAACATAGATTTTTTGTTTTATTGAATACTGGATGGTCCGTATAATCACATTAAGTACAGAAATTATTTGAAACAAACCTGATAATTGCATCTCCGGCCGATTCCTGGCCCCCATTTAGCATTTCAAAGGGTTGTTCTAACTGTGATGTGGTGTTAACGGCCTCCCCTCCATGTTCATCCGAAGATAACCATCTTTCTGGATTTCTGAGCAGTCTGTCTGTCTCAGTGCAGTTTCCCTGATTGTTTTGCTAATTCAAATGGGTTTTTCAGACTTTTGGCATTGTGGGTGTAGATGGCCTGTGTTGATTACTGCCTGCCTGGATGTCTGAATTAACCTGTCCCTATTTTCTAGTGACGTATGACTTGCCTTTGTGCGTTTGTACATTTATCCCGTGATTAAACGGAGATGTGAATGGACATGTGAATAAATATATATATAGAAAAACATGGGCCCCGATATTTTCCCACAACAGGCCCCCCGGATCAAAAATAGATCCAAGATTGCCATGAACCGATATCTGTTCTGGTGCACCCCGCTTGTGTAATAAACTATACCTTGTGGATATCGTTGCCTATCCTCATGGAAGCTCTCCTTCCTCGATCATAATTGAGGACACGGTGCTGGATCCTTCAGGTGGTCTGGCCTCCAGATCACGGAAAGTGTCCTCAACCACCCGCTGTGAGTAACAGCCATTAACCTTTTCCCTTCCCGCTGTCATATGCGAATACGTTTAAGAAATAGGTGTTTATTGAATAGCTGTAGTAGGTGTACCTTTATGAAATGGGTGTTTGTCAGATAGCTGCAGTGATGTCAGAGTGTGGGTGGAACTGGGCTGTCTGTCTTACACTTTTGTTTTTGAGCAGGCAGCTACAGTATATTTTAGTTTCCTTTTGAGAGCCGGATAGCCGCAGGAAAAGCAAACATCTGTATAAGGCTCTATCTCTGCAATCTAAAGACTGTCTCCAGATCATTTGAGGATTTCAAAGTGATAACTGCTCTCAGTAGTGAATTTAAATCTGATCTCTGTGTTAAAAAGGGTCTTTTGTCTTATGGATGTTGTAAGGAAAGACTAAGGGTTACTTATAGAGTACAGTATTCTTTCAGGGGAGTATTTTAGTTGATGGGTGCTAAGATGTTTATTGTGTGTGTTTAAAAATGTTAATGGGATTCATAGAATAAACATTGTTTTTGTTTAAAAATACTCTTAGTTCTCTGTTGCACCACACCTGTAAAGTGGGCCCTTGTACTCCCCATAACCACACTCTATTAAAAGTTGTGGGTCAGGTGAACTCCATGATACACTTTGGGGTTCTCTAAACACTGGCCCATAAGAAATTGGGAGCTCGAGGGGGATAAAAATCTATCTATTGGGTTGACTTTGTGAACTTAAAGGCAGTGAGGGGTGAGCATATTGTGGTTGCTTTTCAGGTGTGGTATACCAGTTTAAGTAGGAGTGTGTTGTGCACAATGGCTCTTTCAGAGGTTCTGAAATTTTTGGAGATGGAGACGGTCACACGCAGTACCTTACGAACAGAGACTAAAAATAGGCTTTTAGATTTCCCAAAAACATTGCAGTTAACATTACCTGACAGAATACAAAAAGAAAAGGTACTTAAATTGCCTGAGATACAGTCTGACTCATTAGAAATGGCAAAAAGTCAGTTTCAAATCAAGCAACTTGAACATGAAAAAGAATTAAAGCAGCTTGAATATGCAATGAGAGAAAAAGAAAGGGAAAGGGAGATACAGATCATGGAAAAACAAAGAGAGAGAGGAAAGGGAAAAAGAGAGAGAGTTTGAACTTAGAAAAAGGCCATGAAATATGACAGTCAGTTAAATTTAGCGGTTGTAAAGGGAAATGTAGTTGGAGGATAGTGATGAGGATAAAGAGAAAGAGCGTCATAGTTGAAGGCTTGGTGGGAATCTATTTAAATACGTCCAAGCATTGCCACGGTTTGATGAGAAGGAGGTAGAAGCCTTTTTCATTTCATGTGAGAAGGTGGCTGTACAAATTCAATGGCTACCGATCATGTGGGCATTACTGATTCAAACAAAGCTGATAGGTAGGGCTAGTCTGGTAGGTAGAGCTAGTGAAGTGTTTGCATCACTACCGGAGGCGGTATCTGGGAGGTATGAGGAGGTGAAAAAATCCATCTCCGGTGCATATGAACTAGTGCCTGAAGCCGACAGACAAAGGTTTAGAAATTTAAGGAAAGAACCTGGTCAAACACACATGGAGTTTGAAAGGATCAAACAGAGTAACTTTAATAGGTGGCTAAAATCTTTGAAAATAGACCAAACGTATGAAGCTCTCAGAGAAATTAGACTTTTGGAGAAGTTTAAAAATTCAATTCCTGATGTAGTGAGAACTCATGTGGAAGAGCAGAGGGTTAAAACTGCGAGGTTAGCAGCAGAAATGGCAGATGATTATAGAGAATAGATATAGAGAAATACAGCACAGAACAGGCCCTTCGGCCCACGATGTTGCGCCGAACTTTTGTCCTAGGTTAATCATAGAATTTTGGACAATTTTTCATGGCCAATCCACCCAACCTGCACATCTTTGGACTGTGGGAGGAAACCGGAGCACCCGGAGGAAACCCACGCAGTCACGGGGAGGATGTGCAGACTCCACACAGACAGTGACCCAAGTCGAAATCGAACTTGGGACCCTGGAGCTGTGAAGCAATTGTGCTATCCACAATGCTACCGTGCTGCCCTTAAGAAGTTAACCTGCACTCCCTTATTCTACCCTAATCCAAGTACCTATCCAATAGCCGCTTGAAGGTCCATAAATTTTCCGACTCAACTACTACCACAGGCAGTGCATTCCATGCCCCCACTACTCTCTGGGTAAAGAACCTACCTCTGACATCCCCTCTATATCTTCCACCATTTATCTTAAATTTATGTCCCCTTGTAATGGTGTGTTCCACCCGGGGAAAAAGTCTCTGACTGTCTACTCTATCTATTCCCCTGATCATCTTATAAACCTCTATCAAGTCGCCCCTCATCCTTCTCCGTTCTAATGAGAAAAGGCCTAGCACCCTCAACCTTTCCTCGTATGACCTACTCTCCATTCCAGGCAACATCCTGGTAAATCTCCTTTGCACCTTTTCCAAAGCTTCCACATCCTTCCTAAAATGAGGTGACCAGAACTGCACACAGTACTCCAAATGTGGCCTGACCAAGGTTTTGTACAGCTGCATCATCACCTCACGGCTCTTAAATTCAATCCCTCTGCTAATGAACGCTAGCACACCATAGGCCTTCTTCACAGCTCTATCCACTTGAGTGGCAACTTTCAAAGAACTATGAACATAGACCCCAAGATCTCTCTGCTCCTCCACATTGCCAAGAACCCTACCATTAACCCTGTATTCCGCATTCAGATTTGTCCTTCCAAAATGGACAACCTCACACTTGTCAGGGTTAAACTCCATCTGCCACTTCTCAGCCCAGCTCTGCATTCTATCTATGTCTCTTTGAAGCCGACAACAGCCCTCCTCACTATCCACAACTCCACCAATCTTCGTATCATCTGCAAATTTACTGACCCACCCTTCAACTCCCTCATCCAAGTCGTTAATGAAAATCACAAACAGCAGAGGACCCAGAACTGATCCCTGCGGTACGCCACTGATAACTGGGCTCCAGGCTGAATATTTGCCATACACCACAACTCTCTGTCTTCTATCGGTTAGCCAGTTTGTTATCCAACTGGCCAAATTTCCCACTATCCCATGCCTCCTTACTTTCTGCATAAGCCTACCATGGGGAACCTTATCAAATGCCTTACTAAAATCCATGTACACTACATCCACTGCTTTACCTTCATCCACATGCTTGGTCACCTCCTCAAAGAATTCAATAAGACTTGTAAGGCAAGACCTACCCCTCACAAATCCGTGCTGACTATCCCTAATCAAGCAATGCCTTTCCAGATGCTCAGAAATCCTATCCCTCAGTACCCTTTCCATTACTTTGCCTACCACCGAAGTAAGACTAACTGGCCTGTAATTACCAGGGTTATCCCTATTCCCTTTTTTGAACAGGGGCGCGACATTCGCCACTCTCCAATCCTCTGGTACCACCCCTGTTGACAGCGAGGACGAAAATATCATTGCCAACGGCTCTGCAATTTCATTTCTTGCTTCCCATAGAATCCTTGGATAAATCCCGTCAGGCCCGGGGGACTTGTCTATCCTCAGGTTTTTCAAAACGCGCAACACATCTTCCTTCCTGACAAGTATCTCCTCAAGCTTATCAGTCTGCTTCACGCTGTCCTCTCCAACAATATGGCCCCTCTCGTTTGTAAATACTGAAGAAAAATACTTGTTCAAGACCTCTCCTATCTCTTCAGACTCAATACACAATCTCCCGCTACTGTCCTTAATCGGACCTACCCTCGCTCTAGTCATTCTCATATTTCTCACATATGTGTAAAAGGCCTTGGGGTTTTCCTTGATCCTACCCGCCAAAGATTTTTCATGCCCTCTCTTAGCTCTCCTAATCCCTTTCTTCAGTTCCCTCCTGGCTATCTTGTATCCCTCCAGCGCCCTGTCTGAACCTTGTTTCTTCAGCCTTACATAAGTCTCCTTCTTCCTCTTAACAAGACATTCAACCTCTCTTGTCAACCATGGTTCCCTCACTCGACCATCTCTTCGCTGCCTGACAGGGACATACATATCAAAGACACGCAGTACCTGTTCCTTGAACAAGTTCCACATTTCACTTGTGTCCTTCCCTGACAGCTTATGTTCCCAACTTCTGCACTTCAATTCTTGTCTGACAGCATTGTATTTACCCTTCCCCCAGTTATAAACCTTGCCCTGTTGCTCGCACCTATCCGTCTCCATTACTAAAGTGAAAGTCACAGAATTGTGGTCACTACCTCCAAAATGCTCCCCCACTAACAAATCTATCACCTGCCCTGGTTCATTACCAAGTACTAAATCCAATATGGCTTCCCCTCTGGTCGGACAATCTACATACTGTGTTAGAAAAGCTTCCTGGACACACTGCACAAACACTACCCCATCCAAACTATTTGATCTAAAGAGTTTCCACTCAATGTTTGGGAAGTTGAAGTCGCCCATGACTACTACCCTGTGACTTCTGCACCTTTCCAAAATCTGTTTCCCAATCTGTTCCTCCACATCTCTGCTGCTATTGGGGGGCCTATAGAAAACTCCCAACAAGGTGACTGCTCCTTTCCTATTTCTAACTTCAACCCATATTACCTCAGTAGGCAGATCCCCCTCGAACTGCCTTTCTGCAGCTGTTATACTATCTCTAATTAACAGTGCCACCCCCCACCTCTTTTACCATCCTCCCTAATCTTGTTGAAACATCTATAACCAGGGACCTCCAACAACCATAATGGATTATGGATCAGTTCATAAGTCAAAGCTTGGTTTCCGACATCAGTTTCAGCCGGTGAGGGATAGAAACTGGGGAAAAGAGAAATACTCAAGTGGTAAAGGTAAAGGAGATCTGATAGGAGATAATAAGGAGAGTGCACCTCAGATTAAAAAAGAAATCCAGGAGGGTGGAAGAGAAATGAAAAGTTTCAAATGTTTTCACTGTAATAAACTAGGCCATGTAAAGTCACAGTGCTGGTGGTTGAAGAAAAGCACTGGGAAGGCTGATGTGGTAAAACAGGAGAAGACAGTGGGGTTTGTTAAAGTGGTGAAAGAAAGCCCAAGTGAAGTGAAGGAGGTACAAAAGATTGTACAGCCTGATCAAGAGGTCATTGATAAGAAGGTGCCAGATCTCTTTAAAGAATTTACTTGTGTGGGTGAAGTTTACTCATATGTATGAGAAGGAGCAGGTAAAGAAGTCACAATTTTAAGAGTTACGAGGGCTAGTCAATCTTTAATGGTAAGGGATGAGGAATTATGTAGTTTAGGAAAAATATTGCCAGTAAAGATGGTAATATGTGGAATTCAGGGTGAGAAGAGTAGTGTTCCATTATATAAGGTAAGGTTGGAAAGTCCAGCGAAGAGTAGTGAAGTGGTAGTAGGAGTAATAGAAAAACTATTTTGTCCAGGAATACAGTTTATCTTGGGTAATGATATAGCTGGATCACATGTGGGAGTGACGTCTACTGTGGTTGATAAGCCAGTGGAAAATCAGACAACTGAAGTGTTGAAGGAAGAATATCCTGGGATTTTTCCAGATTATGTAGTAACAAGGTTATAAAGTCACAGGTTAAGACAAGAGGAGAAATCAGAGTGAAGATGAAGTTGAAGTTAAATTATCAGACACGTTTTTGATCAGATTGTTGGAAAAGAACAAGTAAAGTGGAGGATGAGACGGATATTTTTAGTTCAGGAAAATTGGCGGAGTTACAACAGAAAGATATAGAAATAAAACGGATGTATCAGAAAGCTTACACAGAAGAGGAATCTGAGTGCATACTGGAGTGTTATTACTGTAAAAATGAAGTCTTGATGAGAAAATGGAGACCTTTACATATGTCATGTGCGAGTAAAAAATGGGTGTTTATCGAATAGCTGTAGTAGGTGTACCTTTATGAAATGGGTGTTTGTCAGATAGCTGCAGTGATGTCAGAGTGTGGGTGGAGCTGGGCTGTCTGTCTTACACTTTTGTTTTTGAGCAGGCAGCTAGTGTATTTTAGTTTTGCTTTGAGAGCTGGATAGCCGCGGGAAAAGCAAACAGCTGGATAAGGATTTCTCTCTGCAATTTAAAGACTGTCTCCAGATCATTTGAGGATTTCAAAGTGATAACTGCTCTCAGCAGTGAATTTAAATCTGATCTCTGTTTTTAAAAGCGCCTTTTGTCTTCTGGGTGTTGTAAGGAAAGATTAAGGATTACTTATAGAGTACTGTATTCTTTGGGGGGAGTATTTTAGTTGATGGTTGCTAAGATGTTTATTGTCTGTGTTTAAAAATGTTAATGGGATTCATAGAATAAACATTGTTTTTGTTTAAAAATATTCTTAGTTCTCTGTTGCACCATACCTGTAAAGTGTTCCCCATAACCACACTCTGTTAAAAGTTGTGGGTCAAGTGAACTCCATGATACACTTTGGGGTTCTCTAAACACTGGCCCATAACACCGCTCCCCGAGGGCGACTAGTGGGATTTGCTGGAGGACAGTCTAAGGTTTTCTCCACTTAGGCTGTAGGCAGCACATAACCGTTGCCCATACCAGCATTATGCCTGTACCGATAGTCATTCCTATTCGGATTACCTCCCACCCATCTGTAAGTCGGTTGCCTGCTGCCCTGGGAACACGTATGTCCCAACAATGTTGTGTTCCGGAGAGTCCCACCTGAATGAGGGTCTGGATAGCTGAGCGCACCTGGATCTTTCCTTTCCTTATCTGATTTGTCGACTGCCCTGACATTCTCCTGAGCGAGCTCTGTTGCTCCGTGCATAGCCTATCGGATTGTGCTGCCTGGTGTCTTGTCCATGTAAAGTGAGTCATCCCACCAGGCCCCAAATAGATAGCCTGATGTACGTTGGGGGAGGTGAAATTCCCTCAGTGTTAACGAGTCCGTTACCTGCAGACAGAAGCTGTGGCTGCTACCACATAGGAGGCCTCCCGCGATTATCCCCACCTCTGGCTGTGTGGGACCGACCTGTATGGGCTTAAAAGCTTCTTTCAGTGGCATAACATTGACCGTAACGTTGCTGTTGATTGACAAGGGTTCGAGAGTCCGACAGGTACACACTATGTAATGTGCTGAATCGGAACAGCATTCTGCGGTGCCCATATGTGCCAGGTCATTATGATGTGCTCGGTATCTTCTAGATCCGGTCCGGTAAACCCAACCCTCCTGCACGGTTCCCAATGACTCAAACCTAGAGCTGTCCTTAAAGGTTCCCTTGGATGGGTTTTCCTGGGGGACTGCGAGATTAAACTTTATCCCTCCCTCAGTGGGCCCACCGCCTGGCCTGGAAACCACCAGTTTGTTCCTGTCCCTGTGGATGTGAAGGAGGTTTATTTTGTATAGGAAGGTGAATATGTGCCGTGGGATTGTCCCGAACCTAAAGTCCTCTGTCAGCCCGGATACTGTCAATTGAATGTCCTGCAAGAGTGTCACAGGCCCTTCCCTTTGCTTGTGCTTGAATGGTGTTAATTATACCCACAGATACCTCGTCCAGGACTCACAGAAGCTCTTCTCCCTGTAAATGTATGGAAGCCAGTGCGTCCCATATACCCCATATTGTAGCCCTTTTCTGACGTCTGTGGCTACCCAGGAGGCATAACTGTTTGTCTCCGCCAGCTGCACCACGTTCAGGACCGAGTTTGCACAACCAAATAATCCTCCGATGTCCCCTAAAGTGCTCCTTTCACCTCGCCTGCGTACCCTAGATTCTGGGGTTATTTTATTGTGGGACTGAAAACAGGCTGAGAAGATACACATAGGCCAGGAACAGAAACTATCTCATGAGACCCTGGCTGGAATCGATACTGACCATCTGCAAAAGCACCCAAGTCAAGGCACAGACCTGTTACTGTAACATGGACTTTATGATTACCCACTCCAAGTCTATGAATATGTAACAAACTTCCAGACACAGGTGATCAGCTTTGCAGCAGGACAAAAACAGACAAAAGAAGCCACCAGACTCCATAATGAGCTGATGGCTGGTCAGACAAGGGGAGTTTCAGAGGACAATGCGTCTTGATTGAATCACATGGATAAACAGGAATATCCTGTCTTTCCCATTAACAGGTTGGGGTCTGGCTAGAACAATGGCCGGTGGTGGGCGTATACCAATGACTCTATCCTAGCTCACCAGTATAAAGAAAGGATCGAACAGATCTTCAGCAATAACCTGGTTGTCCCCCAGGCACAATCATCACAAGAGGAAAGGACCCTGGGTTTGGAACCCAGAGAAGGCATCCAGATGGAGTGGCCGTAGCCTGCCAGTCTCCGTTACTAAGTGTGGGCAAAACCCAAAGCTCAGCTGTGAGTCTGAGTCAGATTTTGTTGAGTTGTGAATAAAATTGTGCTAAACTGTGAATCTGTTTTCATAGAATTTACAGTGCAGAAGGAGGCCATTCAGCCCATCGAGTCTCCGCTGGCCTGGCCCTTGGAAAGAGCATCCTACCCAAACCCGCACTATCTCTGTAATCCAGTAACCACACCTAACCTTTTTAGCACTAAGGGCAATTTAGCATGGCCAATCCACCTAACCTACACATCTTTGGACTGTGGGTGAAACCGGAGCACCCGGAGGAAACCCACGCAGACACGGGGTGAATGTGCAGACTCCGCACAGACAGTGACCCAGCGTGGAATCGAACCTGGGACCCTGGAGCTGTGAGAAACGGTGCTAACCACTGTGCTACCATGCTCCCTTCAGCGATAACCTGGGAGTTCCCCAGGCACAACCATCACAAAAAGAAAGGAAAAAATCAAATTACTACATATGCTGGAATTTGAAACCAAAGAGCACCCTGGGTTTCGAACCCAGAGAAGACATCCACAGTGAGTGAGCGAAGCCCGCCAGCCTCCTTTACTATGGGCGGGTAAAATGATGGCAGAGGGCAGGAATTGAGAGGATGGGGGAATATGTTTATAAAAGGGAGCTTTCCTAGCTTGAGGCAGCTGGAGGAGAAATTTGGATTGGCGAGGGGAAACAAATTTAGGTACCTGCAGGTGCGGGACTTCCTCCGTAGACAGGTCTCAATCTTCCCGCTCCTAATACCAAGGGGGATTCAGGATAGGGTAGTTTCCAGAGTGAGGGTGGGAGAAGGGAAGGTCTCTGACATCTATAAGGAGGTCATGGGGTCAGAGGACACGCAGACTGAGGAGCTGAAGCGCAAATGGGAGGAGTTAGGAGAGATAGAGGATGGTCTCTGGGAAGATGCGTTGAGTGGAATCAACGCATCCACAACATGTGCCAAGCTCTGCCTGATACAATTCAAGGTCATTCACCGGGTTCACATGACAGTGGCCCGGTTGAGCAGGTTCTTTAGAGTAGAAGACAGGTGTGCAAGGTGTGCAGGGGGGAGGGGTGTGCATATGTTCTGGACATGCCCAAAGCTCAGGGGATTCTGGCAGGGGTTTGCAGACGTCATGTCCATGGTGTTAAAAACAAGGGTGGCACTGAGTCCGGAGGTGGCAATTTTCGGGGTGTCGGAAGATGCGGGAATCCAGGAGGAGAAAGAGGCAGACATTCTGGCCTTTGCTTCCCTGGTAGCCCGGAGACAAATACTATTAGCTTGGACGGACTCGAAGCCCCCAAAGTCGAAGACCTGGCTATCAGCCAGCTTTCCCTGTCTGGAGAAAATCAAGTTCGCCTTGAGAGGGTCACTGTTAGGGTTCGCCCGGAGGTGGCAACTGTTCGTTGACTTGTTTGCAGAAAATTAATCGTCAGCAAAGGGGGGGGGGGTAGTTTAGCTTAGAGTATTGGGTTAATAAAGGCGGGACCTGCAAGGGAGGGAACTGGCTTTATTTTGCACTATGTTTATAGACTTATGTATATTGTGTATTTTGTTGTTGTTGTAAAACCAAAAAATACCTCAATAAAATGTTTTTTTTAAAAATGAGATAGACCGATTTTTGTAAATCAAAGATATTAAGGGATATGGGCCAAAGGCAGGTATATGGAGTTCGGTCACAGATAAGCCATGATCTCAGTGAATAGCGGGACAGGCTCCAGGAGCTGAATGGCCTGCTGTGTTCCTAAAAGTTGTAAATCTCCATCCCACACACTCTTCCTCCATTCTCACTCTGCTGTATCTAATATTCACCCTCCCAATGTTCCTGAAGGTGCTGATTCAGGCTGTGTGACAGATCCCTGCACACTGCTTTATAATAATAATAATCTTTATTGTCACAAGTAGGCTTACATTAATGTTGTAATGAGGTTTCTGTAAAAAGCCCCGATTCGCCACATTCTGGCGCCTGTTCAAGTACACAGAGGGAGAATTCAGAATGTCCAAATCACTGAGGGGCTGGTTTAGCACAGGGCTAAAAAGCTGGCTTGTAAAACAGATCAAGGCCAGTAAAGTGGGTTCAATTCCCATACCAGCCTTTCTGAACAGGCTCTGGAATGTGGCGACTAGGGGCTTTTCACAGTAACCTAATTTGAAGCCTACTTGTGACAATAAGCTATTTTCATTTCATTTTTCATTTCACCTAACAGCAAGTCTTTCGGGACTTGTAGGAGGAAACCAGAGCATCCGAGGAAAGGCACGGGAGAATGTGCAGACTCCGTACAGACAGTGACCCAAAGCCGAGAATCGAACCAGGGACCCTGGAGCTGTGAAACAACATCGCTAACCACTGTGCTACCATGTGCTTCATGACAGAATAAATAGGAGCTGCATTTGGCCCATCACGATGGCTCAACCTTTCGTTGAGATAATTGGCCCCACTACCTCAGCACCATTTTCCCAGGTTATAACCCGACAGGAGGCCACGGGATCTGCAACCTCAGATTCCCTCAGGCCTCACCCGAGTACAATCTACCTGGATGACGCGGGCAGAGCTACCCCCTTAACCCAGGGGCCTTTGTGACATAAACATCTCGGCTCAAGTATGGGTCGGAGACAAGAGATCCTTTAGGCGACCGCCGGGCCAAGCACATTGGAACCACCCAGGGGTTCTGCCCAAAAGCCTGGTCCCACTGTCTGTGCGAGGTCTGCACATTCTCCCTGTGTCAAGCTGAGGGAGCAAAGGATGTCAATGTCTTTCATGATGTGGAGATGCCGGCGTTGGACTGGGGTGAGCACAGTAAGAAGTCTTACAACACCAGGTTAAAGTCCAACAGGTTTGTTTCAAACACGAGCTTTCGGAGCACGGCTCCTTCTTCAGGTGAATGGAAAGGCTTGTTCCAGAAATGTTTATATAGACACAGTCAGAGATGCCCCGGAATGCGAGCACCTGCAGGCAATCAAATCATCAAAGATGCAGAGAGAGAGGTAACTCCAGGTTAAAGAGGTGTGAATTGTCCCAAGCCAGTTCAGTCGGTAGGCCTCTGCAAGTCCAGGCTTGTTGGTGGGGGCCGAATGTAATGCGACATGAATCCCAGATCCCGGTTGAGTCCGCATTCATGCGTGCGGAACTTAGCTATAAGTTTTTGCTCAGCAATTTTGCGTTGTCGCGTCTCCTGAAGGCCTCCTTGTAGAATGCTGACCCGGAGATCAGAGGCTGAATGTCCTTGACTGCTGAAGTGTTCCCCAACTGGAAGGGAACAGTCCTGCCTGTTGATAGTCGCACGATGCCCGTTTATTCGTTGTCGCAGTGTCTGCATGGTCTCGCCAATGTACCACGCTTCGGGACATCCTTTCCTGCAGCGTATGAGGTAGACTACATTGGTCGAGTCGCCTTTCCATTCACCTGAAGAAGGAGCCGTGCTCCGAAAGCTCGTGTTTGAAACAAACCTGTTGGACTTTAACCTGGTGTTGTAAGACTTCTTACAATGTCTTTCAGAGAGAGAGAGACCTGAGCCAAGCTTTCCAGAGTCTGCACCCTCCCTGGATTCACTTCCTTTCCCTTCAGTTGCTGCAAGTGATCAATTGAGGGTGAGAATGAGAAAAGAAATGAAGGGGCAGAAAAGAAAGTGTTTTCCTCATGATATTGGAGACAGGAGGAAGTTTCAGTCGGTGTGAAGCTCAATCTTCATTCTCACAAAGCCATCGTGCTTATTGACTGGAGGACCAGAGTCCTTCCGGTCCTCCTAATCTTCCCATTGGTCAATCCGTCAGCAGGAAGTTCACGGGGTGGGCGCTCCACCGCACATGCGCAGCCCCGGGCCGGGGTAAGGGGAAGGTCACTGACTGGGTTGTTCCCCCGGCAGACCCGCAGCACCGACCGGCGGCACCGAGCAGTGAGTACCGAGGCTCTCGGCAGCTTGACCTGGCCGCACGGAAAGAGCTGAGCGGCTCCCTGACTCCCTGTCGGAAGGGAAGCCGCGCCCCTCCCGCCAGACACCCGCAAATGTCAATATTTTTATTACTTTTGTTTTCACCATTTTTCAAACATTGAAAGCAGCAGAAAAACTGGCGGGAAATGGGCCCAGAGAACAAGAGATATTGCCGCAGAAATACAACAAGACATTGAGAATTCATAAAGAACAGGATCTCTGAGGGAGCAAAGCCTCCAGATCAAATGGTTTGTTTCAGGTTTGTTTCAAACACGAGCTTCAAACAGGTTTGTTTCAAACACGAGCTTTCGGAGCACGGCTCCTTCTTCAGGTGACCTGAAGAAGGAGCCGTGCTCCGAAAGCTCGTGTTTGAAACAAACCTGTTGGACTTTAACCTGGTGTTGTAAGACTTCTTACTGTCCAGATCAAATGACAGCAATTCAACAACCAGTCAACATGTTGACATAGTGAGTGGGGAAAGAGGGTTCGATTCTAGACAAACAGGAGGCTAACGATGCAGCTCACACACCCCAAAGTATTAGAACCAAAGAACAAAGAAAAGTATAGCACAGGAACAGGCCCTTCGGCCCTCCAAGCCTGTGCCGACCATGCTGCCCGTCTAAACTAAAATCTTCCACACTTCCAGGGTCCGTATCCCTCTATTCCCATCATATTCTGTATTTGTCAAGATGCCCCTTAAATATCACTACCGTCCCTGCTTCCCCCACCTCCTCTGGCAGCGAGTTCCAGGCACCCACTACCCTCTGTGTAAAAAACTTGCCTCATACATCTCCTCTAAACCTTGGGAAAAAGTCTCTGATTATCCACTCTGTCTGTGCCCCTCATAATTTTGTTGACCTCTTTCAGTTCGCCCCTCAACCTCCGCTATTCCAGTGAGAACAAACCGAGTTTATTCGACCTCTCCTCATAGCTAATGCCCTCTATACCAGGCAACGTGCTGGTAAATCTCTTCTGCACCCTCTCTAAAGCCTCCACATCCTTCTGGTAGTGTGGTGACCAGAATTGAAAACTATACTCCAAGTGTGGCCTAACTAAGGTTCCATGCAGCTGCAAAATGACTTGCCAATTTTTATACTCAATGCCCCGGCCAATGAAGGCAAGCATTCCGTATGCCTTCTTGACTTCCTTCTCCACCTGTGTTGGTAACTCCTGAATGATCCTCTTATGGACTGAACTGATCTCTGCATCTTCCCTACTGTTGTTAGCACTATACTCTGTTTGCTTCACACTACTTCTATGTATTTACATTGTGTATTTATTATATGTCCTATGTTTTTTCATAAAATGATCTCTCTGGACTGTGCAGAACAATACTTTCACTGTACCTCGGTACACGTGACAATAAATATAAACCTAATCTATAATTACATAAATTGTATTAAGTCCTTGTCCTCTATCGACTATTAGTTTTTTTCAGGAGTTCCGGCAAGTTTTTAAATAAATGTTTTTATTCTCTATTTTCACATTTTCCTTCAAAATTTACACCCCACCCACAAACAGTGAACGGTAACAAATACAAAATCAATCCCCTTAACAATAACAACGATCCCATCCTCCCACCACCCCAAACAACGGCCCACCTGTCAATATATGCATCCAATAAAACAAACCCTCCCATGGTGGAAACAAAAAACAAAGGAGAAAAAGGAGTCCGGTCACCATAGAGTCCACTCCCCGACTTTCTCCTAATCTTGTTAAATGTTTCTTTAAATATTCTCCACTGATCTTCAGTTGTTTGACCCATTAACAGATCTCCCCAGTTTACCGTGGACAGTCTCTGTCTCATCCCGTTAAAGTCAGCCTTACCCAAGTCTAAAATTCTACTGTCTGTAACGTGCTTTTCACTTTCAAACACTACACTGAATTCAATCATGTTGTGATGACTATTTGATCAATGTTTGCGCAGTTAGGCTACCAACTGAATTAGGGTTATTACTCATAATTAAATCTTTTTTCAAATAAATTTAGAGTAACCCAATTCTTTTCTTTCCCCAATTAAGGGGAAATTTAGCATGGCCAATTGACCTACCCTGCACATCTATTTGGGTTGTGGGGGTGAGACCCACGCAGACATGGGGAGAATGTGCAAACTTCACACGGACAGTGACCCGGAGCGGGATTGAACTCGGATCTTCGGCGTCATGAGGCAGCAGTGCTAACCACTGCACCACCGTGTTGGCCCTTATAACTAAATCTAATATTGCCTGTCCCCTTGTTACATCTGGAACATATTGCTGCAGGAAACTATCCCAGACACATTCCAGAAATTCACTCCCTTTCTGACAGGTGCTTGTCTGCCTCTCCCAATCTGTGTGTCAGTTATAATCCCCCATTATTATTCCTGCATTTGCTACACACTTGCTTAATTTATGCCTTTATATAATCTAGCACCTCAGAACTGCCACCAGGGGGCTCGATACTCAACACCCATTACAGTTTTAGATTGTTTTCTTCCTCCGTTCCACTCCTATGGTCTCCACTGGATGCTTTCCCCTCATTGTTTCCTCCCTCACCATTGAAGTGATAGTATTTCTGATCAGTAATGCTGATCCACCCCCTCTGCCATATTCTCTGTCCCTCCTGTAAACTTTATAACCAGTATATTAAGTTCCCAGTCCTGACCATCTTGCAGCCAAGTCTCTGTAATAGCGACATCATAATCTTCAACTTGCATTTACACCTGCAGCTCGTCTAGTTTATTCCTTACACTCCGTGCATTTGTCTCTAGAACTCTTAATCGGGCTGCTCCCCCTGACCGCTCCCTCAGCACTGCTTGGTTGTTATTTGCTTGTTTGTTATTTGCTTATTTGTTATTTGCTTGTTTGTTATTTGCTTGTTTGTTATTTGCTTGTTTGTTATTTGCTTGTTTGTTATTTGCTTGTTTGTTATTTTTCAGTTTTGCTTTAACCAGTATAGTTAAAACAGTTTTGCCATGAGCTGCAGTTCCTGACGTTAGGTTCCCGACTACCTCCCTATTTATCCTTTCCGTGTGGACATTAGTCCCAGATCGGTTCAGGTGGAGACCGTCCCAACGGTACAGATCCCTCCTGTCCCAATATTGATGCCAGTGTCCCATGAAATGGAACCCCTCTTTCCCACACTACTCCTTTAGCCTCATGTTTACTTCCCTAATGTTCTCATCCCTATGCCAATTTGCACGTGGCTCAGGGAATAATCCAGAGATTATAATCCTTGGGACCTGTTCTTAAATTTTGTTCCTAGTTCTTAATATTCCCCAAACAGGTCCTCTTTCCTGGACTTGCTGATGTTGTTTGTCCCAACGTGGACCCCAACAACTGGATCCACCCTCTCCCTCTCCAATATCCTTTCAAGCTGGTTAGAGATGCCCCTCACCCTGGCACCGGGCAGGCAACATACCCTGTGGGACTCTCGGTCCTGCTTCCAAAGGATGTTATCAGCTCCCCTAATTATAGAATCCCCGACAACTACCACTTCCTCTCCCCGCTTGAATAGCCTCCTGTACCAGGGTGCAGTGGTCAGCTAGCTCATCCTTCCTACAGTCACTGCTCCGATACCCTGCCCCTCCGAGTCCGCTCCCTGGAGACTCGGCTGTGAATCCCCGAGATAAGGTTTTTTTACTGTTAGCTCAGATACTCCACGCCTCCGAGTCCCGTGCCTGGAGACTAGGCCGTGAATCCCGAGATAAGGTTGTTATACTTCTGCTCCAATACTCCATCCCTCCCTGGAGACTAGGTATGGGGAATAAGTATTGGAGATGAGGTATTGGGAAATGAGAGAGGAAAGAATGTTATACAGAAACTAGAATTGTTTGTTGTGAATTTCTATCCGATACTGAGTTGACTTTGTAAACTCCTTTTACAGGATATTACAAGAGAAGAAATTACAGACAGAAATCTCAATCGTCACGTCTCGATCTGACAGAGCCACTTGATTCGTTGGGATCTGAATATCATCGGCCTTTGAATCCAGAAGAATTAATGTATATCCGATCTGTCAGCATCAAAACATTTAAACCATCCGTGTGACTGGAAAAGCACCGAGACACACACACCTGAGTGAGAGTGTTCCAGAGCACTGACTGTGGAAAGAGCTTTAACCAGTTACACAGCCTGAAAAAACATCACACCATTCACAGCGGGGAGAGACCGTACATGTGTTGTGTGTGTGGACGAGGCTTCAACTGATTGTCTAACCTGGAGAGACACGAGGACAACCAAAACATGGAGAAACCGTGGAAATGTGGGGACTGTGGGAAGGGATTCAGAATCCCATCTCAGCTGGAGATTCATCGACGCAGTCACACTGGGGACAGGCCGTTCACCTGCTGTGTGTGTGGGAAGGGATTCTCTCAGTTATCCACCCAGCAGTCACATCAGCGACTTCACACTGGGGAGAGGCCGTTCATCTGCACTCAGTGTGGGAAGGGATTCAGTCGGTTATCCGACCTGCGGATACATCAGCGAATTCACACTGGGGAGAGGCCATTCACCTGCTCCCAGTGTGGGAAGGGATTCAGTCGGTTATATGCCCTGCGGATACACCAGCGAGTTCACACTGGTGAGAAGCCATTCACCTGCACTCAGTGTGGGAAGGGATTCAGTCAAATCTCCAGCCTGATGTCACACCAGCGAATTCACACTGGGGAGAAGCTGTTCATCTGCTTACAGTGTGGGAAGAGATTTAGACAGTTATCCAGTCTGAAGTCACATCAGCGAGGTCACACTGGGGAGAGGCCATTCACCTGCTCTCAGTGTGGGAAGGGATTCAGTCAGTTGTACACCCTGCGGATACATCAGCGAGGTCACACTGGGGAGAAGCCATTTACCTGCTCTCAGTGTGGGAAAAGATTTGGACATTTATCCAGCCTGAAGAAACACGGGCGAGTTCACACTGGGGAGAGGCCGTTCACCTGCTCTCAGTGTGGGAAGGGATTCAGATATTCATCCAACCTGCGGAAACACCAGCGACTTCACACTGGGGAGAAGCCATTCATCTGTTCTTCGTGTTGGATGCGATTCACTCACTTATCTAGTCTGAAGATACACCAGCGAGTTCACACTGGGGAGAGGCCATTCACCTGCTCTGTCTGTGAGAAAGGATTCACTCGGTTATCTAGTCTGAAGACACACCAGCGAGTTCACACTGGGGACAAGCCGTTCACCTGCTCTGTGTGTGAGAAAGGATTCATTCGGCTATCTCACCTGCAGTCACACCAGCGAGTTCACACTGGGGAGAGGCCATTCACCTGCTCTGTGTGTGAGAAAGGATTCATTCGCTTAACTGGTCTGAAGACACATCAGCAAGTTCATACTGGGGAGAAGCCATTCACCTGCTCTCAGTGTGGGAAGGGATTCATTCACTTATCTAGTCTGAAGACACACCAGAGAGATCACACAGTGGAGAGGCCATTCGCCTGCTCTGTGTGTGAGAAAGGATTTACTCGATTATCTGACCTGAAGAGACACCAGCGTGTTCACACTGGCGAGAAGCCATTCACCTGCTCTCAGTGTGGGAAGGGATTCACTCGCTTATCTAGTCTGAAGACACACCAGCAAGATCACACTGGGGAGAGGCCATTCACCTGCTCTGTGTGTGAGAAAGGATTCACTCGGTTATCTAACCTGAAGAGACACCAGCGTGTTCACACTGGGGAGAGGCCATTCACCTGCTCTCACTGTGGGAAGGGATTCAGTCAATCATCTGACCTGCGGATACATCAGCGAGTTAACACTGGGGAGAAGCCATTCACCTCCTCTCACTGTGGGAAGGGATTCAGTGATTCATCCAATCTGCAGACACACCAGCGAGTTCACACTGGGTAGAGGCCAGTCACCTCCTCTCAATGTGGGAAGGGAAAGCATGATTCATTGCATCTGCTGAGACACCAATACATTGACCAGTGATTACAGGGGTTGGATTCTGCTGTTATTGTTTCTGCTCTCAGTTACATCCAGGACTGCAGTTTGGTCATTCTGTCAGTTGGTCAATGGGGAGGGTCGGAGGGTTTCTTTCTGCTCGACTGGCCGGTGTCACAACTTTGCCTCCAGTGGGCTGATTCTCTTTGTCTTGTTGAGAATACCTGGTTTCAAATTTCATAAGGTTCACAGAATAAAAGGATGTTTCGCAAGTGAGAAGATATTCAGTTTGCATTTCTGTTTGGATCCCCCAAAATCCTGCCACATTGCCATGGAGATGGGCCGTGATGGTTACATGGGTTTCTTTGTTTAATTTATCTGGGTGTTGCTCACAGAAGAACACCATCAGGATATGTGGGGCAAGTTGTCTACGGTGGACTAGGAAACTGATGGGAGACATAGAATAGCTAATATTTAAGGAATTATTACATATTTACCAGGGGCTCTCTCTCTCTCTATTGAGTTTTTTGTGGTATACAGAAGAAGGATCAGTGTGTACATACAGACACGGTTGCTCTTTCTCTCGCATTATTCACAGTGGTGGTTGTGGTTTCCTGTTTTTCATTCCCCACTGTTTATTTTCGTTCCAGTTGTTTCCCCGGCCCAACTCCCCCCTTCTCTTTTCCTGCCCCCCTGCCCCTGTTTCTCAGCTTCTTTTGTTGGGCATGGTTGGATTCCATGTCTCCCTGTCCCCCTCTCATTCCCCTATCCCACAACCCCCCACCTTCCTTACTGTGTCATGACTGCCTTCTCCTGTTCTTTGTCTTCTCAGCTGTTGGCTACAAACAGGCCTTGGAACAACCAAGTGAACGGCTCCCACGTTTTATGGAATCCTCTTCCGACCTCAGATGGCAAACTTTTGCTTGGCCCTTCCGAATTTTATTAACTATTACTGGGCGGCTTGGAGCCATTCCTGACTTGGACACACGCAAGCTGATTGTGGGGAGGGGAACTGGAACTTGGTGCAGGAGCCCAGGTTGGACAGATCACAGCCGCGCTCGCTGGTCCCATCAGGGGGGGCAAAGCCGCTAGCTGGGCTAATGGTGGAAATGGGAGGGGTGGACCCTTGGAGGTTCCTACACCCAGGGGAACGGGAGTACTCGTTTTTTTCAGCAGTCCATAGGGTATTCCCGCGGATTGACTTTTTGTGGTGGGAAAGGCTTTGTTGGCTGGAGTCAGGGGGTCGGAATACTCTGCAATTGCTGTGTCAGATCACGTGCCACATTGGGTGGATATGGTGCTGGAGAAGGGGGTAGTGCAGAGGCCGGGGTGGAAACTGGATGTAGGGCTTTTGGGGAACCAAGTATTCTGTGAAAAAATTGAAAAGGTAATTAAGGAATATGTAAGATTCAACTGTATGGGTGAGGTGTCAATGGTAGTCGTCTGGGAGGATCTAAAGGCGGTAGTGAGGGGTGAGGTAATTTTGTTTATGGCCAGGGTGGACAAGGAGGAGAGGCTGGAGCGGCAGAGGCTAATAGATGAGATGTTGGAGGTAGATAGGAGTTATGAGGAGGACGGGGACCCAGCGATGCTGGGAAAGAGGAAGGAACAACAGGCAAGCTTCGACCGACTATCCACCAGGAAGGCGGTGCGCCAACTGAGGCGAGCAAGGGGTGCAGCTTATGAACATGGAGACAAGGTCAGCTCCAGAGGGAGGCAGCAGCAAGGGAAATTCTTCAGGTAAAGGATAGGTCCGGGAAGTTGGTGGTGGCTCCGGAGCGGATTTACAGGGTTTTTGAGGAATTCTACGAGAGCTTGTACAGGTCGGAGTTGTACCACCCGGGGGAGACCGTGAGAGGCGGGAATTTCTAGATGGGTTGGAGTACCCGAGGCTAGGGGAGGGAGACAAGGCTACATTAGAAGGAGCAATACTGGAGCAGGAGATAAAAGACGCGATTGGGAGGATGCAGTCGGGGAAGATGGCAGGGCCGGATGGGTTTCCGGTGGAATATTATAAACAATGTAAGGATAAGTTGGCACTCCTGATGGTAGGGATGTTTGAAGAGGCGATAGGGAAGGGAGTGCTGCCGCAAACCTTGGGGCAGGCATCGATTTCACTGTTGCTTAAAAAGGATAAGGATCCGACGGAGTGTGGGTCGTATAGGCCCATTTCACTTCTTAATGTGGACGCAAAGGTGCTGGCAAAGGTACTGGCGGGTAGGCTGGAGGGGTGCCTCCCAAAGATGATAGGTGAGGATTAGACAGGGTTCGTGAAAGGGAGGCAGCTGTTTTCGAATATTAGGAGGGTTTTGAACGTTGTTATGGCACCGGCGGAAGGGAAGGAAACAGAGGTGGTGGTGGCACTGGACGCCGAGAAGGCGTTTGATCGGGTGGAATGGGGGTACCTGATGGCAGTGCTGGAACGGTTTGGGATTGGACCAAGATTTGTGAACTGGGTAAAGTTATTATATAAGGAGCCAAAGGCGAGTGTCCGCATGAACAATATCAGTTCGAGATACTTTTCTCTCCACCGTGGGGCGAGGCAGGGATGTCCTATGTTCCCCCTGCTGTTTGCGCTTGCGATTGAGCCGTTGGTCATCACATTAAGAGGTTCGGGAGCATGGAAAGGAATAGTGAGGGGGGGGGGGGTAGAGCATAGGGTGTCCTTGTATGCCGATGACTTGCTGCTGTATGTGTCGGAGCCGAGTGCGTCGATAGGAATATTGGAGTTGCTGCAGGTATTTGGGTCTTTCTCTGGGTACAAGCTGAACTTGGACAAGAGTGAGTATTTTGTGGTGTCTTGACCGGGGGTGGGGGCAGGGGTGGTGGGGCTGCCATTCCGTAGGGCAGGGACTCACTTTAGGTATTTGGGGGTGCAGATTGCCCAGGAGTGGGGAAGGCTTCGCAGATAAAACATCACTAGTTTGGTGGGGAGAGTGGAAGCCGACCTGGCAAGGTGGGATGGTCTCACTCTGTCACTGGCAGGTCGGGTGCAGGCGGTTAAAATGAATGTGTTGCTGCGATTTCTGTTTATTTTTCAATGCCTACCGATTTTCCTGCCAAAGTACTTTTTCAGGGAGATTGAGAGGAGGATTACCTCATTTATATGGGATGGGAAGGTGGCCAGAGTGAGGAAGGTATTGCTACAGAGGGGAAGGTAGGCAGGGGGTTTGGGTCTCCCAAACCTGATATACTACGACTGGGTGGCGAATGTGGAGAAGGTGCGGAGCTGTGTCAAAGGGCTTGATTCCCAGTGGGTCAGAATGGAGGAGAGTTCGTGCAGGGGGTCGGGGCTTAAGGCACTGGCAACGGCCCCGCTCCCGATAGCTCCGGGGAAATACTCAGGGAGTCCAGTAGTAATAGCCTCATTGAAAATCTGGAGGCAGTTTCGCCAACACTTTAGATTGGGGGCAGGGTCGAAGGAAATGCCGATCCGGGAGAACCACAGATGTGAGCCAGGGAGATGGGACGGAACCTTTCGGAAATGGGAAGAGAAGGGGATTAAGACGCTAAAAGATTTGTTTCCTTGGGGTCGATTTGCAGGATTGAGGGAGCTGGAAGCGAGGTATGGGCTGGAGCAGGGAGAAGGGTTTAGGTATGTGCAGGTTCGGGACTTTGCCAGGAAGGAGGTACAGAGTTTCCCGGAGGAACCGGCTTCCACGTTGTTGGAGGAGATGCTGGCGGCAAGTGGACTGGAGACGGGGCAGTGTCAGCGGTATACGGAGCTATGTTGGAAAAAGATAAGGCACCACTGGAGGGGATCAAAGCAAAGTGGGAGGAAGAATTGGGAGAGGTTATAGAGGAGGGGATCTGGTGTGACGTGCTCCGGAGAGTGAATGCCTCCACCTCGTGTGGAGTTCATATGTTCTGGTCCTGTCCAAAGCTTGGGGAGTACTGGAAGGAGGTGTTTAGGGTCATTTCCAAGGTGGTGCATGTGAAGCTGGACCCGGGTCCCCGGGAGGCCATATTCGGGGTGTCGGATCAGCCAGGGTTGGAAACGGGGGCGGAGGCAGATATCATAGCCTTCGCCTCGTTGATCGCCCGAAGGAGGATCCTGCTGGGATGGAGAGCGGCCTCTCCACCCTGTGCCCTGGCGTGGCAAGGGGACCTGTTGGAATACTTGCCCCTTGAGAAGGTTAAGTTTGAACTGAGGGGAAGCTCGGAGGGGTTCTACAAGTCATGGGCACTATTTATTATGCACTTTCAAGAACTGGATAACATCGAACATTAGTTTGGGGGGTGGGGGGGGGGCTGTGTATGTTGAAGATGGCTATGGGTAATCCCTGATTCCTTTTTGTTTTGGTCATTTGTTTATGTTAACATGCGGGCTGATGTCTGGGTATGGTGGGAGGATGGGATCGTTGTTACTGTTATGGGATTTGAGATATTTGTTGTTGGGGGTTTTGATTATTGTTGGGTGTAAACGCGGGAGAAAAATTGTGAAAAAGGAGAATAAAAATATTTTTTTTAAAAGTCGGAGGAAGAGTTTGGGATGATGTTGGAGGAAGGACTATGGTGTGAGGTTCTGCGGAGGGTTAACGCATCAAACTCGTGTGTGAGGCTGGGGTTGACTCATTTGAAAGTTGTGCACAGGGTGCACTTAATGAAGGCGAGGACCCCCCCCCCCCCAGGCCTAGGCGTGGATATTTTTAAAAATCAACTTCACATCAAAATCTGACAACGTTACTCAATTCATTGAAGAACAATGGCTTTTAAATCCAGGAGGAGCAATGTTTTATTATTCCTTGTGCTTCAAAATGTTTTCAACATCAGTGTGACTGGAAAAGCACTGAGACATACACCCGAGTGAGAGTGTTCCAGTTCACTGACTGTGGAAAGAGCCTGAAAAAGCATTGCACCATCACAGCGGGCAGAGACCGTACACGTATTCTGTGTGAACCTTCAACTGATTGTCTTACCCGAAGAGACAGCAGGAAACAATGGAAATGCACCAGTGCATTCACACCGGGGAGAGCGCATTTAGCTGCTCTCACTGCACAAAGAAGTTTAGAAGGTCATCTGCACTGTGGAGACACCAGCGAGATTGAGTTGTCCATCGACAGTGGAAACTCATCGGCACATTCACACCAGGGTGTGACCATTCTGCTGCTCTGTGTGGGCAAGCATTCCATGTTCCATCCAGCCTGTGGACACACCAGCGAGTTCATACTGACGAGAGGCCATTTGCCTGCTCTGACTGTGGAAAGAGATTCAATAATTCATCGCACCTAAAAATAAAAATCTTTATAGGCGTCTCAAGTAGGCTTCCATTATCACTGCAATAAAGTTACTGTGAAAATCCCGTAATCGCCACACTCCGGTGCCTGTTCGGGTACAGTGAGGGAAAATTCAGAATGTCGAATTCACCTAACAAGCACGTCTTTCGGGACATGTGGGAGGAAACTGGAGCACCCGAAGGAAACCCATGCAGACACTGGGAGAATGTACAGACTCTGCACAGACAGTGGCTCAAGCTGGGAATCGAACCCGGGTCCCTGGCGCAAGCCAGCTGATGGGGACGGTAGGAGCTCCCAGTATGGACCGAGGCTGCTTCCCTTCAGTGGTTACAGTGTAAACCAGGGGCTGGTTTAGCTCACTTAGGGGCTGGTTTAGCTCACTCAGCTAAATCGCTGGCTTTTAAAGCAGACCAGCAGGCCAGCAGCACGGTTCAATTCCCGTACCAGCCTCCCCGGACAGGCGCCGGAATGTGGCGACTAGGGGCGTTTCACAGTATCTTCATTGAAGCCTACGCGTGACAATAAGCGATTTTCATTTCATTTTCATTTCATTTAAAGGGGCTGCCTTGACTCGCTGGTCTGAGAATCCACCCCTTTACCCCTCTGTGTAACATCGGGGCTGGTCAATGTACTGAAAGCCATTTGCTTCTGTTCTCTTTTGTCTAAAATCAAATTGGAAGGAAAAGAGAATTCCAGACATTATTGACATCACTGTACATATTGCAGATACACATTTATTTATCTTTGATCACAGAATCGCACTGCACAGGAGGACATTCGGCCCATCGTGCCTGTGCTGGCTCTTTGAAATAACTACTCAATTAGTCCCACCATCCTGTCCTTTCCCATGAACCCTGATAGCTAGTCCCTTTCTAAAATTTATCCAACTCACTGTGTTGAATCTGCTTCCACCAGCCTGTCAGGCAGTGCATTCCGGATCACACCTCACTGTGTAAAGATTCATCTTCCTCATTTCCCCTCTGGCTTCTATGTGAATTACCTTAAATCTGTGTTACCTTAAATGGTTAACAACCCATTTGTCAGTGGAAACAGTTTCTCTTCATTTACTCGATGCAAACCGTTCATGATCTTGTCTAAACTCAGATAATAGGGAAATCCTGAACAGTCCCATTGTTCTGCTCCACGGAACAATTTACATCAATGGTTAAATCCAATAAAATTAACCCAGTTACAATAATGACCAATTGTCTGATTACAACAGGTCTGATTCAAGATGAGGTAATATTAATTCAAGAGGTCAAAGTGGGATTTGTGAGTGATCTTGGGCTTTGTAAGTTGGACTCTAGTCGTGGAGACACTGAGTGCTCCTGGGCAGGATTTTGGGAAATCACTGTTGGTTCAGGAACCTGAAGAAGATTCACACTTCTCCCAGGGCAGGTCACCCAATTGAGGTGGTGAACGTCACTCGTGTACTTCATCAGTATACTGCTTTAAAAAAATAAACATTTGACATTTGAGAGTCCTCTCTTGCCTGATTGTTAAGCCTCTTTCGAATTGAGGCATTTTAGAGGGTCATTTTGGAACTGAGTAAATAAGACACTTCAACCAAATTAAACTGAATCTAAGTATTAATTATATACCCTTTAAAACAGAGATAGGACCTCCACGGTGTGCAAGACTAACAAGGATGATATCAGAACTGAGAGTGTTTAAGTTTCAGGAGAGATTGAACAGATTGGGGATATTTCCCCTGGGGAAGAGAAGGTTGAAGACTGACCTGATAGAGACTTTAATGGATGTGATAGGATTGACATCATCAGGGTGGCATAGTGGTTAGCACTGCTGCCTCACAATGCTGAGGACCCGGGTTCACTCCCGGCCGTGGGTCGCTGACAATGTGGAGTTTGCACATTCTCCCCGTGTCTGCGTGGATCTTGCCCCCACAACCCAAAATGATGTCCAGGTTCGGTGGATTGGCCATGCTAAATTGCCCCTTAATTGGCAAAAAATTATTGAGTACTCTAAATATATATAATTTTTTTATTAAAGTCATCATTGTGATTACAGAATAGAAATTCAGAACTGACAATCCTAGTTATCACAGAAAAGAATTCTTCCTCTCAAACTATAAATATCTGAACCTCATACATGCTCTCCTCACTACTGATTTTAACACTAATTCATCCTTCTGTCCTCCTGCTTTTCCCCAAGTCTCCTCCCTATAAGATGCTGACTCTCGGCTTCAGTTTCATTCTCACCTCTTGCCCTCCCCAGGTGCGAAGGGCGAACGTCACAATCAATTCCTGTGACTACCAACATGTGCTTTGTGTCAGGGTGAGGTCACTGCCCCTCCTCCACTTTTCATCCCAAACCCAGGAGTTTGGAGAGTGTCGGCCGAAGCTCCCACAATCCCCCGCGCTAGGGAAAACGCTCTAAGCGCCGCACGGGCGGGTGATCAGGAACGACGCTTGTCCAAAGGTGAGGGGAAGCTGCGCATGTGTGGTGGAAGGCCCACCCCCTGACCTTCCTGCTGAGGTGTTGACCAATGGGAAACTGGGAGGACCGGAAGGACTCTTGTCCTCCAGCCAATCAGAAGGCAGACGTTGTGTTAATGAACTTTGACCATGACACAGACTGAAACTTCTTCCTGTCTCTAACATCTGTGAGTAAAACACTTTCTTTTCTCCCCCTTTCAATTTCTTTTCTCACTCTCACCTTCAATTGGTCACTTGCAGCAACTGAAGGGAAAGGAAGTGAATCCAGGGAGGGTGCAGACTCTGGAAAGCTTGGCCCACGTCTCTCTCTCTCAAACACATTGACATCCTTTGCTCCCTCTGCTTGACACATTTATTTGTCTGGCTAAAAGGGCAGTTTCTTTCCTAATGTCCACAATTAAAAGGGTTGGTTTTGTGGTGATCACAAGTTAACCAGATGCAACACAACTGAGCGACCACTAGAGGGAGCACGGGAGAGCCATATAAATACATCAGGACAGGAAGTGAGGACACACTTCACAGCAGGGGGGCTGGCAAGCAGGACACACAGCAAGCAAAGCTGGTAGTTAGCACTGGAAGGTAGTTCTAGGTCGAGCTCTGGAAACTGAACGAACCCACAATAAAGCATCTTCTCCACACTTGAGACTGCGAGCTTTATTAAGACACGAGGAACAACACATGGTACCAGCAGTGATTTCAGGACGCTTACGACAGGACAACTCAGCTGCAGATACAGAAAGCACAAAATGGCATGGAAATCTCCTACTGGACATTTGACTGGGGAAGACATCGCTAATTCGAGGATGTGGCATGGATACCCACCTCAGCTGGACACGACTGGTAATGTAAGAAATGTCTGGAAAAGGTTTAAACAAATGTTCGATTTTTATCTCATAGCTAATGATGTTGCAGAAGCCTCAGACAAAATTAAAATAGCAATTCTCATCGAAGGGCCTGTCAATAATAACAAACGTTACTAAACAAATTTGAAGAGTACTGTGAGAAATTTGAACAGCAAGGCATGCTCACAGTCCAACCTGCACAGAGACTGAGTGATGCAAGACTTAAAAAATCACAAAAAGATCAGGAAATCGCGAATGCACAGTACAGATCAAAAAGAAGAAATAACATGAATTTTTCACAAAGCCAAATCGCTGAAATCCAGTCCAGATCGGTAAGAAAAGGTAACTTACAACTTGTAGAAAGAAAAAAAACGCTGAAATCCGCGATAAAATGGCGTTGGAGCACATTTTGCAGTCTCTGGTAAGCAAAGAACTACAAATCGCTTCTGCGCATGCGCCGGAACCGGAAGTTGCGCATGCGCCGGAACCGGAAGTCGCACGTGCGCCGGAACCGGAAGTCGCGCATGCGCAGTTTACAAAAGATCGCGGCGCCGATCGTTATGCGCATGCGCAAGCCGCGCATGCGCAGTCAAAAAAAGTCTTCTTCGCGGACCGTCATGCGCATGCGCAAGCCGCGCATGCGCAATGGACACCGAACCGCACTAGGAAAGAAAGCCGATTTGCGCATGTGCAAGTCGTTCCTACGCGTGACGTCATGACGTCTGAGAATCCTAACCACGCCCACTTAAAAGGGAAATGCCCGAAAATTGAAAACAAGACACTTAAAGTGGTAAAACCAAATTTTCTTGCCTCAGAACACAAAAAAACGCCTGAACTTAAACCAACAGTGAAAAACAACTTGCACAAAACCTTGGAAAAAGCTGCCTTCACCACACACAGTGAAGCGAACAAAAATAATTCCGAAACAACAAAAGATGATTTGTTTTTCGACGATTACCTCTCAGACCTGACTGGGTCAGTCGGATATGCTTATCACAGCATCAGCGACACGGTCGCAAAGTACAACACGAACCAACTCGTGGTAGATGAATCCAACCAAAATGCTTTGGTTTTCGAAGAATACTACTCAGACATAGCTGAGTCAGTCGGATATGCTTATCACAGCATCAGCGACACGGTCGCAAAGTTCAACACGAATCAACTCGTGGTAGAAGAAGCCAACGAAGATGAAATGGGTTTCAAAGAATACTACTCAGACATGGAGGAGTTATTTGGACATGCTGATCACAGCATCAGCGACACCGTTGCAAAGCTCAACACGACTCTACTCATGGTGGATGAATCCAACACCATGGTGCCATGGCAGCTCGTCGATACATTGGATGACAGCAATACCCAAGACGAAGACGACGCCACACAGAGAGCACAGGAAGACTCCACGGAGCGAGCGATGACAGGCTCCACAGTGCGAGTGATGAAAGACGCCAACAGGGATGCAAGCAAACACTCCCGGGCGGACACCAAGCATGAACAAGACCATGAAGGTAAACCCGCTGTACCTGAGCAACCGCAAGCAGACTATGAAAGTCTACCAAGCTCACAGGAACAAGAAGAAAGAGCGGACTATGAAAGTCCAACACGCTCACAGGAACAAGAAGAAAAAGCAGACTATGAAAGTCCAACACGCTCACAGGAACAAGAAGAAAGAGCGGACTATGAAAGTCCAACACGCTCACAGGAACAAGAAGAAGACAAGGCACCTCTGCCCACTGCATGCGAAGACAGTGACAAGGTGATCACACTCAACGTACAGGATCACAGTGAGACTGACAGTTCTCAGCTTGTCTGTACCGAAGCACAGAGCGAAAACAGTGACAAGGTGCTCGCACTCGACGCACAGGATCACAGTGAGACTGACAGTTCTCAGCTTGTCTGTACCGAAGCACAGAGCGAAAACAGTGACAAGGTGCTCGCACTCGACGTACAGGATCACAGTGAGACTGACAGTTCTCAGCTTGTCTGTACAGAAGCACAGAGTCGGGCCACCCAACAGTCCAGAGAGACAACGCCAAAAGAAAACATGCAGATTTTGACTCCAGAAGAGGAGCACCTGGAGTCCACAGAGACAATGCCGAAAGAAACCATGCAGATTCTGACTCCAGAAGAGGAGCACCTGGAGTCCAGAGACATCAAACAAAAAGAAACCATGCAGATTTTGACTCCAGAAGAGGAGCACCTGGAGTCCAGTGAGATAACATCAACAGAAATCATGAAGATTTTAACTCCAGAAGCGGAGCACCAAGAGTCTAGAGAAACCACGTTAACTGAAATCATGCAGATTTGGACTCCAGAAGAGGAGCGCCGAGAGTCCACAGACACCGCGTCAAATGTGATCAAGAAGACTTTGACTCCGGAAGACGAGCACCAAGAAAGCAAAGATGCGGAATCCAATTCTCCACAACTGATTGATGTCACCTGCACCGATGCAACATCAGATCATTCGCACCACTCGCGAGACGGAATGCTCAATGACTCAAATTATCCACTCGGGACACTCATAGAGTATAACAAGAAAAACAAAAGTCAAAAGAAACACAGCAAGAACAAAAACAACATGAAGCGCGACAAGACCAACAACAATAGCAAGAAGCACAGCAGAAACGAGAACGACAACAGCAAGAAGAAAAGCAACATGAAGCGCGACAAGACAAACAACAATAGCAAGAAGCACAGCAGAAACGAGAACGACAACAGCAAGAATAAAAGCAACATGACGCGCAACAAGACAAACAACAAAGTCAGGAGCAAAGATAGCGACAACAACAAAGACGGAAACGACAAAAACAGCGACAAGTACGGCAACGGAAACAACAAAAACAGGAACGACAGAAACAACAGCAATGAAACAACGACTTGTACACAATGGCACTACTTGGCACATGATGGACGATGCCACAGCACACTGCAAAACGATAACAAGACTACAAACATGTCATGGGATGACAACGAATCGCACAAACTCACGTCTGCTCCAGAACAAGCAAGCACACCAGCATCCAAGGCGGATGAGACAATAAATCAACACCACAAGCACAAAAAAAAAGTCCATGCCAGTCAACATCAGTGATGTGACCATGCAAACACCTCGGGATGACGCATTGGGTACTTAAGATAACAAGGAACACCAACAACATTCACAGCGGACTTGCAATATCAATATCACCACGTCATCAACAACAAAAAGAAAAAAAAAAAGCTCTGAACAAATTCATCAAGTTTGGACTCATAAATGTGTTTATTAAGTTTGGACATATAAATACATTGGCTTTGTTAACTAAGGCAATAGCATCATCACTTGTATAGATACGCATATCATAAGTTACTGTTTTGTATAATTTTCCTTAATGATGTACAGAAACTATGTAATGAGAAAGAGGGGGATGTGGTGATTGTAGATTGACCAGATACAAAAACAACAGAGCAAACACGAGCGGGAGAGCTATAAATACACTGGGACAGGATATACAATTTTCTTTAACGATGTTCAGAAAATATGTTAAGAGAAAAAGGGGGATGTGGTGATCACAAGTTAACCAGATGCAACACAACTGAGCGACCACTAGAGGGAGCACGGGAGAGCCATATAAATACATCAGGACAGGAAGTGAGGACACACTTCACAGCAGGGGGGCTGGCAAGCAGGACACACAGCAAGCAAAGCTGGTAGTTAGCACTGGAAGGTAGTTCTAGGTCGAGCTCTGGAAACTGAACGAACCCACAATAAAGCATCTTCTCCACACTTGAGACTGCGAGCTTTATTAAGACACGAGGAACAACACAGGTTTCCCCAGAGTTCTCCCTGTGTCTGCACGGGTTTCCTCCAGGTGCTCCGGTTTCCTCCCACAAGTCCCAAAAGACGTACTGTCTGGTAATTTGAACATTCTGAATTTTCCCTCTGTGTACCCGAACAGCACGGTAGCATAGTGGTTTGCTCAATTGCTTCACAGCTGCGGGATCCCAGGTTCAATTCCCGGCTTGGGTCACTGTCTGTGCGGAGTCTGCATGTTCTCCCTGTGTGTCCATGGGTTTCCTCCGGGTACTCCGGTTTCCTCCCACAGTCCAAAGATGTGCAGGCTAGGTGGATTGGTAATGCTAAATTGCCCTTAGTGTCCAAAATGGCCCTTGGTGTTGGGTGCAGTTACTGGGTTATGGGGATAGGGTGGAGGTGTTGACCTTGGGTAGGGTGCTCTTTCCAAGAGCCAGTGCAGACTTGATGGGCTGAATGGCCTCCTGCACTGTAAATTCTATGATAATCTATGAAAAGGTAACTAATGTTTTGAGTCTGGATGACTCTGTGACAGTCAGAGAGAACTGGAAATGGGGTCAGATTTGTCGTGTAGTGGGGGAGGGATGGAATGGAGCGGTGGGGCTGGATAGGGGCCAGCAATAGGTGGAGATTGTCAAAGATGTCGAGAACAGAAGATAAAAGGAATGCAAATGGTGGTAATTAAGGCTAAGAAGGGTGCAGATAGTGAGATATAAAAAGGCTAGAATCTGTGAATGGCAGAATAAAGGTGAGCAGTGTGTAAAGGGCAGCTTGAAATAGTTGGAATGGGGGGAGGGGAGGAGAATAATGATGAGGGGAAAAAACGATCAATGGAAGAAATTAAAACAAAAATAAATTGATAGATAAAAATGGGGTAAAGGTGGTGGAGAGTCTGAGGTTGTTGAACTCCATGTTAAGTCCGGAAGGGTGTAACATGCCTAATCGGAAGATGAGGTGCTGTCTGCCAACTCCAGCATGATTCCACCACCAAACACATCTTCCCCTCACTCCCCCTGTCAGTATTTGGAATTCTCTACCCCAGACGACTGTGGAACTTCAGTCATCAAATATTTTCAAATCAGAGATTGATAACATTTCAAGGGAGTGAAGGTGTCGAGGGATATGGGAGATAGTGTTGGAAAATGGTGCTGAGGTAGATTGACCAATGATCCCATTGAATGGTTAAGCAAACCCGATGGGCAGAATGGACGACTGCAGCTCCGATTTGTTATGATCTCTGTGTCCAGGACAGGAAGCAGTGAGCAGGGATCTGTCAATCAGCCTGAATCAGCACCTTCAGGAGAATTGGGAGGGTGAATATTAGATACAGCAGAGTGAGAATGGAGGGAGAGTGTGTGGGATGGAGATTTACAGCTTTTGGGGAATGAGAGAGGAAAGAATGTTCCAGAGAAACTAGAATTGTCTGTTCTAAATTTCTATCCTGTACTGACAGTGATGTCTTTTGTAAATTCTTTTAACAGGAGATTCGAAGAGGATGAATTACAGGCAGAAATCTAATACATGTTGTCTGGATCTGACAGTCCCTCAATTCCTTAGAACCTGAATATCATTGGCCTTTGAATCTAGAAGGAGAAATGTTTGTCTGTTCTGTCAGCTTCAAAAGATTTTAAATATCAGTGTGACTGGAAAAGCACTGAGACACACACACACACACGAGTGAGAGTGTTCCAGAGCACTGACTGTGGAAAGAGCTTTAACCAGTTACACAGCCTGAAAAAACGTTGTATTATTCACAGCGGGCAGAGAACTTACACGTGTTCTGTGTGTGGACAAAGCCTCAACTGATTGTCCAAACTGGATAGACACAAGGAGACCGAAAACATGGAGAAACCATGGAAATGTGAGGACTGTGGGAAGGGATTCACAGCACCGTCTGTGCTGGAAATTCATCGGCGCATTCACACTGGGGAGAGGCCTTTCACCTGCCCTCAGTGTGAAAAAGGATTCACTCAATTCTCTGACCTGCAGAAACACCAGCGAATTCACACTGGGGAGAGGCCGTTCATCTGCTCTCAGTGTGGGAAGAGATTCACTCGGTTATCCGCCCTGCAGAGACACCAGCGAGTTCACACTGGGGAGAGGCCATTCACTTGCTCACAGTGTGAAAAGGGATTCAGTCATTCATCTACCCTGCAGACACACCAGAGAGTTCACACTGGGGAGAGGCCATTCACCTGCTCTCAGTGTGGGAAGGGATTCACTCAGTTCTCCCAACTGCGGGCACACCAGCGAGTTCATACTGGGGAGAGACCGTTCACCTGCTCTCAGTGTGGGAAGAGATTCACTCACTTATGGAACCTGCGGACACACCAACGAATTCACTCTGCGGAGAAACCGTTCGCCTGCTCTCAGTGTGGGAAGAAATTCAGACATTCATCCGCCCTGCAGAATCATCTGCAAATTCACACTGGGAAGAGGCCATTCACCTGCTCTCAGTGTGGGAAGGGATTCACTCGGTTATCCAGTTTGCGGACACACCAGCGAGTTCACACTGGGGAGAGGCCATTCGCCTGCTCCCAATGTGGGAATGGATTCACTCGATTATCCCACCTGCAGAGCCACCAGCGAGTTCACACTGGGGAGAGGCCGTTCAACTGCTCTCAGTGTGGGAAAGGATTCACTCAGTCATCCAGCCTGAAGTCACACCAGCGAGTTCACACTGGGGAGAGGCCGTTCACTTGCTCTCAGTGTGGGAAGAGATTTGCTTGGTTATCCAACCTGCGGACACACCAGCGAGTTCACACTGGGGGGGAGGCCGTTCACCTGCTCTGAGTAGGTGAGATATTCAGTGATCCATCCCAACTGTGGACACACCGCCAAGTTCTCACTGGGGAGAGGCCGTTCACCTGCTCTCAGTGTGGGAGAGATTTTGTGTTTGATCGCACATGCTCACACACCAAGTTCACAGTTGGTTACAGGGGTTGGATTCCGCTGTTCTGCTCTCAATTGCATCCAGGGCTGCATTGTGTTAATTCTGTCAGTTGATCAATAGGGATGGGCGGAGGGTTTCTTCCTGCTGGACTGGTTGGTCTCACAAATGTGCCTCCAGTGGGCTGATGATCATTGAGCCGTGTTGTGAATTCCTGGCTTCAACAGAGTGAAAGGGTGTTTGGTGGTTGGAAGATATGTCGTTCCCATTTCTGTTTGGAACCTCTGAAAGCATGCCACGTTGCCATGAAGATGGGCTATGGTGGTTACATGGTTCCTTTGTTTAATTTATCCACGTGTTTTTCACAAAGAAAACTGTCAAGGTTTGAAAGGCAAGTTGTCTGTGGTAGATTGGGACATTACAACAATAGGTGTGACAATAGACAGGCAATCACTAATTTCTACGGTATTATTAGACGTTGACATCAAATGTTGACTGCTTTAAGGAACAAAAAGCCACAGGAAAAGTGATGCAACTGTGGCTAACGAGGAAATTTAAGGATTCCATTAAATCAAAGAAAGGGGCTCATAAAGTGCCCAAAATAGCCGTATGCCTGTGGATTGGTGATTGATTTAGAATTCAGCAAAGGAGGAACAAGAAACTGATAAAGAGAAAATAGAATATGAGATCAAACTGACGAGAAACATAAAAACCGACTGGAAAAGCTCCTATAGGAATGTGAAAAGGAAAAGATTAGCAAAGACCAATGTGGGTCCATTCCAGGCAGAGACAGGAGAATTTATACTGGGGAATAAGGAAATGGCAGAGAAACTAAACAATGTGTGTCTGTCTTCATGGTGGAAGTTACAGAAATCGTCCCAAAAACACGAGAGAACCAAGGGGACTCATGAGCACGAGGAACTGGGTGTGGTCAGTTAATCCTTGTTCCACTTGTCTTCTTCAATATTCTCTTGGCTGCCTGAGAGTGGCAGTGGTCACTTGATCGGCGAGGGCAGGGCAGGAGTAACTGTGTTTATTGGGTCGGGCGGAGGGTCTGTTGGGTAATGGAGTAAGTTTCTCTCCCTGAGTTGTCCTCTTTGGAGACCCCTGGTCTGCTCCTCCTCTGCTCCTCCTCCACAGCCTGGTATGGCAACTGCTCGGGGCAAGACCGTTAGAAACTACAGAGAGTCGTGAACACAGCCCAGTCCATCACACGAACCCACCTCCCATCCATTGACTCTGTCTACAACCCCCACTGCCTTGGGAAAGCAGACAGCAGAATCAAAGACCCCTCTCACCCGGGTTATTCTCTCTTCCAACCTCTTCTATCAGGCAGGAGATACAAAAGTCTGAGAACACGCACTAACAGATAAAAAACAGCTTCTTCCCCGCTGTTACCAGACTCCTGAATAACTCTCTTATGGACTGAACTGATCTCTTCACACATCTTGTCTACTGAGTAGTACTGCACTCCATATGCTTCACCCGATGCCTGTGTCTATGTATTTACATTGTGTATCCATGTCCTATGTTTTGTTTTTCATGTATGGAACGATTTGTATGGACTATCCGCAGAACAATACTTGTCACTGTACCTCGGTACACGTAACAATAAAACAAATCAATCAAATCATCAATCAATCCTCTCAGGATAGGTTCTGGGGAGGTAGTAAGCTGTGGGTTGGAGGGTTTGAGTGAGAGTTTGAGTGTTGTGGATCAATGATGTTGAAGCCTTTGGGTGCGAGGGTGAGGCTGAGGGGGGAGATAGGTCCCTTGCTCCAAGTGGGATTATATAGTGACTTCCTGATGCCCTGCTTATTGAAGCAGGGCTCCCGTGGGGAGGCAGTGTTTTGTCGCTGATGAGGCTACGCAGCTCTGCCCAGATGATCGTTTTTGTGATGGTGCACGATCAATATTCTTTGATTGGGCTGATGTTGAATCTTGATATTGTAGTTTGAATAAAGAACATCAGACTTTGTTTCATTAACATAAGACCATAAGACATAGGAGCAGAATGAGGCCACTCGGCCCATCGAGTCAGCTCCGCCATTCAATCATGGCTGATATTTTCTCATCCCCATTCTCCTGCCTTCTCCCCATAATCCCTGATCCCCTTATTAATCACGAACCTATCTATATCTGTCTTAAAGACACTCAGTGAATTGGCCTCCACAGCCTTCTGCGGCAAAAAGTTCCACAGATTCACCACCCTCTGGCTGACGAAATTCCTTCTCGTCTCTGTTTTAAAGGATCATCCCTTTAAACTGAGATGGTGTCCTCTGGTTCTAGTTTTTCCTACAAGTGGAAACATCCTCAGCACGTCCACTCTATTCAGGCCTCGCCGTATCTTGTATGTTTCAATAAGATCCCCTCTCCTTCTAAACTCCGAGTACGGACCCAGAGTCCTCAAACGTTCCTCATACGACAAGTTTTTCATTCCAGGAATCATTCTTGTGAACCTCTTCTGGACCCTTTCCAAGGCCAGCACATCGTTCCTTAGATACAGGGCCCAAAACTGCTCATGATGGACTACATGAACGACTTTCACCCCTTCAATGTTTTTTAATAAATGTTTTTATGGGGTCTTTGAACAAAGTATATTTACTGTTATGTACACAAAATTTTATATATATATATATACATAGTAGGGAAGAGCACACACAAACAAATAAAATAAAATAACTGGTCGGGTATTATGCACTAGTTCAACAACAGCAACTCTGTACAATTGGCAATATTATTTTTAACACAAGTAGGCTTCTGTGGTTGGGGGGGGGAAGACTGGGGAGGTACATATACATTTGGGTGCCAGAGAAACAATTACAGAGGGCAATACGCGAATGGATCTGGTGTTGTTCACCCCTTCAATTGACCGATCACCCCAGTTGAAGTGTGGAACAGCGATTTCCAAAAATCCTGCTCCAGGAACACTGAGTATCTCCATGACTAGAGTCCAACTTGCAACGCCCAAGATCACTCACTAATCCCACTTTTACCTCTTGTATTAACATTACCTGATCTGAATCAGACCTGTTGTAATCAGACAATTGGTCATTATTGTCACTGGGTTAATTTTATTGGATTTAACCATTTATGTAAATTGCTCCTTGGAGCAGAACAATGGGAATGATCAGGAACTTTATTATCTGAGTTTAAACAAGATGATTAACGGTTTTGAGTAAAATAAAGAGAAAGAGGGCACGGTGGCAGAGTTGTTAGCACTGCTACCTCACAGCGCCAGGGACCTGGGTTCGATTCTGACCTTGGGTAACTGTGTGGAGTCTGCACGTCCTCCCCGTGTCTGTGTGGGTTTCCTCCGGGTGCTCCAGTTTCCTCCCACAGTCCAACGATGTGCAGGAAAGGTGGATTGGCCATGCTAAATTACCCTTTAGTGTGTCTAAAGGTTAGGTGGGGTTAGAGGGATAGGGTGGGGGAATGGGCCGAGGTGGGTGCTCTTTTAGAGGGTCAGTGCAGGTCTGATGGGCTGAATGGCCTCCTACTGCACTGTAGTGATTCTATGAAAAACTGCCCATTAACAAAGAGGTTGTGTACCAGCGGACATAGATTTAAGGTGATTGACGTAAAAGCCTGAGGGAAATGAGGAAGCTAAACCTTTACACAGTGAGGTGTTGTGATCCGGAATGCACAGTCTGAAAGGCTGGTGGATGCAGATTCAACACAGGGAGTTGGATAAATACTGGATGGGGACTAGTTTGTAGGATTCATGGGGAAAGGGACTAACTTTCAAAGAGCCAGCACCGGCACTATGGGCTGAGTAGCCTCCTGTGCAGTGAGATTCTGTAATCACAGACAAATAAATGTGTGTCTGCAATATTTCAGGAATGTCTGGAATTCTCTTTTCCCAGTTTCAGAGTTGTCTCCCTTTCCTTCCAATTTGATTTCAGACGAAGAGAACAGGAGCAAATAATTTTCGGTATTTTGACCAGCCCCAATATCTATTCTCAGCCAGCGTTACACAGGGGGAAAGGGGTGGATTCTCAGACCAGCGTTACACAGGGGGAAAGGGGTGGATTCTCAGACCAGCGAGTCAAGGCACTGTCTTTAAATGGCCAGTTTCCATAATGTATTCAGTGGCCTCTGAAAGGAAGCAGCCTTGGTCCACACTGGCAGTTACTGCCCCTCTCCAGTCAGCTGGTTTATGCTCTTGTTGGACGATCTGCCTGTCAGGATAGGAGCATGTCGATTGAAAAATAAACCTGCATTTATACAGTGCCTTTCATCACCTCGGAGACTCAGACTATTTCATTGGCAGTGAAGGACTTTCTGAAGTGTGGTTAGTTGACAGGTTGTTCACCTGCTCCTTGTGTGGAAAGGGATTCACTCTTTAAACAAACCTGCGGAGACACCAATGAGGAAACACCAGGGAGCGCAGTTCACAAGCACCATGCAGAGGGCCAACTGGGTGATTTTGATTTCCACTTTCCCTGGCCCATGGCACCAGCTTTAATATCACGGCTACAGTCAAGTATGTTTAATTATATATTAAACATTAACAGTAGAATCTATCCATAACATTGTTTTTTCTGCTTTTTTGAGTGTCTTCAATAAAATGTTATTTAGAAGATGCACCCTCATCCTAATCCTGTGTATTTCAGTTCAGATTAACAGGTTCATTTAGAACTCTGAAAGAAATGCTGCAATTAAAACCTCAATTGCCCAGCATTCTCACAGCAAATTCTGCTGATTAAAAGTCTCCCAGCTTCAGCCTGTGGACTCCACACAACTGGATGGTGTCTGCTGGGGTTCAGGGTCTCCAAGCAGCAGCACAGTGGTTAGCACAGTCGCTTCACAGCTCCAGGGTCCCAGGTTCGATTCCCGGCTTGGGTCACAGTCTGTGCGGAGTCTGCACGTCCTCCCCGTGTCTCCGGTTTCCTCCCACAATCCAAAGATGTGCAGGTTAGGTGGATTGGCCATGCTAAATTGAACCCCTGTAAAAAAATAACTTTTGGCAATTGGTCAGTAAGTAGGGTACAGACCCTTGAGATTAAAAAGCGCTCCACGTGAGCGGAACGGTGACGCAGTGGTTAGCACTGCTGCCTCAGGCCCCAGGTTCGATCCCGGTTCTGGGTCATTGTCTGTGTGGAGTTTGCATAGTTTGCCCGTGTCTGTGTGGGTCTCAGCCCCACAACCCAAAAATGTGCAGGATTAGCCACGCTAAACTTCCCCTGAATTGGAAAAATAAATAATTAGGTACTTTAAATTTAAATTGGATATTTAAAAATTTTTTTAAAGCGCAGCCCAGTTGCATCAGCGTTCCTCTTACCAGGTGGTGGCTGGTTTACACCACCTCCTGTATTGTTTGTTAGTGTTTAACCACCCTGTAGTCGGTAAGGTTCATAGTATTGAAATAAATCAGGTGTATTTTCCGTACCTCTACTGATAAATAACAGCCCGCCATTGAACAGAATCGCCGGGCCCCCCGACTGGTAGCCTCTCGTGTCTATTGAGGGAGTCTCGGAATAGGGAGTTTGGTACTCTGGGAGTGCCTAAGGGACTTGTTCCAAAGAAGCCTGGGAATAGGGGGGTTGGTACTCTGGGAGTGCCTAAGCAAGGGGCTGGGACACAAAGAAGCCTAGGAATAGGGGGGTTGGTACTCTGGGAGTGCCTAAGGGACTTGGACACAAAGAAGCCTGGGAATAGGGGGATTGGTACTCTGGGAGTGCCTAAGCAAGGGGCTGGGACACAAAGAAGCCTGGGAATCTGGGGGTTGGTACTCTGGGAATGCCTAAGCAAGAGGCTGGGACACAAAGAAAACTGGGAATAGGGGGGTTGGTACTCTGGGAGTGCCTAAGGGACTTGGACACAAAGAAGCCTGGGAATAGGGGGGTTGGTACTCTGGGAGTGCCTAAGCAAGGGGCTGGGACACAAAGAAGCCTGGGAATAGGGGGGGTTGGTACTCTGGGAGTGCCTAAGCAAGGGGCTGGGACACAAAGAAGCCTGGGAATCGGGGGGTTGGTACTCTGGGAATGCCTAAGCAAGGGGCTGGGACACAATGAAGTCCAGGAATAGGAAAAGGATATTCAAACACCTTGTGGAAGGTGGCCAGTGACAAAAGGCTCCTCAAGGGATCCATTGTGTCAATGGGGTGTAAGGTGATATTGGGACCGTCTGGGATTATCCAGAGTAAAACAATAAATAGGTGAGTATTGGTCCATGAGTTTTACAAGGAGTCAGTGTGGGAATTTGTGCTCTGTCAACACCTTGATGAACAAAAGCAAGTGTTAGAAAAAGTGAGAGAGGTTAGAGTCTGCAGTGTCAGTCCAAAGGGATTTGATGTGTGATTTTAGGGACCTAGAGATGGATAAAGACGGCGGAGATATAGATTGGGGAGATATGGCTTTTGAGTTTGGAAAAGCTAAATTGACAATTTGGAAAAGAGTTTGAATGACAACGTTCTGAATGCATATTTGAAAGAAAAATGTCTGAATTGGGTAAGTGATTGGTTTCATTCAATATCAGGTGAAAAGATATTTTGCAGACCTTAATCAACTCATTCAGAGCTGCTGGCAGCTGAGTTGAAAAGGGAAACTTGTGTTTGTTGAGTTGCTAGTTGTGTGCTAGTATATGTGATTTTTCCTTGTCTGTGAGTCTGTTTCTAGTGCCTGTGTCATTGAGTTAATGTTATGTGGTTTTGTTTTGTTAGTATCATGTGAGTGTCTCTTTATGAAAGGTTTTTGTCTTATCACATATCTTCAGTGGTGTCATTTTGTGGGTGGAGCTGGGCTGTGGCTGTGAGGTTTTGGGTCTGTTTCATTTTGAACTGCAAAGGTGTTTTTTCCCAATCTTTCTCTATTTTCATTTTAAAAGCTGTTCCAGAAGTAAAACACCCATTAGCTGTGGCTAACTGCTTTGGTAACTTAAAAGATATTGTTTTCTTTCCAGAAGTAGTTTGACTCTGCTGGTTGAGACTGGATCAGAATCTTAGGGAAAGGACCAGCCCCATTGAAGCGATACTGCAGTGTGCTGGGCCACGCCCTTGAAAAGGGGTTTGGTTTACTGGATTTTGTTATTGAATTGGAACAGTTAAGAGGGAATTCATTGTGTTATACATAGATTACTGTAGCTGTGTGGTGTCTTTATGTTTGTAATTGATAAAAAGTCTGTGTTTGTATTTGTGAACTATATTCTTAGAATAAACCTTATTTTGATTAAGGTGTCTAGGGAGTCTGATGAATCACACCTTAGGCAAAGGCTTTTATGCTCATCCTAGCCAAATTCAACATAAAGGTTGTTGATCAGGTGAACTCCATGATATACTTTGGAGTTTCTAAGCCCTGGCCCACAAGTTATTTAAAAGCTGCTTGTTAAATATGTGTATGTAGTTGTATTTTGAATTAGGTTGAGTGAGGAGCAGGATAAGCTGTGATAAAATGATAGAGTAGTTGTTAAAGCAATTGTTCGAGTGGTGATACTGGGACAATGGAAAAGCCCCCTGTGGCTGCAAATATATATATTTTCTGGAGAATTTCCCTTTTTCTTTGAGTTTAATTACAGTTTTTGAAAGAAGAATGAAGGTGACTGTCATAATCTACTTCCATTGTTTTCTTTGAAAATTCTATCTTTATTTCAGTTTGTTAAGACTGAATTAAAGTAAAATGCTTTGGATTTTCTTTGTTGTAAGTACGGAACCTTAAATGGTTCCGTATGCTAACTCAGGTAATGAATACGCGAGCATGTAAATTCTGTTGTTTTAATTCTATGTACTTAAATGTGACTAGTTTAGAAATTAATGACTTTCTGTACAAGGATAAGGGCTGTTATGTGAGCATGAGTGAGGTGACCTACAGGTGGGGAGATAATGTTACATTTGGGGAATGTCAATGAAGCTGCAACAGATAATGGGATTTGTCCATTACTGGGATTTGGGAATGGGAGTCAAAACCTTAGAAGAGGAATAAAATATAGTATTTGTGCTGATCATGCCATTCATGAACTAAGAAAGAAGGGCCAAGAACAATGATGAGATAATGGAGGAGTCTCATTTCCAATTTAAGGGGTCATAAAATTTGTTGAAGTTCCATGTTACTTGTACTGAGCCATTTAACCCTTCAGGGGACAGAGCTTGGGTGTGCAGCAGATGCAAAAGGTTTGAGAGAGGATTCTTGAGAATTTACGTTTACAATGATTACTGTAACAAGGAGAGTAATAAACAAACAGAACATGTTAAAGTATAGGATATATGGGAAAGAGGCACACATAAATGATCAAAAGTCAAGCTGAACGTTACCAAAAAAATTAAAGGGAAACTGCATGACTATAAAGAGAGCTATCTTTCTGAAATAAAGTTGTTGCCTGAACAATTGAGGAAATTGGAGAAACTGTTAAAAAGAGTCTACAAGACACATCTTCGGGTAGAACAGAAAACTGAGCAGATTAATAATAACATCAAGCAGATAAAGGAGACAACCTGGTAGGACAATATTTGGGATTGGGGCTCTAATGTGGACATACACCCTTCAATGCAGGTCACATTGCATTTTATTATTGCTGTTGTTCTTGTAACTATACATCAAGCTTTACTGATGATTATGTTTAAGAGATGGAAAAAGGCAAATGGAAGAGAGATTAAATGTGGAATAGGTAATGAAACCTAGGGATTTGTTTTTAAATATAAAAATGTGTAATTGAACAAGCTTTTAATAACTGTAACTAAGTATGTAATTGAATACATTTATCAATGTAAAGAAATTATGTATCTCGGACTCACTCTGGGAAATACAGTTGCCCAAACTAGTGGCCCCATACGCTTACATTTATGGGATCAAAGGGGGAATGTGACACTGGGAACAGGCTGACAAGGCAGAAAAACACACATAGGCCGAAAAACAGGAACTGCCAAATAAGGCCCTGGCTAAATTCCATACTGGACGTCTGCCAGATCACCCAAGTCAGTACACTCATTATCGCTATATGGAACTTCGTGATTACCCACTTACAGTAGTTAACAGTTTTACACAAAAGGACAAAAAAACATACTATGAATACCTAATTAACTACGAGGCAGAAGTAATCAATTTTGCAGCATGACAAACGATATCAGACTCCATAATGGACTAATAGCTGGTCAGACAAGAGTGTTTCAGAGGACAATGGATCTTGTTTGAATCACCCTGGTTGAACAGGAGTATCCTGTTTATTCCTATTAATGAGTTTAAGTCTGGATGAGACAATAGAACTCAGGCCGGATGTGGGTGTGTACTTACAACTCAGTGCTAGCAGAACTGACATAGAAGAAGGAACATTGAAAACTGAAGCGAGTGACAACCTGGGAATCCCCCAAGCACAACTATCACAGGAAGAAGAGGCACTGGGCTCCGAGCTCAGAGAAGAAGGTATCCACATTGAGTGATCGTGGCATGGCCAGCTTACTTCACAAAGTGTGGGTAATACCGAGAGCTCAGCTGTGAGTCTGAGTCATATTCAGTGTGAATGCTGTTGAAGATTCTAATGCGCAAATAAAACAGACGCACAGCAAAACAATCAGAGAATTGTGAATAAAATTGGGTTCACCCATGAATCTGTTTTGTTCTTTGTTCTTCTCATAAGTAAGGGCAACTGGGTAAAAGATTTAATAATAAACTAGTCAAAGTATCTGATAATTCACCGGACAACAAATGGAAAAGTGACAAATTTTAGATCTACCTGTAGTTTTTTTAAATATATATATTTGTATTAAGGCATTTATATTAGAATTTTAACCATTTTAACAACAAGATAATAAGTAACAAAATGAACAACACACCCAACCAACAACAAAGCCCAGTCAACATGGCTTACATCAACGACACCCCAATTCCAGTTCTCCCCCCCCCCCCCCCCCCCCATGTGACAAAAATCACATCCAACATTCCTGGTCCCAGCACTGAGGGAGTGCTGCACTGTCAGAACAGCCTTCTTTCAAATAAGATGTTAAACTGAGGCACTGTCTGCCCCTCTCAGGTGGGTGTAAAAGTTCCCACAGCCGCTATTTTGAAGAAGTGCAGGGGAGTTATCCCCGGTGTCCTGGTCAATATTTATCCCTCGGTCAACATCACTAAAAACAGATCATCTGCTCATTATCACATTGCTGTGTGTGGGATCTTGCTGTGTGTAAATTGGCTGCTGAATTTCCTACATTACAACAATGACTACACTTCAAAATACTTAATTGGCTGGGACGTCCTGTGGTTGTAAAAGGCGCTATAGAAATGCAGGTTTTTAAATTGAAGGTTTATGTTAAAAGATCTTGTTATCTGGAACTTAATTGATTTCAGCCACCCCCAACTTACCATTTAATAAATTTACTTTGGTTCAGACAAGACTTTAACCAATTAAGGCAAAGGCAGAATTCTCAGGCTAGTAAATTTCAAGAGGTTCATTGGATGAAAAAGTTTACTGAACAACTTTAAGACACAGGGCTGGATTTTCCGATCCTGCGGCCAAGTCCATTGCGCTGCCCCCCGCACCGATCCTCCGCCCGGTGGGGGGCTAGCAGTCGCTCAGCGTAAAGCCCGGGTTTACCTGATGAATGGCCGCAGAATGGCCGAGTCCTGGGCTCCGCATGTGCATGGCGTCGGCCACATGCAGACCCGGCCTGCTAAAAACCGCCTCCCTGTAACAAGCCTCCCCACCTCCCGCGAAGCCCCCATGGCACCGGAACAGCTCCCCCTCCCCCCTTTGACTGTGGCGGCGCTGGACTCAGTCCGCCGCTGCCACGCGAGGTCCCCTAACGGTGTGAGCACCGGCGAGCGGCCCCGTCGAGGGCTTGGCCCATCAGGGGCGTAGTATCTGGGAAGGGTCTCAGGTGAGCTCTTCGAGTTTCCCCTTTTTTCACTGGCAGAGAATCGCAAAAATGCCGTCGCCCCCGATTCCACCGTAAAGCGGATTCTCCGGCCAATCGCCGAACGCGGTGATCGGAGAATCCAGCCCATTGACCTTCCAACTTCATGTGGGTGATCAGTCTGCAGCAGCGTAAACCCCTCTCTGGCTCCTTCTTTGACAGTAATTCTTGTGGAATTCAGCCTCGGGAGTCTGGCTCCTTCTTTGGCAGTATTTCCTTGGAACTCGCCTCGGAATCTTCAGTACTTGGCCAGCAAGGAAGACCTTCAGAACCTCTACTTTATCCCCAAAGTGACCATTACCTCACGTCAGAGTTGGGGTCTGTTGTAACATGACCATTGGTCAATTTGGTCACTGGATTAATTTAATTGGATCCCATTACTGACACCACCTTCCCTCATTATCTCAGACAGGAATACAATAGAAACTGTTTCATACTATCCCTTTATCTGATTCTATACAATCCCTTATTCATACAGTTTCAAATGTTGAGGCGAATCAGAGTTTGAAGGTCTCTCTTGCCAGTACATTTATCCTCATTGCATTCTTTCCATACACAGCATTAGTGTTTACATTTTTACAGCAAATAAAACTGAAGGCCGTGATCTATGGCCATATTGATCCAGGTGAGCCGGTTAGTCCGCTGGAGGTCCGGAATTGGGAACCACGCCAGTGCTGATCGGTTTTCCGACCTAACCAGCCCACTCCCGTTGGCGAGGTCGAGCTCCAATGAAGGCCAATCTCCATCCCATTAACGGAAGGACCCTCTAATAGCCCCCCGTGATCTAACCGGCTCCCCCAGCGAGCGGTCACGCGGGCGCCGAGTGTTTACGGTCCACACAGACATGGACCAGGCATCACGGCACCCGAGGGGTCTCCCAGGCCATTGGAGGCCCTGTAGTGGTCAGGTGGACCCCTGGCCTTCCCCTGGGAACATGGGTACCTTGGCATTGCCGGATGGCACCTTGGCACTGAAAACTTGGGATATCACACTCTGCCCATTCATGAAGATCACTCAAAGACTGAGGATTGATATTCTCTCCATTTCAAATACCGTGTGAAAATCCAAACTCAGTATATCATGAAATTATTAGATTTAAAACAGAACGAGCTGTTGGGATTCACTGCCTGACAAAGGTGCAGGAAGTAAATTCAACTGTAACTTTCACACGGGAACTGGACAGATTCTGTGGGAAAAGAAACTTGCCGGGCGATGGGACTAATTAGATAGTTCACTCAAAGAGCTAGCATGGGAATGATGGGCGGGATGGCCTCTTTCTGTGCTCTCTGAGACTCGTTTGTATTTGAAGAAAATGAGAAATATCTAAAATCCACTTCCTACGAGGGGGGTAGAAGCAGAGATGATGGAATTTTTCCCGAAGGAAATTGGATGGGCTTTTGAGGAACATAAGCTGACAGGGATATGAGAAAAGAACAGGGCAATGGTTTGATCTACATAGATCCACAAGTTGTAATCTTTGGAATTCTCTACCCCAGAGGGCTGTGGGAGCTCAGTCATTGAGTGTGTTTAAAGCAGAGACTGACAGATTTCTAAATATCAATAACACAAAGGGATATGGGGATAGTGTGGGAGAAAGGCATTGAAGTGGATGATCAGCTATGATCGTATTGAATGGTAGAGCAGGCTCGATGGGCTGAATGGCCAACTCCTGTCCTATGTTTCCAATCACAACAAAGAGGCAGGAAAGTAAATTGCGAAGAGGACATAAGGAGCTTCAAATATGTACTTCAGGCGCCTGCTGAATGTGATCATGACCCCATCCGTGGAGAGACAACCTGAGGTGATCGTCTCCCTGGATAGAGAAAAGACCTTTGACAGAGTTGAGTGGAAGTGCCTCATAGAGGCTGGAGCGGTTTGGGCTTGGAACAGGTTCACTGCCTGGATGAAACCCCCTGTATAACGCCCCCACCAGCTCTAAATACTTCCAGCCGCACAGAGGCACAAGGCAGGGATGACCGTTATCCCCGCTGCTGTTCTCCCTGGCATCAAACCACAAGAGATTGCGCTGAGGGTGGCAAAGAAGTGGAAATGGATCCGGACAGGAGACACAGAGCTTTGCTCCATGCAGATGATCTGCTCGTCTACATCTCAGACCCGCAAAGCAGCATGGGAGGAATTATTGGGCTTTTGAAAGAGTTTGGAACCTTTTTGGGCGACAAAATTAACCGGAGCAAAAGCGTGACCTTCCCGGTGAAACCTGCAAGGGGAGGAGCAGAAGCTGGAGTGGGCTGCCGTTTTAAAAACAGGCCTGGCACAATTCCACTACCTGGGGATCCAAATCACTCATCACTGGACAGGGATCCACAAGTGGAACCTGACCAGCCGTGACGGAGGAAGTATAAAAGGACCTGCACGATTCCCACTCAACCCCTGGCGGGGAGGGGTGCAGACATCACAAAATGACGTACTGCCCAGGTTTAATTCTCCCTTAAGGGGCGATATGTTTTCAAGAAACATTTTATTTGAAGCTTTGTAATTTTTAGTTCAACAAGTTTAACATTCTAAAACAAGCGAGCGGACCGACACCCCCAATACAATCACCATAAATTACCAACTACCCCCCCCCCCGAGAGCTGCTAACTCCCCGTATATTAGATTCCCCGTCCCTTATTTTACACTGCCGAGCCTCCCATTCCCCCCACCCCCCCCCCGCCGAACCTCCCATTCCCCCCCGGCGAGCCTCCCATTCCCCCCCCCGCCGGGCCTCCCATTCCCCCCCCCCGCCGAGCCTCCCATTCCCCCCCCCCCCGCCGAGCCTCCCATTCCCCCCCCCGAGCCTCCCATTCCCCCCGCCGAGCCTCCCATTCCCCCCCCGCCGAGCCTCCCATTCCCCCCCCGCCGAGCCTCCCATTCCCCCCCCCCCCGAGCCTCCCATTCCCCCCCCCCAGCCTCCCATTCGCCCCCCGCCGAGCCTCCCATCCCCCCCCGCCGAGCCTATCATCCCCCCCCGCCGAGCCTCCCATTCCCCCCCCCGCCGTGCCCCCCATTCCCCCCCCCCGCCGAGCCTCCCATTCCCCCCCCCGCCGAGCCTCCCATTCTCCCCCCCCCCCCCTTACTGCTGACAGTCAGTTTTCCTGGAAGAAGTCGATGAACGGCTGCCACCTCCGAGCAATCCCCTGAATTGAACCTCTCAAGGTGAACTTAATCTTTTCCAGCCTGAGAAACCCGGCCATGTCACTGACCCACACTCCTGACTTTGGAGCTCCGAGTCCCTCCATCCCCAACAAAATCCATCTCCTCGGGCCACCAGGGAGGCAAAGGCCAAAACGTCGGCTTCTCTTCTCCCCCCCCCACCCCCCCCCCCAGGATCTTCTGACACCCCAAATATTGACTCGGAGTTCACCCTTCCTTCCAGGACCTCTGACATGAAGTCCACAAAATCCCTGCCAGAATCCACGTCACTTCGACATGCCCAGAACATGTGTACGTGTTCGCTGGTTTCCCCCACCCGCCCGCACCTATCCTCCACTGTCCTCAAAAAACCTACTCATGCCGGCCACAGTCAGATGAGCCCTGTGAACCACCTTGACCTGGATCAGGCTTAGCCTGGAACACAGCACGAGAATGAATTAACTCTCTTCAAGGCCTTTTCCCATAGTCAGACTTCTAACAACCCCTCCCAACTCTTCCTCCTATTTCCTCTTACCACTCCCCGATTGGACCCCTTCCTACTCCATCAATTCCTTGTCTATTTCCAGACCGCTCCCCTCTCGAACCCCTGTTTTGGACATCACCATATCCTTAGTCCCCTTGGGGGGAGGCGGGGAAAACTTGTGGACCTGTCTCTGGGCAAAGTCCCCGTACCTGCAGGGAGCGAAACCCGTTCCCACCCCGGCAAATCAAAACTCCTCCTCTAGTGTCCTCCAGGCTCGGGAAACCCTCCTCAATGAAGACATTACCAAATCTCTCGATCCCTGCCCGATACCATTTCCTAATCCTCCGACCAATCCTCCCGGAATAAAATGGTGACCATCACAGATCCGTGACCGCACCAACACCCCCTCCCATCTCATGTGCTGCCTCCCTTGCCCCACCCCTCAGGGCTGCCACTACCACTGGGCTTGTGGAATAACCGAGCCGGCATAGAACGGTAGGAAGTCGCCGTTAGTAAAGGTCTCCAACTTGTACCCTTACAAGATGCCGCCTCCACTCGCTCCCACACCGACCCCTCCCCCACTACCTAACTGTTAGCGGGAGAGAATCTCTAACAAATCACTCAACGCCCAGGGTTACTGGTTCTCACATCAAACACTTTATTTCACCGGTGGGGAGATGGTTACAGTCCCAGACCATCTCTCAACTGAACAAAGGAAAACATCCATTCTTATATTTTTCAAAACAGCTGCACAGCCCATTTCGGCCGCACCTTGTCCAATACTGATTATAGATTACATATATTAGATATATATCCAATTAAATTTGGGGCAGCACGGTAGCATGGTGGTTAGCATAAATGCTTCACAGCTCCAGGGTCCCAGGTTCGATTCCCGGCTGGGTCACTGTCTGTGCGGAGTCTGCACGTCCTCCCCGTGTGTGCGTGGGTTTCCTCCGGGTGCTCCGGTTTCCTCCCACAGTCCAAAGATGTGCGGGTTAGGTGGATTGGCCATGCTAAATTGCCCGTAGTGTCCTAAAAAGTAAGGTTACGGGTATAGGGTACGTGGGTTTGAGTAGGGTGATCATGGCTCGGCACAGCATCGAGGGCCGGGCCTGTTCTGTGCTGTACTGTTCTATGTTAAAATTTGAACATTACGGTAAGTGGGATGGTGTCTTACCAACCCCCTAACCTCATGAAGAAGTCATTCAAAACTAACTTAAAGTTATGTCTCCTGCCTGCACCATGGAGCCTTGAGCTGGTGAGGATACAATTCTGCTCTTTGTCCTGTTGGAGCTGTTATCAGTGGTGATAAAATCCTCCCTAGAAAACTCCCCATGTGTTTTTCACATTCATTCCTTGACTCAATCATTCCTGCCTCCCTGACTAACTCTGCTGTCTGTCATTAAGATGTTATTTGTACCAGTTTGCAAGTAACCCAGCTAATGATTGTTCAGCAATGTGGCTAGCTTCAGCTAACACCCATTTTGTGTCCTTTCTGATATTAGTAATTCTCAGCTTATAAAATCAACAAGCATTGTTTATACACTATCTATTCTACAAATTGCCTCTTATACAGGCATCTAAGCCAGGGTACCTTTATCTAAAATCTTCTTTCTAATACCGTGACTTCAACACTAGCCATCGATATGTTGCTGCTGCCCAGTAATAGTTAAAAAATTCGGAAGGGCCAAGCAAAAGTTTGCCATCCGAGGTCGGAAGAGGATTCCACAAAACGTGGGAGCCGTTCACTTGGTTGTTCCAAGAGCCTGTTTGTAGCCAACAGCTGAGAAGACAAAGAACAGAGAAGGCAGTCATGACACAGTAAGGAAGCGGGTTTGTGGGTAGGTGAAGAGAGGGGGGCAGGGAGACATGAAACCCAGCCATGCCCAACAAAAGAAGCTGAGAAACAAGGGCCGGGGGGCAGGAAAAGAGAAGGGGGGGGGGGGGGGGACCAACAGACGGGACAAAATTAAACAGTGGGGACGGAAAACAGGAAACCACAACCACCAACAGTGTATAATCAAAATAAAGGAACAACCGTGTATGTACACACTAATCCTCTTCTGTATACCACAAACACTCAATAGAGAGAGAGAGCCCACTGGTAAATTGTAATAATTCCTTAAATATTAGCTATTCTAGGTCTCCATCAGTTTCCCATTCCACCTTAGAACAACTTGCCCCCCATACCCTGATGGCATTTTTCTGTGAGCAACACCCAGATAAATTAAACAGAAAAAACCCATGTAACCATCATGGCCCATCTTCATGGCAATGTGGCAGGATTTTGGGGGATCCAAACAGAAATGCAAACTAAATAATCTTCTCACTTGCGAAACATCCTTTATTCTGTGATCCTTATGAAATTTGAAACCAGGTATTCCAACAAGACAAAGAGATCAAGCCCACTGGATGCAAAGTGGATGAGAACCGGCCAGTCCAGCAGAAAGTAATCCTCGGACCTCCCCATTGACCAACTGACAGAATGAACAAACTGCAGTGCTGGACTGTAAACTGACGGCGGCAAAGCAACAATAACAGCAGACTCCCAACCCTGTATTCACTGGTCAATTTATTGGTGTCTCTCAGCAGATGCAATGAATCATGCTTTCCCTTCCCACATTGAAGGAGGTGACTGCCTCTACCCAGTGTGAACTCGCTGGTGACTCTGCAGGTTGGATGACTGAGTGAATCCCTTGCCACACCGAGAGCAGGTGAACGGCCTCTCCCCAGTGTGAACTCGCTGGTGTGTCTGCAGGTTGGATGAATCACTGAATCCCTTCCCACACTGAGAGCAGGTGAATGGCTTCTCCCCAGTGTGAACCCGCTGGTGTCTCTTCAGAATAGATAAGCGAGTGAATCCTTTCTTACACACAGAACAGGTGAATGGCCTCTCCCCAGTGTGATCTCGCTGGTGTGCCTTCAGACTAGATAAGCGAGTGAATCGCATCCCACACTGAGAGCAGGTGAATGGCTTCTCCCCAGTGTGAACTCGCTGGTGTGTCTTCAGGTCAGATAATCGAGTGAATCCTTTCTCACACACAGAGCAGGTGAATGGCCTCTCCACTGTGTGGTCTCTCTGGTGCGTCTTCAGACTAGATAAGTGAATGAATCTCTTCCCACACTGAGAGCAGGTGAATGGCTTCTCGCCAGTGTGAACTTGCTGATGTGTCTTCAGATTAGATAACCGAGTGAATCCTTTCTCACACACAGAGCAGGTGAATGGCCTCTCCCCAGTGTGAACCCGCTGGTGTGACTGCAGGTTAGATAACCGAGTGAATCCTTTCTCACACACAGAGCAGGTGAACGGCTTCTCCCCAGTGTGAACACGCTGGTGTGTCTTGAGGTTAGATAACCGAGTGAATCCTTTCTCACACACAGAGCACGTGAACGGCCTCTCCCCAGTGTGAACTTGCTGGTGTATCTTCAGACTAGATAAGTGATGAATCGCATCCCACACCAAGAACAGGTGAACGGCCTCTCCCCAGTGTGAACTCGCTGGTGTGTCTGCAGGTGGGTTAACCGATTGAATCCTTTCCCACACTGAGAGCAGGTGAATGGCTTCTCCTCAGTGTGAACTCGCTGGTGTTTCTGCAGGTTGGATGAATATCTGAATCCCTTCCCACACAGAGAGCAGTGAACGGCCTCTCCCCAGTATGAACTCGCTGGTTTTCTTCAGGCTGGATAAATGTCCAAATCTTTTCCCACACTGAGAGCAAGTGAATGGCTTCTCCCCAGTGTGAACTCGCTGATGTATCCGCAGGGTGGACAACTGACTGAATCCCTTCCCACACTGAGAGCAGGTGAATGGCCACTCCCCAGTGTGACCTCGCTGATGTGACTTCAGCCTGGATAACTGTCTAAATCTCTTCCCACACTGTAGGCAGATGAACAGCTTCCCCCCAGTGTGAACTCGCTGGTGTGACATCAGGCTGGAGATTTGAGTGAATCTCTTCCCACACTGAGAGCAGGTGAATGGCTTCTCCCCTGTGTGACCTCGCTGGTGTATCCGCAGGGCATATAACCGATTGAATCTCTTCCCACACTGAGTGCAGTTGAACGGCCTCTCCGCAGTGTGAACCCGCTGGTGTGACTGCTGTGAGATAATTGAGTGAATCCCTTCCCACACACAGGTGAATGGCCTCTCCCCAGTGTGAATGCGTCGATGAATCTCCAGTTCTGATGGGGCTCTGAATCCCTTCCCACAGTCTCCACATTTCCATGGTTTCTCCATGTTTTGGGTGTCCTCGTGTTTCTCCAGGTTGGACAATCAGCTGAAGCCTCATCCACACAGAACACATGTACGGTCTCTCCCCACTGTGAATGGTGTGATGTTTTTTTCAGGCTGTGTAACTGGTTAAAGCTCTTTCCACAGTCAGTGCTCTGGAACACTCTCACTCGGGTGTGGTGCGTCTCGGTGCTTTTCCAGTCACACTGATATTTAAATCTTTTGAAACTGACAGAACAGACAAACATTTCTCCTTTAGATTCGAAGGCCAATGATATTCAGGTTCTAAGGAATTGAGGGTGCTTTTCCAGTCACACTGATGGTTAAATGTTTTGATGCCGACAGATCCGGAAACATTAATTCTTCTGGATTCAAAGGCCGACGATACTCAGGTCCCAAGGAATCAAGTGGCTCTGTCAGATCGAGACGTGACAATTGAGATTTCTGTCTGTAATTCCTCCTCTTGTAATATCCTGCAGAAGGAGTTTACAAAGTCAACTCAGTATCGGATAGAAATTCAGAACAAACAATTCTAGTTTCTGTATAACATTCTTTCCGCTCTCATTCCCCAATACCTCGTCTCCAATACCTATTCCCCACACCTAGTCTCCAGGGAGGGATGGAGTATTGGAGCAGTAAGTATAACAACCTTACCTCGGGATTCACGGCCTAGTCTCCAGGGAACGGACTCGGAGGTGCGGAGTATCTGAGCTAACAGTAACAAAACCTTATCTTGGGGATTCATGTCCGAGTCTCCAGGGAGCGGACTCGGAAGGACGGAGTACCGGAACTGTGCGTATAAAAACCTTACCCCGGGGATTTAGTATTGGAGCTGATAGTATAAAAACCTCATCTCGGGCATTCGCAGCCGAGTCTCCAGGAAGCGGACTCGGAGGGGCAGGATATCGGAGCAGTGCTGTAGGAAGGATGAGCTAGCTGACCACTGCATCCTGGTACAGGAGGCCATTCAAGCGGGGGGAGGAAGTGGTAGTTGTCGGGGATTCTATAATTAGGGGAACTGATAACATCCTTTGGAAGCAGGACCGAGAGTCCCACAGGGTATGTTGCCCGCCCGGTTCCAGGGTGAGGGGCATGTCTAACCGGCTTGAAAGGATATTGGAGAGGGGGGGAGGATCCACTTGTTGGGGTCCACGTTGGGACAAACCATTAGCAAGACTCGGAAAGAGGACCTGTTGGGGAAAATCAGGAACTAGGAACAAAATTAAAGAACAGGTCCCAAGGGTTATAATCTCTGGATTACTCCCTGAGCCACGTGCAAATTGGCATAGGGATGAGAAAATTAGGGATGTAAACACGTGACTAAAGGATGGGTGGGAAAGATGGGTTCCATTCATGGGGCACTGGCATCAGTATTGGGACAGGAGGGATCTGTACCGTTGGGACGGTCTCCACCTGAACCGATCTGGGACCAGTGTCCCACGTGGAAAAGGATAAATAGGGAGGTAGTCGGGAACCTAACGTCAGGACTGCAGCTCATGGCAAAACTACAAGTAGTATAGCTGGTTAAAGCAAAAGTGAAAAATAACAAACAAGCAAATAACAAACAAGCAAATAACAAACAAGCGAATAACAAACAAGTGAATAACAAAACAAGCAAATAACAAACAAGCAAATAACAAACAAGCAAATAACAAACAAGCAAATAACAAACAAGCGAATAACAAACAAGTGAATAACAAAACAAGCAAATAACAAACAAGCGAATAACAAACAAGTGAATAACAAAACAAGCAAATAACAAACAAGCAAATAACAAACAAGCAAATAACAACAAGCAAATAACAACCAAGCAAATAACAACCAAGCAGTGCTGAGGGAGCGGTCAGGGGAACAGCCCGATTAAGAGTTGCTATAGACAAATGCACGGAGTGTAAGGAATAACTACACGAACTGCAGGCGTAAATGCAAGTTGAAGATTATGATGTTGTCGCTGTTTACAGAGACGTTGGGCTGCAGGATGGTCAGACCTGGGAACTAAATATCCCGGTTATAAAGTTTACAGGAGGGACAGAGAATATGGCAGAGGGGTGGAGTAGCCTTACTGATCATAGATACTATCACCTCAAGTGGTGGAGGAAACAATGAGGGGAAAGCATCCAGTGAGACCATAGGAGTGGAACTGAGGAAGAAACAATCTCAAACTGTAATGAGTGTTGCGTATCGACCCCCTGGTGGCAGACAGAGGCGCTAGATTGTATAGAAGGCAGAAATTAAGCAAGTGTGTAGCAAAGGCAGAGTAGTTATTAATGGGGGATTAGAACTGACACACAGATTGGGAGAGGCAGACCAGCACCTGTCAGAAAGGGAGTGATTTCTGGAATGTGTCCTGGGATAGTTTCCTTTTCTGGAATGTGTCTGGGATAGTTTCCTTTTCTGAATGTGTCTGGGATAGTTCCTGCAGCAATATGTCCAGATGTAACAAGTGGGACAGGCAATATTAGATTTAGTTATAAGGGCCAGCATGGTGGTGCAGTGGTAGCACTGCTGCTTCACGACTCCGAGGATCCGAGTTCAATCCCGCCCCAGGTCACTGTATGTGTGAAGTTTGCACATTCTCTCCATGTCTGCGTGGGTCTCACCCCCACAACCCAAATAGATGTGCAGGGTTGGTCAATTGGCCATGCTAAATTTCCCCTTAATGGGGAAAGAAAAGTATTGGGTTACCCTAATTTTATTTGAAAAAAGATTTAATTATGAGTAATAACCCTAATTCAGTTGGTAACCTAACTGCACAAACATTGATCAAATAGTCATCACAACATGATGAATTCAGTGTAGTGTTGAAAGTGAAAAGCACATTACAGACAGTAGAATTTTAGACTTGGGTAAGGCTGACTTTAACGGGATGAGACGGAGACTGTCCACGGTAAACTGGGGAGATCTGTTAATGGGTCAAACAACTGAAGATCAGCGGAGAATACTCAAAGAACATTCAACAAGATTAGGAGAAAGTGGGGAGTGGGCTCTATGGTGACCAGACTCCTTTTTCTTTTTCTCCGTTGTTTTTGTTTCCACCGTGGGAGGGTTTGTTTTATTGGATTCATATATTGACAGGTGGGCCGTGTTTGGGGTGGTGGGAGGATGGGATCGTTGTTATTGTTAGGGGATTGATTTTGTATTTGTTACAGTTCACTGTTTGTGGGTGGGGTGTAACTTTTGAAGGAAAATGTGAAAATGGAGAATAAAACATTTTTTAAAAACTTGCCAAAACTCCTGAAAAAATTAATAGTCAATAGAGGACAAGGACTTAATACAATTTATGTAATATAGATTAGTTTATATTATTGTCACGTGTACCGAGGTACAGTGAAAAGTATTGTTCTGCAGACAGTCCGAGAGATTATTTATGAAAAAACATAGGACGTATAATAAATACACAATGTAATACATAGACGTAGTGTGAAGCAACAGAGTATAGTGCTAACAACAGTAGGGAAGATGCAGAGATCAGTTCAGTGCATAAGAGGGTCATTCAGGAGTTACCAACACAGGTGGAGAAGGAAGTCAAGAAGGCATACGGAATGCTTGCCTTCCATTGGCCGAGGCACTGAGTATAAAAATTGGCAAAGTCATTTTGCAGCTGCATGGAACCTTAGTTAGGCCACACTTGGAGTATAGTTTTCAATTCTGGTCACCACACTACCAGAAGGATGTGAAGGATTAGTGAGGGTGCAGAAGAGATTTACACAGCACATTGCCTGGTATAGAGGGCATTAGTTCTGAGGAGAGGTTGAATAAACTCAGTTTGTTCTCACTGGAATAGCGCAGGTTGAGGGGCGAACTGAAAGAGGTCTACAAAATTATGAGGGGCATAGACAGAGTGGATAGTCAGAGACTTTTTCCCAAGGTTTAGAGGAGATGTACAAGGCAAGTTTTTTTACAGAGGGTAGTGGGTGCCTGGAACTCGCTGCCAGAGGAGGTGGGGGAAGCAGGGACGGTAGTGATATTTAAGGGGCATCTTGACAAATACAGAATATGATGGGAATAGACGGATACGGATCCCGGAAGTGTGGAAGATTTTAGTTTATAGACGGGCAGCAATGGTCGGCACAGGCTTGGAGGGCCGAAGGGCCTGTTCCTGTGCTGTACTTTTCTTTGTTCTTTGGTTCTAATACTTTGGGGTGTGTGAGCTGCAGCATCGTTAGCCTCCTGTTTGTCTAGAATCGAACCCTCTTTCACCCACTCACTATGTCAACATGTTGACTGGTTGTTGAATTGCTGCCATTTAATCTGGAGGCTCTGCTCCCTCAGAGATCCTGTTCTGAATGAATTCTCAATGTCTGTTGTATTTCTGCGGCAATATCTCTTGTTCTCTGGGCCCATTTCCCGCCAGTTTTTCTGCTGCTTTCATTGTTTGAAAAATGGTGAAAACAAAAGTAATAAAAATATTGACATTTGCGGGTGTCTGGGCGGGAGGGGCGCGGCTTCCCTTCCGACAGGGAGTCAGGGAGCCGCTTCAGCTCTTTCCGTGCGGCCTGGTCAAGCTGCCGAGAGCCTCGGGACTCACTGCTCGGTGCTGCGGGTCTGACGGGGGAAGAACCCAGTCAGTGACCTTCCCCTAACGCCGGCCCGGTGCTGCGCATGTGCGGCGGAGCGCCCACCCCCTGACCTTCCGGCTGCCGAATTGACCAATGGGAAGACTTGGAGGACTGGAAGGACTCTGGTCCTCCAGCCAATCAAAGCGCGGGCTTTGTGTGAATGAAAATTGAGCGTCACACAGATTGAAACGTCTTCCTGTCTCCAACATCTGTGAGTAAAACACTTTCTTTTCTCCCCCTTTCCATTTCCTTCCTCATTCTCACCTTCAATTGGTCACTTGCAGCAACTGAAGGGAAAGGAAGTGAATCCAGGGAGGATGTAGACTCTGGAAAAGTTGGCCCAGTTCTCTCTCTCTGAAAGACATTAACATCCTTTGCTCCCCAACTTGACATGGGGAGAACGTGCAGACGCAGCACAGACAGTGGGACCAGGCTTTTGGACCGAACCCCTGGGTAGTTCCAATGTGCCTGGCCCGGCGGTCGCCTGAAGGGTCTCCTGTCCCAGAACCACACTTGGGCCGAGGTGTTTATGTCACAAAGGCCCCTGGGTTAAGGGGGTACCCGCCTCATCCAGGTACAGTAAGTGGTCTTACAACACCAGGTTAAAGTCCAACAGGTTTGTTTCAAACACGAGCTTTCGGAGCACGGCTCCTTCTTCAGGTGAATGGAAAGGCTTGTTCCAGAAATGTTTTATAGACACAGTCAGAGATGCCCCGGAATGCGAGCACCTGCAGGCAATCAAATCATCAAAGATGCAGAGAGAGAGGTAACTCCAGGTTAAAGAGGTGTGAATTGTCCCAAGCCAGTTCAGTCGGTAGGCCTCTGCAAGTCCAGGCTTGTTGGTGGGGGCCGAATGTAATGCGACATGAATCCCAGATCCCGGTTGAGTCCGCATTCATGCGTGCGGAACTTAGCTATAAGTTTTTGCTCAGCAATTTTGCGTTGTCGCGTCTCCTGAAGGCCTCCTTGTAGAATGCTGACCCGGAGATCAGAGGCTGAATGTCCTTGACTGCTGAAGTGTTCCCCAACTGGAAGGGAACAGTCCTGCCTGTTGATAGTCGCACGATGCCCGTTTATTCGTTGTCGCAGTGTCTGCATGGTCTCGCCAATGTACCACGCTTCGGGACATCCTTTCCTGCAGCGTATGAGGTAGACTACATTGGTCGAGTCGCACGAGTATGCGCCGCGTACCTGGTGGGTGGTGTTTCCACGTGTAATGGTGGTGTCCATGTCGATGATCTGGCATGTCTTGCAGAGATTACCCTGGCAGGGTTTGTGGTGTTGTGGTTGCTGTTCTGAAGGCTGGGTAATTTGCTGCAAACAATGGTTTGTTTGAGGTTGCGCGGTTGTTTGAAGGCCAGTAGTGGGGGTGTGGGGATGACCTTGGCAAGATGTCCATCCTCGCTGATGATGTGTTGGAGGCTGCGAAGAAGATGTCGTAGTTTCTCCGCCCCAGGAAAGTACTGGACGACGAAGGGTACTCTGTCAGTGGTGTCCCGTGTTTGTCTTCTGAGGAGGTCGGTGCGGTTTTTTGCTGTGGCGCGGTGGAACTGTCGATCAATGAGTCGAGCGCCATATCCCGTTCGTACGAGGGCATCTTTCAGCATCTGTAGGTGTCTGTTGCGCTCCTCCTTGTCTGAGCAGATCCTGTGTATACGGAGGGCTTGTCCATAGGGGATGGCTTCTTTAATGTGTTTCGGGTGAAAGCTGGAGAAGTGGAGCATCGTGAGATTATCTGTGGGCTTGCGGTAAAGCGAGGTGCTGAGGTGACCGTCCTTGATGGAGACGAGTGTGTCCAAGAATGGAACTGAATTTGGAGAATAGTCCATGGTGAGTTTGATGGTGGGATGGAACTTATTGATGTCATCGTGTAGTCGTTTCAGTGATGTCTCGCCGTGGGTCCAAAGGAAAAAATGTCATCGATGTATCTGGTGTATAGCATCGGTTGAAAGTCCTGTGTGGTGAGGAAGTCCTGTTCAAACTTGTGCATGAAGATGTTGGCATATTGAGGTGCAAATTTGGTCCCCATGGCTGTTCCGTGCGTCTGGATGAAGAATTTGTTGTCGAAGGTGAAGACGTTGTGGTCTAGAATGAAACGGATGAGTTGCAGAATTGCGTCTGGAGATTGGCAGTTGTCGGTGTTGAGGACTGAGGCTGTTGCAGCAATGCCGTCGTCATGGGGGATGCTGGTGTAGAGTGCCGAGACATCCATTGTGACGAGGAATGTTCCTGGTTCAACTGGTCCATGGGTGCTGAGTTTCTGTAGGAAGTCCGTCGTGTCGCGACAGAAGCTGGGTGTACCTTGTACGATGGGTTTCAAGATGCCCTCGATGTGGCCAGAGAGGTTCTCACACAGGGTCCCATTGCCTGAAACGATAGGACGGCCTGGTGTGTTGGCCTTGTGTATTTTCGGGAGGCAGTAGAGATCGTCATCAAACCAGCAGATAAAGGAGGGGCCACCGTCATACTGAACAGAACAGACTACTGCAAAGAAGTATACCGACAACTCGACAACCAGGAACACTACAGGCAGTTACCCGCAGATCCAACCAAGGAACACATCCGCCAACTCAGCAGACTGATCAAGACCTTAGATCCAGACCTTCAGAACACCCTACGTGCTCTCATCCCACGTAATCCCCGCATTGGAGATCTCTACTGCCTCCCGAAAATACACAAGGCCAACACACCAGGCCGTCCTATCGTTTTCAGGCAATGGGACCCTGTGTGAGAACCTCTCTGGCCACATCGAGGGCATCTTGAAACCCATCGTACAAGGTACACCCAGCTTCTGTCGTGACACGACGGACTTCCTACAGAAACTCAGCACCCATGGACCAGTTGAACCAGGAACATTCCTCGTCACAATGGATGTCTCGGCACTCTACACCAGCATCCCCCATGACGACGGCATTGCTGCAACAGCCTCAGTCCTCAACACCGACAACTGCCAATCTCCAGACGCAATTCTGCAACTCATCCGTTTCATTCTAGACCACAACGTCTTCACCTCGACAACAAATTCTTCATCCAGACGCACGGAACAGCCATGGGGACCAAATTTGCACCTCAATATGCCAACATCTTCATGCACAGTTGAACAGGACTTCCTCACCACACAGGACTTTCAACCGATGCTATACACCAGATACATCGATGACATTTTTTTCCTTTGGACCCACGGCGAGACATCACTGAAACGACTACACGCTGACATCAATAAGTTCCATCCCACCATCAAACTCACCATGGGACTATTCTCCAAATTCAGTTCCATTCTTGGACACACTCGTCTCCATCAAGGACGGTCACCTCAGCACCTCGCTTTACCGCAAGCCCACAGATAATCTCACGATGCTCCACTTCTCCAGCTTTTCACCCGAAACACATTAAAGAAGCCATCCCCTATGGACAAGCCCTCCGTATACACAGGATCTGCTCAGACAAGGAGGAGCGCAACAGACACCTACAGATGCTGAAAAGATGCCCCTGTACGAACGGGATATGGCGCTCGACTCATTGATCGACAGTTCCACCGCGCCACAGCAAAAAACCGCACCGACCTCCTCAGAAGACAACACGGGACACCACTGACAGAGTACCCTTCGTCGTCCAGTACTTCCTGGGGCGGAGAAACTACGACATCTTCTTCGCAGCCTCCCAACACATCATCAGCGAGGATGGACATCCTTGCCAAGGTCATCCCCACACCCCCACTACTGGCCTTCAAAACAACCGGCGGCAACCTCAAACAAACCAGTGTTTGCAGCAAATTACCCAGCCTTTCCGACAGCAACCACAACACCACAAAACCCTGCCAGGGTAATCTCTGCAAGACATGCCAGAATCATCGACATGGACACCACCAATTACACGTGGAAACACCACCCACCAGGTACGCGGCGCATACTCGTGCGACTCGACCAATGTAGTCTACCTCATACGCTGCAGGAAAGGATGTCCCGAAGCGTGGTACATTGGCGAGAGACCATGCAGACAACTGCGAGCAACGAATAAACGGGCAACGTGCGACTATCAACAGGCAGGACTGTTCCCTTCCAGTTGGGGAACACTTCAGCAGTCCAAGGACATTCAGCCTCTGATCTCCGGGTCAGCATTCTACAAGGAGGCCCTTCAGGAGACGCGACAACGCAAAATTGCTGAGCAAAAACTTAGAGCTCAAGTTCCGCACGCATGAATGCGGACTCAACCGGGATCTGGGATTCATGTCGCATTACATTCGGCCCCCACCAACAAGCCTGGACTTGCAGAGGCTACCGACTGAACTGGCTTGGGACAATTCACACCTCTTTAACTGGAGTTACCTCTCTCTCTGCATCTTTGATGATTTGATTGCCTGCAGGTGCTCGCATTCCGGGGCATCTCTGACTGTGTCTATATAAACATTTCTGGAACAAGCCTTTCCATTCACCTGAAGAAGGACCCGTGCTCCGAAAGCTCGTGTTTGAAACAAACCTGTTGGACTTTAACCTGGTGTTGTAAGACCACTTACTGTGCTCACCCCAGTCCAACGCCGGCATCTCCACATCATGGCTCATCCAGGTAGTTTGTACTCGGGGGTGAGGCCTGAGGGAATCTGAGGTTGCAGATCCCTTGGCCTCCTGTCGGGTTATAACCTGGGAAAATGGTGCTGAGGTAGAGGGGCCAATATCTCAACAAATTGGTGGAGCAGGCTTGATGGGCCAAATGCAGCTCCTATTTATTCTGTCATGAAGCACATGGTAGCACAGTGGTTAGCGATGTTGCTTCACAGCTCCAGGATCCAAGGTTCGATTCCCGGCTTGGGTCACTGTCTGTACAGAGTCTGCACATTCTCCCCGTGCCTGTGTGCATTGTCCTCCGGGTGCTCAGGTTTCTCCTCCCACAAGTCCCGAAAGACTTGCTGTTAGGTGAAATGAAAAATGAAATGAAAATAGCTTATTGTCACAAGTAGGCTTCAAATTAGGTTACTGTGAAAAGCCCCTAGTCGCCACATTCCAGAGCCTGTTCAGAAAGGCTGGTACGGGAATTGAACCCACTTTACTGGCCTTGATCTGTTTTACAAGCCAGCTTTTTAGCCCTGTGCTAAACCAGCCCCTCAGTGATTTGGACATTCTGAATTCTCCCTCTGTGTACCTGAACAGGCGCCAGAATGTGGCGAATCGGGGCTTTTTACAGAAACCTCATTACAACATTAATGTAAGCCGACTTGTGACAATAAAGATTATTATTATTATAAAGCAGTGTGCAGGGATCTGTCACACAGCCTGAATCAGCACCTTCAGGAACATTGGGAGGGTGAATATTAGATACAGCAGAGTGAGAATGGAGGGAGAGTGTGTGGGATGGAGATTTACAACTTTTAGGAACACAGCAGGCCATTCAGCTCCTGGAGCCTGTCCCGCTATTCACTGAGATCATGGCTTATCTGTGACCGAACTCCATATTCCTGCCTTTGGCCCATATCCCTTAATATCTTTGATTTACAAAAATTGGTCTATCTCATTTAAAAAAAAAAACATTTTATTGAGGTATTTTTTGGTTTTACAACAACAACAAAATACACAATATACATAAGTCTATAAACATAGTGCAAAAAAAAGCCAGTTACCTCCCTTGCAGGTCCCACCTTTATTAACCCACTACTCTAAGCTAAACTACCCCCCCCCCCCCCCCCCCCCTTTGCTGACGATTAATTTTCTGCAAACAAGTCAACGAACAGTTGCCACCTCCGGGCGAACCCTAACAGTGACCCTCTCAAGGCGAACTTGATTTTCTCCAGACAGGGAAAGCTGGCTGATAGCCAGGTCTTCGACTTTGGGGGCTTCGAGTCCGTCCAAGCTAATAGTATTGTCTCCGGGCTACCAGGGAAGCAAAGGCCAGAATGTCTGCCTCTTTCTCCTCCTGGATTCCCGCATCTTCCGACACCCCGAAAATTGCCACCTCCGGACTCAGTGCCACCCTTGTTTTTAACACCATGGACATGACGTCTGCAAACCCCTGCCAGAATCCCCTGAGCTTTGGGCATGTCCAGAACATATGCACACCCCTCCCCCCTGCACACCTTGCACACCTGTCTTCTACTCTAAAGAACCTGCTCAACCGGGCCACTGTCATGTGAACCCGGTGAATGACCTTGAATTGTATCAGGCAGAGCTTGGCACATGTTGTGGATGCGTTGATTCCACTCAACGCATCTTCCCAGAGACCATCCTCTATCTCTCCTAACTCCTCCCATTTGCGCTTCAGCTCCTCAGTCTGCGTGTCCTCTGACCCCATGACCTCCTTATAGATGTCAGAGACCTTCCCTTCTCCCACCCTCACTCTGGAAACTACCCTATCCTGAATCCCCCTTGGTGTTAGGAGCGGGAAGATTGAGACCTGTCTACGGAGGAAGTCCCGCACCTGCAGGTACCTAAATTTGTTTCCCCTCGCCAATCCAAATTTCTCCTCCAGCTGCCTCAAGCTAGGAAAGCTCCCTTTTATAAACATATTCCCCCATCCTCTCAATTCCTGCCCTCTGCCATCATTTTACCCGCCCATAGTAAAGGGGGCTGGCGGGCTTCGCTCACTCACTGTGGATGTCTTCTCTGGGTTCGAAACCCAGGGTGCTCTTTGGTTTCAAATTCCAGCATATGTAGTAATTTGCTTTTTTCCTTTCTTTTTGTGATGGTTGTGCCTGGGGAACTCCCAGGTTATCGCTGAAGGGAGCATGGTAGCACAGTGGTTAGCACCGTTTCTCACAGCTCCAGGGTCCCAGGTTCGATTCCACGCTGGGTCACTGTCTGTGCGGAGTCTGCACATTCACCCCGTGTCTGCGTGGGTTTCCTCCGGGTGCTCCGGTTTCACCCACAGTCCAAAGATGTGTAGGTTAGGTGGATTGGCCATGCTAAATTGCCCTTAGTGCTAAAAAGGTTAGGTGTGGTTACTGGATTACAGAGATAGTGCGGGTTTGGGTAGGATGCTCTTTCCAAGGGCCAGGCCAGCGGAGACTCGATGGGCTGAATGGCCTCCTTCTGCACTGTAAATTCTATGAAAACAGATTCACAGTTTAGCACAATTTTATTCACAACTCAACAAAATCTGACTCAGACTCACAGCTGAGCTTTGGGTTTTGCCCACACTTAGTAACGGAGACTGGCAGGCTACGGCCACTCCATCTGGATGCCTTCTCTGGGTTCCAACCCAGGGTCCTTTCCTTCTTGTGATGATTGTGCCTGGGGGACAACCAGGTTATTGCTGAAGTTCTGTTCGATGTTCCTTTCTTTATACTGGTGAGCTAGGATAGAGTCATTGGTATACGCCCACCACCGGCCATTGTCCTAGCCAGACCCCAACCTGTTAATGGGAAAGACAGGATATTCCTGTTTATCCATGGTGATTCAATCAAGACCCATTGTCCTCTGAAACCCCCCTTGTCTGACCAGCCATCAGCTCATTATGGAGTCCGATGGCTTCTTTTGTCTGTTCTTCGTCCTGCTGCAAAGCTGATCACCTGTGTCTGGAAGTTTATTACATATTCATAGACTTGGAGTGGGTAATCATAAAGTCCATGTAACAGTAACAGGTCTGTGCCTTGACTTGGGTGCTTTTGCAGATGGTCAGTATCGATTCCAGCCAGGGTCTCATGAGATAGTTTCTGTTCCTGGCCTATGTGTATCTTCTCAGCCTGTTTTCAGTCCCACAATAAAATAACCCCAGAATCTAGGGTACGCAGGCGAGGTGAAAGGAGCACTTTAGGGGACATCGGAGGATTATTTGGTTGTGCAAACTCGGTCCTGAACTCGGTGCAGCTGGCGGAGACAAACAGTTATGCCTCCTGGGTAGCCGCGGACGTCAGAAAAGGGCTACAATATGGGGTATATGGGACGCACTGGCTTCCATACATTTACAGGGAGAAGAGCTTCTGTGAGTCCTGGACGAGGTATCTGTGGGTATAATTAACACCATTCAAGCACAAGCAAAGGGAAGGGCCTGTGACACTCTTGCAGGACATTCAATTGACTATCCGGGCTGACGTAGAGGACTTTAGGTTCGGGACAATCCCACGGCACTTATTCACCTCCCTATACAAAATAAACCTCCTTCACATCCACAGGGACAGGAACAAACTGGTGGTTACCAGGCCAGGCGGTGGACCCACTGAGGGAGGGATAAAGTTTAATCTAGCAGTCCCCCAGGAAAACCCATCCAAGGGAACCTTAAGGACAGCTCTAGGTTTGAGTCATTGGGAACCGTGCAGGAGGGTTGGGTTTACCGGACCGGATCTAGAAGATACCGAGCACATCATAATGACCTGGCACATATGAGCACCGCAGAATGCTGTTCCGATTCAGCACATTACATAGTGTGTACCTGTCGGACTCTCGAACCCTTGTCAATCCACAGCAACGTTACGGTCAATGTTATGCCACTGAAAGAAGCTTTTAAGCCCATACAGGTCGGTCCCACACAGCCGGAGGTGGGGATAATCGCGGGAGGCCTCCTATGTGGTAGCAGCCACAGCTTCTGTCTGCAGGTAACGGACTCTTTAACACTGAGGGAATTTCACCTCCCCCGACGTACATCAGGCTACCTATTTGGGGCCTGGTGGGATGACTCACTTTACATGGACAAGACACCAGGCAGCACAATCCGATAGGCTATGCACGGAGCAACAGAGCTCGCTCAGGAGAATGTCAGGGCAGTCGACAAATCAGATAAGGAAAGGAAAGATCCAGGTGGGCTCAGCTATCCAGACCCTCATTCAGGTGGGACTCTCCGGAACACAACATTGGTGGGACATATGTGTTCCCGGGGCAGCAGGCAACCGACTTACAGACGGGTGGGAGGTAATCCGAATAGGAATGACTATCGGTACAGGCATAATGCTGGTATGGGCAACGGTTATGTGCTGCCTACAGCGTAAGTGGAGAAAACCTTAGACTGTCCTCCAGCAAATCCCACTAGTCGCCCACAGGGAGCGGTGTTATGGACCAGTGTTTAGAGAACACCAAAGTGTATCATGGAGTTCACCTGACCCACAACTTTTAACAGAGAGTGTGGTTATGGGGAACACTTTACAGGTGTGGTGCAACAGAGAACTAAGAATATTTTAAAACAAAAACAATGTTTATTCTATGAATCCCATTAACATTTTTAAACACAGACAATAAACATCTTAGCAACCATCAACTAAAATACTCCCCCCAAAGAATACAGTACTCTATAAGTAATCCTTAATCTTTCCTTACAACACCCAGAAGACAAAAGGCCTTTTTAAAACAGAGATCAGATTTAAATTCACTGCTGAGAGCAGTTATCACTTTGAAATCCTCAAATGATCTGGAGACAGTCTTTAAATTGCAGAGAGAAATCCTTATCCAGCTGTTTGCTTTTCCCGCGGCTATCCAGCTCTCAAAGCAAAACTAAAATACACTAGCTGCCTGCTCAAAAACAAAAGTGTAAGACAGACAGCCCAGCTCCACCCACACTCTGACATCACTGCAGCTATCTGACAAACACCCATTTCATAAAGGTACACCTACTACAGCTATTCGATAAACACCCATTTTTTACTCGCACATGACATATGTAAAGGTCTCCATTTTCTCATCAAGACTTCATTTTTACAGTAATAACACTCCAGTATGCACTCAGATTCCTCTTCTGTGTAAGCTTTCTGATACATCCGTTTTATTTCTATATCTTTCTGTTGTAACTCCGCCAATTTTCCTGAACTAAAAATATCCGCCTCATCCTCCACTTTACTTGTTCTTTTCCAACAATCTGATCAAAAACGTGTCTGATAATTTAACTTCAACTTCATCTTCACTCTGATTTCTCCTCTTGTCTTAACCTGTGACTTTATGACCTTGTTACTACATAATCTGGAAAAATCCCAGGATATTCTTCCTTCAACACTTCAGTTGTCTGATTTTCCACTGGCTTATCAACCACAGTAGACGTCACTCCCACATGTGATCCAGCTATATCATTACCCAAGATAAACTGTATTCCTGGACAAAATAGTTTCTCTATTACTCCTACTACCACTTCACTACTCTTCACTGGACTTTCCAACCTTACCTTATATAATGGAACACTACTCTTCTCACCCTGAATTCCACATATTACCATCTTTACTGGCAATATTTTTCCTAAACTACATAATTCCTCATCCCTTACCATTAAAGATTGACTAGCCCTCGTAACTCTTAAAATTGTGACTTCTTTACCTGCTCCTTCTCATACATATGAGTAAACTTCACCCACACAAGTAAATTCTTTAAAGAGATCTGGCACCTTCTTATCAATTACCTCTTGATCAGGCTGTACAATCTTTTGTACCTCCTTCACTTCACTTGGGCTTTCTTTCACCACTTTAACAAACCCCACTGTCTTCTCCTGTTTTACCACATCAGCCTTCCCAGTGCTTTTCTTCAACCACCAGCACTGTGACTTTACATGGCCTAGTTTATTACAGTGAAAACATTTGAAACTTTTCATTTCTCTTCCACCCTCCTGGATTTCTTTTTTAATCTGAGGTGCACTCTCCTTATTATCTCCTATCAGATCTCCTTTACCTTTACCACTTGAGTATTTCTCTTTTCCCCAGTTTCTATCCCTCACCGGCTGAAACTGATGTCGGAAACCAAGCTTTGACTTATGAACTGATCCATAATCATCTGCCATTTCTGCTGCTAACCTCGCAGTTTTAACCCTCTGCTCTTCCACATGAGTTCTCACTACATCAGGAATTGAATTTTTAAACTTCTCCAAAAGTCTAATTTCTCTGAGAGCTTCATACGTTTGGTCTATTTTCAAAGATTTTAGCCACCTATTAAAGTTACTCTGTTTGATCCTTTCAAACTCCATGTGTGTTTGACCAGGTTCTTTCCTTAAATTTCTAAACCTTTGTCTGTCGGCTTCAGGCACTAGTTCATACGCACCGGAGATGGATTTTTTCACCTCCTCATACCTCCCAGATACCGCCTCCGGTAGTGATGCAAACACTTCACTAGCTCTACCTACCAGACTAGCCCTACCTATCAGCTTTGTTTGAATCAGTAATGCCCACATGATCGGTAGCCATTGAATTTGTACAGCCACCTTCTCACATGAAATGAAAAAGGCTTCTACCTCCTTCTCATCAAACCGTGGCAATGCTTGGACGTATTTAAATAGATTCCCACCAAGCCTTCGACTATGACGCTCTTTCTCTTTATCCTCATCACTATCCTCCAACTACATTTCCCTTTACAACCGCTAAATTTAACTGACTGTCATATTTCATGGCCTTTTTCTAAGTTCAAACTCTCTCTCTTTTTCCCTTTCCTCTCTCTCTTTGTTTTTCCATGATCTGTATCTCCCTTTCCCTTTCTTTTTCTCTCATTGCATATTCAAGCTGCTTTAATTCTTTTTCATGTTCAAGTTGCTTGATTTGAAACTGACTTTTTGCCATTTCTAATGAGTCAGACTGTATCTCAGGCAATTTAAGTACCTTTTCTTTTTGTATTCTGTCAGGTAATGTTAACTGCAATGTTTTTGGGAAATCTAAAAGCCTATTTTTAGTCTCTGTTCGTAAGGTACTGCGTGTGACCGTCTCCACCTCCAAAAATTTCAGAACCTCTGAAAGAGCCATTGTGCACAACACACTCCTACTTAAACTGGTATACCACACCTGAAAAGCAACCACAATATGCTCACCCCTCACTGCCTTTAAGTTCACAAAGTCAACCCAATAGATAGATTTTTATCCCCCTCGAGCTCCCAATTTCTTATGGGCCAGGGTTTAGAGAACCCCAAAGTGTATCATGGAGTTCACCTGACCCACAACTTTTAATAGAGTGTGGTTATGGGGAGTACAAGGGCCCACTTTACAGGTGTGGTGCAACAGAGAACTAAGAGTATTTTTAAACAAAAACAATGTTTATTCTATGAATCCCATTAACATTTTTAAACACACACAATAAACATCTTAGCAACCATCAACTAAAATACTCCCCCGAAAGAATACTGTACTCTATAAGTAACCCTTAGTCTTTCCTTACAACATCCATAAGACAAAAGACCCTTTTTAACACAGAGATCAGATTTAAATTCACTACTGAGAGCAGTTATCACTTTGAAATCCTCAAATGATCTGGAGACAGTCTTTAGATTGCAGAGATAGAGCCTTATACAGATGTTTGCTTTTCCTGCGGCTATCCGGCTCTCAAAAGGAAACTAAAATATACTGTAGCTGCCTGCTCAAAAACGAAAGTGTAAGACAGACAGCCCAGCTCCACCCACACTCTGACATCACTGCAGCTATCTGACAAACACCCATTTCATAAAGGTACACCTACTACAGCTATTCAATAAACACCTATTTCTTAAAGGTATTCGCATATGACAGCGGGAAGGGAAAAGGTTAATGGCTGTTACTCACAGCGGGTGGTTGAGGACACTTTCCGTGATCTGGAGGCCAGGCCACCTGAAGGATCCAGCACCGTGTCCTCAATTATGATCGAGGAAGGAGAGCTTCCATGAGGATAGGCAACGATATCCACAAGGTATAGTTTATTACACAAGCGGGGTGCACCACGACAGATATCGGTTCATGGCAATCTTGGATCTATTTTTGATCCAGGGGGGCCTGTTGTGGGAAAATATCGGGGCCCATGTTTTTCTATATGTATATTTATTCACATGTCCATTCACATCTCCGTTTAATCATGTGATAAATGTACAAACGCACAAAGGCAAGTCATACCTCACTAGAAAATAGGGACGGGTTAATTCAGACATCCAGGCAGGCAGTAATCAACACAGGCCATCTACACCCACAATGCCAAAAGTCTGAAAAACCCATTTGAATTAGCAAAATAATCAGGGAAACTGCACTGAGACAGACAGACTGCTCAGAAATCCAGAAAGATGGTTATCTTCGGATGAACATGGAGGGGAGGCCGTTAACACCACATCACAGTTAGAACAACCCTTTGAAATGCTAAATGGGGGCCAGGAATCGGCCGGAGATGCAATTATCAGGTTTGTTTCAAATAATTTCTGTACTTAATGTGATTATACGGACCATCCAGTATTCAATAAAACAAAAAATCTATGTTTTTTTAAAAAATAAATTTAGTGTACCCAATTTAAATTTTCCAATTAAGGGACAATTTAGCATGGCCAATCCACCTAGCCTGCACATCTTTGGGTTGTGGGGGCGAAACCCACGCAGACACGGAGAGAATGTGCAAACTCCACACGGACAGTGACCCAGAGCCGGGATCGAACCTGGGACCTCGGCGCCGTGAGGCAACAGGGCTAACCCACTGCGCCATGGTGCTGCCAAAACAAATCAATGTTAATATTAAGTTTTACATTTATCCAACTATCTGTACTCTGTAAAAACAATTAACATATCAATACGACATCGGACAGTACAACTGGTCATTGCAATGTACAATGGGGGAGAGACAGAGACTCGTTGGGACCTGCAGCATTCAGGCCCGAGCCTCTGTATGTCCACATACATGTGAAACAAAGACTTTTCCTTAAAGTTCACCACAGTCTCCAGGACTCAACTTTAATTCCCTCCAACACCAACTGTCAGAATGAACAAAATGCCGTCCTGGATGTAACTGAAGCAGAAACAGTAACAGCAGAATCCACCCCATTATCACTTGTGAAGTTGTTCGTGACTGAGTAAGCGCCAGGAAACACAGAATTCCTTCCCACACACAGAGCAGGTGAACGGCCTCTTCCAAGAGTGAACTCGCTGGTGTCTCTGAAGGCTGGATGAGTAACTGAATCCTTTCCCACACTGAGAGCAGGTGAACGGCCTTTCCCCAGTGTGAACTCGCTGGTGTCTCTGCAGGTGGGATGAGCAACTGAATCCTTTCTCACACTGAGAGCAGGTGAACGGCCTCTCCCTAGTGTGAACTCGCTGGTGTGTCTGCAGGCTGGATGAGTAACTGAATCCTTTCCCACACTGAGAGCAGGTGAACGGCATCTCCCCAGTGTGAGCCCTCTGATGTTTCTTCAGGGTGGATAATTGAATAAATCCCTTCCCACACTGAGAGCAGCTGAACGGACGCGGTTTCCCAGTGTGAACTTGTTGATGTCTCTGCAGGCTGGATAACTGAGTGAATCCCTTCCCACACTGAGAGCAGGTGAACGGCCTTTCCCCAGTGTGAACTCGTTGATGTCTCTGCAGGCTGGATAACCGAGTGAATCCCATCCCACACTGAGAGCAGGTGAACGGCCTTTCCCCAGTGTGAACTCGCTGGTGTGTCTGCAGGTTGGACAACTGAGTGAATCTCTTTTCACACTGAGAGCAGGTGAACGGCCTCTCCCCAGTGTGAACTCGCTGGTGTGTCCGCAGGTTGGATAAATGACTGAATCCCTTCCCACACTGAGAGCAGGTGAACGGCCTTTCCCCAGTGTGAACTCGCTGGTGTGTCTGCAGGTGGGATAACCGAGTGAATCCCTTCCCACACTGAGAGCAGGTGAACGGCCTTTCCGCAGTTGTGAACTCGCTGGTGTGTCTGCAGGTGGGATAATTGACTGAATCCCTTCCCACACTGAGAGCAGGTGAACGGTTTCCTCCCCAGTATGAAACTCGCTGGTGTGTCCGCAGGTTGGAGGAATCACCGAATCCCTTCCCACACTGAGAGCAGGTGAACGGTTTCTCCCCAGTGTGAACTCGCTGGTGTGTCTTCAGGCCGGATAACTGAACGAATCCCTTCCCACACTGAGAGCAGGTGAACGGTTTCTCCCCAGTGTGAACTCGCTGGTGTGTCTTCAGGCCGGATAACTGAACGAATCCCTTCCCACACTGAGAGCAGGTGAACGGTTTCTCCCCCAGTGTGAATTCGCTGGTGTGTTTTCAGGCCGGATAACCTGAACGAATCCCTTCTCACACACAGAGCAGCTGAACGGCCTCTCCCCAGTGTGAATGCGTCGATGAAACTCCAGCTTAGATCGGGCACTGAATCTCTTCCCACAATCCCCACATTTCCACGGTTTCTCCATGTTTTGGTTCTCCTTGTGTCTCTCCAGGTTGGACAATCGAAACCTTACCGACACACAGAACACGTGTACAGTCCCTCCCCGCTGTGAATGGTGCAATGTTTTTTTCAGACAGTGTAACTGGTTGAAGCTCTTTCCACAGTCAGTGCTCTGGAACACTCTCACCTGCTTCTGTGTCCCAAGGAATCAAGTGATTCTGTCAGATCAAGACGTGACATTTGAGATTTCTGTCTGTAATTCCTCCTCTTCTAATATCCTGGAAAAACAATTGACAAAAGTCATCACTGTCAGTACAGGACAGGAATTCAAAACAGACAATTCTGCTTCCGATGGAACATTCTTCCCTCTCTCTTCCCAAAAGCTGTAAATCTCCATCCCACACACTCTCCCTCCATTCTCACTCTGCTGTATCTAATATTCACCCTCCCAATTCTCCTGAAGGTGCTGATTCAGGCTGATTGACAGATCCCTGCTCACTGCTTCCTGTCCTGGACACAGTGACCATAACAAATAGGAGCTGCAGTCAGCCATTTGGCCCATTAAACTTGCTGAACCCTTTATTGAGCTCAATTGCCGATCTCCTCAACACCATTTTCCCACACTATCTCCCATATCCCTTGATATCTTTGTGGTGAATGTAACTCCGTAATTCACACTGTGCTGTATATACATGAGACCATGCATTTGTAAGCGCAGTTGCGTTGCCCGACCACTAGGGGGAGTAGCGCTGGGAATGCTTAGGAGTTTGTACAGGGCTCCACCCTTGGCTCCGCCCATGACTCCTCCCCCTGGACTGCTGTATAAATACCAATGCTCAGAGCCAGTCATTCAGTTCATCGAGAGTTCAACGCGGAACAGGCTGGCTCTGTTGTAAGTAATTAAAACCACTGTTCATATCTTAAAGCACGTGTCTAGTGAATTGATGGTTCCATCAATTTAATCGACTTAAGAAACAGTCAGGATCAATCATGGAATCAGCCCTCAAGCCTGAGCGACTGGAACTCGACCCACAGGATGCAGAGGCAAAATAATTTTTTTCTCATTGGCTGCGGTGTTTTAAAGCCTACCTGGCGGAAGCAAGCACAGCCGAAACAACAGAGGAGCAGAAACTGAGCCTACTGCACGCGAGGGTGAGCCACAGAATCTCTACTCAATTAAACTGCGCCGGTTCGTATACTGAAGCCCTAGCGCTACTCGACAAAATGTATGTAAGGCCTGTAAATGAGGTCTACGCGCGACACGTGTTTACTACTCGCCGCCAGCGGCCTACGGAACCGCTCGCAGAATTCCTGAGAGAGCTTAAAACTTTATCTAGTGACTGTAATTACCAGGCGGTTACTGCGGCAGAACATAGAGAACTTGCTGTACGCGATACCTTGTTGCAGGCCTTAGGTCAAATTACGTGCGCCAACGACTGCTGGAAAAGGGGGCCCTAAATCTTGAAGCGACTGTTGAACTTGCTACCACTATGGAGGTCTCCTTCCGCAGCCTCACCTCGTTCCCCGCGACCCCGTCATGGGCCCCCGACCAGCGACTCCCCCAGGCCTGCGCCACGCGGCCACCCAGCCACAATGCTGCTCCAGCCTGCCACTTTTGCGGCCAGGATCAGCACTCGCGTCAGCACTGCCCAGCCCGCAACGCGACCTGCAGCAGCTGCGGGTGAAAAGGACACTATGCCAGAGTGTTTCTAGCGATGAAAGCCCCAGCCTCTAACCCTCCCACGGCTCAAAGCACTCGTTCCCTGAATTCACAGGCCCACAGGCCCCGAAATGCTGCAGCCTGTATGCCGACTCCGCCCCCACCCGACATGTGCTACTCATGAGGGCAGCCATCTTCGCAATCCTCCTCCATGCGGCCGGCCATGTGCGACTCATGGGGGCGGCCATCTTGGCAATCCTCCTCCATGCGGCTGGCCATGTACGACTCATGGGGGCGGCCATCTTGGGATCCATCCCCTTCAAACTCTGAAACTCACCTCGACGACTACGAACTCAGAGGGCAGTCATCACGGGGCCACTCCAGCACAGCTGATCGAGCCGCCGACGACCCGCAACTCAGCGCAGTCACCCTGGACCAATCGCGCCCGAAGCATCTGCGAAACTCGATGGCGACGGTCCAAATTAACGGGTACAGCACGCCGTGCCTTTTCGACTCCGGGAGCACTGAGAGCTTCATACACCCAGATCTGGTAAGACGCTGTTCGCTCCCCGTTTTCCCCGCGCGGCAAACTATCTCCCTCGCTTCGGGCTCCCACTCTGTCCAGATCCAAGGGCACACCGCCGCGACGCTCACAATCCAAGGCGCTAGCTATGCCAAATTCCAGCTCTACGTCCTGCCCGAACTCTGCGCCCCACTCTTATTAGGCCTTGATTTCCAGTGTAATCTCAAGAGTCTCACCCTCAGTTTCGGCGGACCCCTAGCCCCACTCACTATCTGCAGTCTAGCCACGTTGCGAATCTCCCCCCCCTCCTCTCTTTGCCAACCTCACCCCGGACTGTAAACCCGTAGCCACTCGCAGCAGGCGGTACAGCCTGGAGGATAGGGTGTTCATCCGATCGGAGGTCCGAAGGCTTCTCAGTGAGGGGATCATAGAGGCCAGCAACAGCCCCTGGAGAGCTCAGGTGGTGGTCGTCAAGACCGGAGAAAAATTCCGTATGGTTGTCGAGTATAGTCAGACCATAAATAGATTTACGCTCCTTGACGCGTATCCCCTCCCCAGGATTGCAGACATGGTAAACCAGATCGCCCAACGACCTCTGCCACCCGGGGGTCACCCGGCTCGCCCACTCCATCAAAGCCCGAAATCTGCCTTTCTCCACTGAGGAGGTAAAAGCCGTCACCAGAGACTGCTGGATCTGTGCAAACCGCACTTCTATAGACCAGACAGGGCCCACCTGGTCAAGGCTTCTAGGCCCTTTGAACGCCTCGCGATCGATTTCAAAGGGCCACTCCCCTCAACTAACAGGAACGTTTACTTCTTAAACGTCATAGATGAGTTCTCCCGCTTCCCATTTGCTATCCCGTGCCCCAATATGACCTCCCACACAGTCATTAGGGCCCTGCATAGTATCTTCACCCTATTTGGTTTCCCCAGCTACGTGCACAGCGACCGGGGTTCGTCCTTCATGAGCGACGAACTGCGTCAGTACCTGCTCGACAAGGGCATCGCCTCGAGCAGGACTACCAGCTACAACCACAGGGGGAACGGGCAGGTGGAGAGGGAGAATGCGACGGTCTGGAAGACCGTCCTACTGACCCTCCGGTCCAGGAATCTCCAAGTCTCCCATTGGCAGGAAGTCCTCCCAGATGCGCTCCACTCTATCAGGTCCCTCTTATGCACAGCGACCAATCAGACCCCTCACGAGCGGCTCTTTAGTTTTTCCAGGGGCACTACCACGGGGTTCTCTCTCACGGCATGGCTGAAGACACCGGGCCCTGTACTCCTCAGGAAGCACGTCAGGGCGCACAAAACCGACCCCCTTGTAGAGAAGGTGCGCCTGCTTCACTCCAACCCCCAGTACACCTTTGTCGAGTTCCCTGACGGCCGTCAGGACACCGTATCCCTCCGGGACCTTGCACCCGCCGGATCCAGCATCCCCTCTATCACTACAGATGCACCCCTCATCCTAGACCCCACCCAGCCGCCCCCTCGCGCTCCCGAGCCCACTAGTTCGCTCCACCTGTACCGCGCACCCGCACCAGCTAACCCCCAGCGCCCCCAGTCCAACCAGACGTGTATGGAGCTTGGACGAGATCTTCCCTGGAGTCCGCCATCGTACCCCAACCCACAACACCCGTCCAGCCACCGCAGGAGGCTGCAACCCCGGTGCTCCGCAGATCGCAGCGGACAGTTCGACCACCGGACAGACTCAATTTATGAACCACCACCCCCGCTGGACTTGATTATTTTGTAGGGGGTGAATGTGGTGAATGTAACTCCGTAATTCACACTGTATTGTATATACATGAGACCATGCATTTGTAAGTGCAGTTGCGTTGCCCGACCACTAGGGGGAGTAGCGCTGGGAATGTTTAGGAGTTTGTACAGGGCTCCACCCCCTGGACTGCTGTATAAATACCAATGCTCAGAGCCAGTCATTCAGTTCATCGAGAGTTCAACGCGGAACAGGCTGGATCTGTTGTAAGTAGATTAAAACCACTGTTCGTATCTTAAAGCACGTGTCTGGTGAATTGATGGTTCCATCAATCTTCACTATCTCGAAACCTATCAATCGCGAAATGGAAAATACTTGCTGACAGACGTCTGGAGTAGAGAATTCCAAAGCTTCACCGCATCCTCGAATGAAGAATTCACTCCTCATCTTCACTTTCACTTAATTTTCCGACCTGTTCCCCATGACACTCAACTCCCTCGTCAATCGGATGTCTGTCTAACTTCACGGCACCGAGGTTTGATTCCGGCTCCAGCTCATGAATCTGCACATTCACCTCGTGTCTCCGTGGGTCTCATATCCACAACCCAAAGATGTGCCGTGTAGGTGGATCGGCCAAACTAAATTGCCGTTTAATTGGATAAAAATTGAATTGGGTACTTTTAAGTTCAAAAATGTTTTGGTCAGGGTGGGCAAGAGTCACAATCCAATCCAGTGACTATCCACATGTGCTTCGTGTAAGGTTGTGGTCAATGCCCACCCCTCCACTTTTCATCCCAGTCCAGGAGGTGGAGACTGTGCTTCGATCGGGTAATGGCGGCCGCAGCTCCCAATATCCCCCATGCTGGAGAACTTCGCTCCATCTGCCATGCGGGCAGATGGCCCGGAACTGCACATATCCAAGGGGAAAAAAAAATGGGTACTTCAAATTAAAAAAAGAAATCTGTCTAACTCATCCTTGAATATATTCAATGACCTCCAGACTCCACTGGTCCCTGAGGAAGAGAAATCCCGAGATTAACAACCCTCTGAGGTAACAGATTACTGAAAATATATGACGTAGTTATAGTACAATATTACAATACGAGAAATAAAAATTATATGTACTGTACAGAACCATAAATAATATATCTAATCTGTACCATATAACAACACTTGACATATCTCTGGCCGATATTAATTTATTGACCCTTAAATGTTCACTGATGCTCACTGAATCAAAAGGAGGGACTGTGGTGACCTAGCCGGCCTAGTTTTAAGCTCCATTAAAATTGGATATCCGAAATTAAAGAAATGGACACTTTAAGTTAAACTAGTCAGCACCAGCAAATGGCCTGCTGGGAATTCGAACTTGGTCAAGTTCGAATATACAGACTCCGACATGTCTGGAACTGCCCTACCAACTCGCCATCAACAGATCATTGCACTCTATTCATTGCACAAGCCCATTGTCAGTGTCCCAGATCGAGCCAGACTCTTGTGCACCCAGAACAACAGGTTATGTGCCAGCAAACAGCACAGAGGTGGACACCTGGGGGTGGGGCCCAGTCTCCTGTCAAACAGACATCAAGAAACCCATTGGCTGTTGGGACCCTCTCCCGCGATCTCATTGGCCAGAAGCCAGAGTAGTTTCTGGAAAAGGCGGGGAGGAAGGAGGATAAAAATAGATGTCCAAAGCACACCAGCAGCGAAAACCTGATGTGGGAGATGACCCTGACCAACCCCAGACTGACCAGAGAAGGAAGGAGGGAGGAAGCTGCCAGCGAGACTAACTTAGTGATGATGGACCAGAGAGGCTTGAGGATTGGATCTACAGTTCAATCCAATCACCTTTGGGGGTAGTAGAGCTGAATCCTGGCTATTTCTTGTATACAAACTTGGGTTAATTTACGGATTAACTTTGTTCAATAAAGATTGTTGAACTTGTATTTTGTGCTTTGTTCTCCTCACTATTAAAAGACACCTGGGTAGAACTTTGATTAAAATACTGGTTGACATATCTGAGGTTTTCCAGATACAAAAGGATGCCCTATTGTTATTGCTCTTCCTCTCTTTCCCCTCTCCTGTACAGACAGGCTGCTTGTGGTGCCAGAAACTTGCCTCTGTTCATACTCCCTGGAGGAACCAGCCTCACCAGCCTCCAAAATGGAATACCGATTAGCGAGGGGGACCCCAGGAGACTCCTGAACTGTTTCATAGAATTTACAGTGCAGAAGGAGGCCACTCGGCCCATCGAGTCTGCACCGGCTCTTGGAAAGAGCACCCTACCTAAGGTCAACACCTCCACCCTATCCCCATAACCCAGTAACCCCACCCAACACTAAGGGCAATTTATCATGGCCAATCCACCTAACCTGCACATCTTTGGACTGTAGGAGGAAACCGGAGCACCCGGAGGAAACCCACGTACACACGGGGAGGATGTGCAGACTCCGCACAGACAGTGACCCAAGCCGGAATCGAACCTGGGACCCTGGAGCTGTGAAGCAATTGTGCTATCCACAATGCTACCGTGCTGCCCAAACTACCTGCCTCTTTCTCTTGGACTGCCTGGCAGTCACCCATTCCCTTCCTTCCTCAGGTTCCTTCAGCTGCGGTGTGACCACCTCTCTAAACATGCTATCCACGATGCTCTCAGACTCGGGGATGCTCCACAGCCGCCGTTCCAGCTCTGAAACCCGAGCTTCCAGGAGCTGCAGCTGGACACACTTCCTGCACACAATGCTGGTCCTGGGAACTGGAAATGCACCTGGATTCCCACATGGAGCAAGAGGACCAAACCATGGCTTTATGCTCTCCTGCCATGAGTAAACCCTTTAAATTTAAAAATTTAAAAGAATACTATATATTTAAACAATAAATCAACAAAGTCCCTCCCCTTATTATGTGGAGACAGTGATGTAGTGGTATTGTTGCTGTATTAGTAATCCAGAGACCCAGGGTGATGCTCTGGGGACCTGGATTCGAATCCCACCAGGGCAGATGGTGGAATTTGAATTAAATACAAACCTGGAGTTAAAAGTCCAATGATGACCATGAAGCCATTGTCAATTGTTGTAAAAACCCATCTGGTTCACTCATGTCCCTTAGGGAAGGAAATCTGTCATTCTTACCTGGTCTGGCGATTATGTGACTCCAGCCCCACAGTAATGTGGTTGTCTCTTACATGTCCTCAGGGATGGGCAATAAATGCTGGCCAAGCCAGTGATGCCCAGAACGAATAAAGTAAATACAAAACAATGACTTACAAATTAATATAGGATGAAAATACCCACCAGGAATGGTGAATTTCCAGCTTCAGTGGGGAATATGAATCCTTTCCCACATTCCCTATATTTCCATTGTTTCTCCTTGCGGGTGTCTTTCTGCCTCTCAACATTCATTTGTTGAAGCCTTGTCCACACACAACTCGTGTTGGGTCTTTCCATGCACCAATTCTTTATGTTTTCTTCAAGCTATATAACTGATTCAAGCTCGTTCCCATTCCGTGCTCTGGAACACTATCAGTCGGATATGTGTGTATCTCAGTGCTTTTCCAGTCAAATTGATTTATAAAATTTTCTGCAGCAGACAGAATAGACAAACGTTTATCCAACAATGAAAGGGTAATGAATAGAGCAGATCTGCAGCTGATGTTTGGTGTGAGGTTTCTGTCTGCAAATCCTCTCCTTCTGATATCCTGGAAAAGGAGTTTTAAAAATGTATCACTGTCAGTACAGGATAGAAATTCAGAACAGACAATTGTAGTTTCTCTGAAACATTCTTTCCTCTCTCATTCCCCAAAAGGTGTAAATCTCCATCCCACACACTCTCCCTCCATTCTCACTCTGCTGTATCTAATATTCACCCTCCCAATTCTCCTGAAGGTGCTGATTCAGGCTGATTGACAGATCCCTGCTCACTGCTTCCTGGCCGATATTAATTTACTGTCTCCTTACACGACAGCCACCTCCTGGGGAAACCAGAACCTTTAATTGTGTGAGAGCCTGAATCAGCCAATAGGAATCATTCTGCTCGGCGGTGACGTCACTGCATTGCAGTGCGCAGGCTCGGCGCGGGAGTCCCGCTGGGTCCCCACTCATTGGGCGAAATTCTCCCCCCCCCCCACGACGGGTGGGAGAATAGCGGGAGGGCCTTCCCGACTTTTTTGACGCCCTCCCGCTATTCTCCCCCCCCCCCCCCGCCGAAATCCCGACAAGAATTCGCTGCCGCCGTTTTTTTACGGCCGGCAGCGATTCTCAGCTGTTAGAAGGGCCGAAGTCCCAGCCCTTTACGACCTTTTTACGAACGGCAAACACACCTGGTCCTGCCGTTCGTAAAAACGTCGTGACAAACTCGCAAAAAATAACCATGGCACCGATTGGCACGGCAGTACCACGGCCGTGCCAAGGGTGCCATGGGCCCGCGATCGGTGGGCACCGATCGCGGGCAGCGGGCCCGATGCCCGCGCACTATTTGTCCTTCCGCCACCCCGCAGTATCAATACGCGGGGCGGCTGAGGGGCAACCCGGCCCGCGCATGCGCGGGTTTTGCGCAAAAACGCGATGACGTCACCCGCGCATGCGCGGGTGGAGTCTTCCCACCTGCGCATGCGCGGCTGACGTCATATGACGCGTCAGCCGGCGCTAACTCCGGCAAGCGGGCTTAACGATTTTCGTTAAGCCCGACTTGTCGGAGCCTCCGACGTCGGGCTGCTAGCCCCGACGGGGGACCAGAATCGGTCCCCCGTCGGGAAGGGGCGCGCTGCCGTAAAACCCGCCCGGGTTTTACGGCAGTTTTACGATTTCTCCCGTTTTGGGAGAATTTCGCCCATTGTTGTGCCTCCTCGAGACAACGTTTCCAGGCAACCGGCTGACGTCTCCGGCCAGAGCGAGAAGCCGCTCGCCGGCCTCCCCTCCCCCACCCGGCCAGCGACAACGCATGTCCAAGGGAGAGGGGGAACTGAGCATGTGCGAGGGAGTGCCCATCACCTGACCGTCCAGCATTGGTGTTGACCAATGGGAAGAGTTGGACGACCAGAAGGACTCTGGTCCTGTAACCAATGAGAGTGATTGAAGATTGAGCTTCACACAGACTGAAACAATCTCCTGTCTCTAACATCTGTGAGTAAAACACTTTCTTTTCTCCCCCTTTCCATTTCTTTTCTCATTCTCACCTTCAATTGGTCACTTGCTGCAACTGAAGGGAAAGGAAGTGAAACCAGGGAGGGTGCAGACTCTGGAAAGGCAGACTCTGGAAAGATTGGCCCAGGTCTCTCCCTCTCTCTCTCTTAAAGACATTGACACCCTTTGCTCCCTCAGCTTGACACATTTATTTGTCTGGCTAAAAGGATGGTCTCTTTCCTAATGTTCACAATTAAAGTGCTGATTTGCCCCAAGATGGCTGACATTTAAGGTGACAGTAAATTAATATCGGACAAAGATAATCATAATGTTTATTGTTGTCACAAGTAGGCTTACATTATCACTGCAATGAAGTTACTGTTAAAAGCCCCTAATTGTCACACTCCAGTGTCTGTTCGGGTACACTGAGGGATAATTCAGAATGTCCAAATCACCTAACAAGTACGTCTTTCAGGACTTAGAGGAAACGGAGCACCCGGAGGAAACCCCACAGACATGGGGAGAACGTGCAGACTGCACACAAGCCAGAAATCGAACCGGGGACCCTGGAGCTGTGAAGCAACAGAGCTAAACACTTACTGTGCCACCCTGTATGATATGTATAGTGTTGTTATATGGTATACATTTGATATATTATTCAGGGTTCTGTAATAACGCACATTTATTATTATTTCTAGCTGTGTAATATAATATAGTAACTACGTTATATATTTCCAATAATCTCTTCCATCGGATGGTCGTTAGTCTCTGGATTTCTCTTCCACAGGGACCAGTGGAGGCTGGGGTCATTGAATATTTTTACGGATGAGTTGAATAGATTTCTGAGTAATGATGTTTATGGGGAACAGGTGGGAAAATGGAAAGAAGGCTGAGATGAGGAGGGATTTCTTCACTTGAGGATGTGGTGAAGCTTTGGAATTCTCCACCCAAGAGGACTGTGGAGCCTCAGTCATCAAGTATTTTCAACACAGATATTGATAGGTTTCTAGATATTGAACATATCAAGGGATATGGGGGATAGTGTGGGAAAATGATGCTGAGGTAGATCGGCCAATGATCTCATTGAATGGTTGAGCAGGCTCGATGGGCCAAATGGCCGACTGCAACTCCGATTTGTTATGGTTTCCATGTCCAGGACAGGAAGCAGTGAGCATGGATCTGTTACATAGATGATTTGGAGTTCGGGACCAAGGGCAATGTGTCCAAGTTTGCAGATGACACTAAGATGAGTGGTAAAGCGAAAAGTGCAGAGGATACTGGAAGTCTGCAGAGGGATTTGGATAGGTTAAGTGAATGGGCTACGGTCTGGCAGATGGAATACAATGTTGACAAATGTGAGGTTATCCATTTTGGTAGGAATAACAGCAAACGGGATTATTATTTAAACGATAAAATATTAAAGCATGCCGCTGTTCAGAGAGACTTGGGTGTGCTAGTGCATGAGTCACAGAAGGTTGGTTTACAAGTGCAACAGGTGATTAAGAAGGCAAATGGAATTTTGTCCTTCATTGCTAGAGGGATGGAGTTTAAGACTAGGGAGGTTATGTTGCAATTGTATAAGGTGTTAGTGCGGCCACACCTGGAGTATTGTGTTCAGTTTTGGTCTCCTTACTTGAGAAAGGACGTACTGGCGCTGGAGGGTGTGCAGAGGAGATTCACTAGGTTAATCCCAGAGCTGAAGGGGTTGGATTATGAGGAGAGGTTGAGTAGATTGGGACTGTACTCGTTGGAATTTAGAAGGATGAGGGGGGATCTTATAGAAACATTTAAAATTATGAAGGGAATAGATAGGATAGATGCGGGCAGGTTGTTTCCACTGGCGGGTGACAGCAGAACTAGGGGACATAGCCTCAAAATAAGGGGAAGTAGATTTAGGACTGAATTTAGGAGGAACTTCTTCACCCAAAGGGTTATGAATCTATGGAATTCCTTGCCCAGTGAAGCAGTTGAGGCTCCTTCATTACATGTTTTTAAGGTAAAGATAGATAGTTTTTTGAAGAATAAAGGGATTAAGGGTTATGGTGTTCGGGCCGGAAAGTGGAGCTGAGTCCACAAAAGATCAGCCATGATCTAATTGAATGGCGGAGCAGGCTCGAGGGGCCAGATGGCCTACTCCTGCTCCTAGTTCTTATGTTCTTATGTTAATCAGCCTGAATCAGAACCTTCAGGAGAATTGGGAGTGTGAGTATTAGATACAGCAGAGTGAGAATGGAGGGAGATTGTGTGGGATGGGGATTTACAGCTTTTAGGGAATGAGAGTGGAAAGAATGTTCCAGTGAAACTACAGAGGGTAAGATTCTATAAAAACAAAGGATAACAGTTCAGTTTGTAAAATATTACAAACAGACTAAATGCATATACAAATTCAAATGAATAACACAACATAGATGACATAGAATTTCTATAGTGCAGAAGGCCATTCGCCCCTCAAGTCTGCACTGAGCCTCCGAAATAACACTTCACTGAGGCCCACTCCCCATCCTATCCTTGTAACCCGGTGCATTGATCATGGTCAACCCACCTAACCTACACATCTTGGACATTAAGGGGCAATTTAGTGTGATCAATCCACTTTAGCTGCACATCTTTGGACAATGGGGCAGCACGGTAGCATGGTGGTTAGCATAAATGCTTCACAGCTCCAGGGTCCCAGGTTCGATTCCCGGCTGGGTCACTGTCTGTGCGGAGTCTGCACGTCCTCCCCGTGTGTGCGTGGGTTTCCTCCGGGTGCTCCGGTTTCCTCCCACAGTCCAAAGATGTGCGGGTTAGGTGGATTAGCCATGCTAAATTGCCCGTAGTGTCCTAAAATGTAAGGTTAAGGGGGGGTTGTTGGGTTACGGGTATGGGGTGGATACGTGGGTTTGAGTAGGGTGATCATTGCTCGGCACAACATCGAGGGCCGAAGGGCCTGTTCTGTGCTGTACTGTTCTGTGTTCTGTGTTCAATGGGAGGAAACTGGAGCACCCGGAGGAAAAACACAAAGTCACAAGGAGAATATGCAAACTCCACACAGACAGCCACCTAAGGCTGCAATTCAACCTGGGTCCCTGGCGCTGAGGTAGCAGCATTAACCATTGTGCCCTACCCCTGCCCTAAGTTGAATTGAATTCACTCATGGAAAGTCCAGGAGGCGCAAGTCAGTCACATTGGAGCCGATGTATTTGAGATAGGAGTCCCATACTTTACCCAATGCATACTTTACCGAATGAATTACAGACATGAAAAATTGCATGGAGATGCATTCCATAATCAGCCTCTGCCTGTTTTAGATCGAGGGAGAACTGACTGGTCTGCTTCTGTATTGAGCTAGATGAATGTTGGCTCCATCCTAACCCAATCCCTTATGAACCTAAGACGAGAGGCCGATTGATGAAGCCTGATTTTTGGGAGACCATGCCCCCCTTATCTCCTGGTGATTGGAGCTGAACAAACTTGAGGCAAGGTTTCATTTTGTTCCAGGTAGAGTTATAGATGTTTACAGCTTGGAACCAGGCCCTTCGGCCCAGCTTGTCCATGCTGCCCAGTTTCTATCACTAAGCTAGTCCCACTTGTCAGGATTTAGCCCATATCCCTCTATACCCACCCTGCCCATGTAACTGTCTAACTGCTTTTTGAAGGACAAAATTGTACCTCCCTCTGCCACTGCCTCTGGCAGCCATTCCAGATGCTCACCACCTTCTGTCTGAAGAAATTTACCCTATGCTCTCTTTTGTATCTCTCTCCTCTCTCCTTAAACCTATGCCCTCTAGTTCTAGACTCCTCTATCTCAGGGAAAATGTCGAATGTATACCTTATCTATGCTCCTCATTATTTTATAGACCTCTATAAGATCACACCGAAGCCTCCTACGCTCCAGGGGGAAAAGTCCCAGCCCACCCAGCCTCTCCTTATAACTCAGACCATCAAGTCCTGGCAGCATCCTGGTAAATCTCTTCTGCACTCTTTCTAGTTTAACAATATCTTTCCCATAATAGGCTGAGTTTTCTGCACTAAGGTTATGTCGACTTTCTCCTTAAGAAAGGAGAGGATCTTTTTCCTTCTGATAGGGTGATTGATGCCCCGTACATTCCCTGAGAAAATTTGCAGATTAACTGCCCCCATTAGTTAGGCGACAGAGAGAACAGGAACAGATTTTCACGCCACAATCGGGCGTGCGCCATTACCCCCTCCAACTCACTTTACACCAGAGGCACCAAAGTTTCCCCAAACTGCTCCTTTCACGGATAAAAGCCCCGTCTGTACCAAAGTAGGATAAAGTCAACAACACATAAACCCTCCCATAATAACAAAAATACAGAAGAATCACCACCACAATAGATCCAAGGGGACATTCCTCAATAAGATTGAGGACCCGGAGGATTAACCCCACGGCCAGACTGTCGTTACCCTCAGGATACCTTCTCCAAAATGAGGGGAAGAAAAGAAGGGCCAACAAGGGACTGGGGATCAAATGTCCCTCCCACATTTTAGACCCACCCATGAAGACCTGCATCCACCACCATCCACCCTTCGGCAATGGCACCACTCGGTTCTGCCATGATTAACGCTCGGATAATAGAAGAAAGACGACGGATAATCAGCACACGGCACATCTACCATAACTGAGAAAAGATAATACGAGTCCCTGGAACACTCGAGGAGAAGATGACATTCAATCGGTGCTCAGAGGATAACAACTCCCTTCAACAGGATAAAAGATAACAAATTCAGACAACAACACCATGATAGGGAAAGAGTCCGGATTAGAGCCTGAGTTAAATTGTTTTTACAGGATATTAGAAGAGGAGGAATTACAGACAGAAATCTCAAACTTCACATCTCGATCTGACAGAGTCTCTCAATTCCTTGGAACTGAATATCACCGGCCTTTGAATCTGGAAGGAGAAATGTTTGTCTTTTCTGTCGGATTCAAAAGATTTTAACCATCAGCTGCAAATCATCACTCCAATCCTTGCCCTTTAAGGATTTAGCGAAGACCAAGGCAGTAGTCGGATTATCAAAAGACTTGACGGAGTTGTCGGATACAATTTTCAGGGTCACTGGATAAAGCGACATAATTCACTCCCGCAGCCTTGAGTTCCCTTCAAACTTCATCGAAGCGTCGATGCTTCATTTGTGTGGCTGCCGAAAAGTCCTGGAAGAAGGAAATTCTCATTCCCTCATGGAGCCAGGTCCCACCTCACCTTACCCGTCTCCAGGACCTTCTGCTGATCTTTCAAGTTGTGGAAGGGAATGATTCCAGGCCTGGGATGAAAACTATCCCTCGGCCTCAAAGATAGGATCCGATGCCCTTTCTAATTTGAAACACCCAGGCTTCACATCCAGCTGGAGAAAACGTGGCAGCCGGTCCTCGACGAACCTAACGGGAGCCTCACCCTCCACACCTTCTGGCAGGCCGACTACTCGCATGTTCTTTCTCTGACCCTCGGTTCTCCAAATTCTCCAGGAGTCCACCACCCCACTCAGCCGGTTTTCCAAGGATTAAATTCTTGCCTCCGCCGAGGAGGCATCTTGCTCAATGTTCACGATTCACTCCTCCGGATCATCGACCTCTTCATGGTGTTTTACAGCTCGGCCTCATAAGCTCACAGATATTGAGTCAGCTCACTCAGCCTCTAGTCAGTAACACAGAGAATGTCGCTGACATCGATCGGCCAATGATCCCACAGAATAGACAAGCAGGCTTGATGGGCTGAATGGCCAACTGCAGGTCCTATTTGTTATGATCTCTGTTTCCAGGACAGAAAACAGTGATCATGGATCAGTCAATCAGACTGAATCAGCATCTTCAGGAGAATTGGGAGGGTGAATATTAGATACAGCAGAGTGAGAATGGAGAGAGAATGTGTGGGATGGAGATTTACAGCTTTTGGAGAATGAGAGAGGAAAGAATGTTTCAGAGAAACTACAATTGTCTGTTCTGATTTTCTATCCTGTACTGACAGTGATGTCTTTTGTAAATTGTTTTTACAGGGTATTAGAAGCGGAGGAATTACGGACAGAAATCTCAAATGTCACGTCTCAATCTGACTGAGTCTCTCAATTCCCTGGAACTGAATATCACCGGCCTTTGAATCTGGAATGAGAAATGTTTGTCTTTCCTGTCGGATTCAAAAGATTTTAACCATCAGTGTGACTGGAAAAGCACCGAGACACACACACCCGAGTGAGAGTGTTCCAGAGCACTGACTGTGGAAAGAGCTTGAACCAGTTACACAGCCTGAAAAAACATCACACCATTCACAGCGGGGAGACCGTACACGTGTTCTGTGTGTGGATGAGGCTGCAACTGATTGTCCAACCTGGAGAGACACGAGGAGACCCAAAACATGGAGAACCATGGAAATGTGGAGACTGTGGAAAGGGATTCAGGACCCCATCTCAGTTGGAAGTTCATCGGCGCAGTCACACTGGGGAGAGGCCGTTCACCTGCTCTTTGTGTGGGAAGGGATTCATTCAGTTATCCAGCCTGTCGAAACACCAGCGAGTTCACTCTGAGGAGAGGCCGTTCACCTGCTCTTAGTGTGAGAAGGTATTCGCTCAATCATCCGACCTGCGGATACACCAGCGAGTTCACACTGGGGAGAGGCCATTCACCTGCTCTCAGTGTGAGAAGGGATTCGCTCAATCATCCGACCTACGGATACACCAGCGAGTTCACACTGGGGAGAGGCTGTTCACCTGCTCTCAGTGTGGGAAGGGATTCACTACTTCATCGAGCCTGCTGACACACCAGCGACATCACACTGGGGAGAGGCCGTTCACCTGCTCTCAGTGTGAGAAGGGATTCACTCAATCATCCGACCTGCTGAACACCAGTGAGTTCACACTGGGGAGAGGCCATTTACCTGCTCTCAGTGTGGGAAGGGATTCAGTGATTCATCCAAACTGCTGACACACCAGCGAGTTCACACAGGGGAGAAGGCGTTAACCTGCTCTTAGAGAAGGGATTCAGATATCCCGACACCCTGCGGGTACACTAGCGAGTTCACACCTGGACGAGGCCATTCACCTGCTCTGAGCAGGGAGACATTCAATGATCCGTCCCAACTATGGAGACACTAGTGAGTTAATTCTGGGGAGAGACCATTCATCTGCTCTCAATGTGGGGAGGGGTTTTGTGATACATCGCACCTGTTGTGACTCCCACAAGTTCACAATAAATTACAGATGTTGACTCTGTTGTTATTGTTTCTGCTCTCACTGACATCCAGGACTGCATTTTGTTCATTCTGACATCTGGTGAATGGTGATGATTGGAGGGTTTCTTTCTGCTGGACTGGCCGGTCTGACACATCTGCCTCTAACACCTCTAACACCATTTTTGAGCCTCGTTGCAATTACCTGGTTCCAAGTTTGACGAGGAGCACAGAATGAAAAGGTGTTTGCATGTTGGAAGATATTTAGTTCCCAAAGCAGCCACATTGCCATGAAGATGGGCTATGGTGGTTACATGGTTCTTTTGCCTAATTTATCTGGGTGTTTCTCGCAGAAGGAAACTGTCATGGTATGAGGGGCAAGTTGTCTGTGGTAGATTGGGAAATTGCAATAAACATATCACTGAAAGTGGCAACGCAGGAGGATAAGGTCGCTGAGAAGGCAGACGGCATGCTTGTCTTCATTGGTCGGGGCATTGAGTATAAAAATTGGCAAGTCATGCTGCAGCTGTACAGAACTTTAGTTAGGCCACACGTGGAATATTGTCTACAGTTCTGGTCACCACATTACCAAAAGGATGTGGAGGCTTTGGGGAGAGTACAGAGGAGGTTTACCAGGATGTTGCCTGGCCTGGAGGGGATTAGCTGTCAGGAGAGGTTGTATAAACTCGGATTGTTTTCGCTGGAGCGACGGAGGTTGAGGGACGACCTGATAAAGGTTTACAAAATTATGAGTGACACGGACAGAGTGGATAGTCAGAAGCTTTTTCCCAGGTTGGAAAAGTCAATTACCAGGTGACATAGGTTTAAGGTGCGAGGGGCAAGGTTTAGTGGAGATGTGCGAGGGAATTTTTTACACAGAGGGTGGTGAGTGCCTGGAACTCGCTGCAGGAGGAGGTGGTGGAAGCAGGTACGATAGCGACGTTTGAGAGGCACCTTGACGAATACATGAATAGGATGGGAATAGACGGATACAGACCCTGGAAGCACAGAAGGTTTTAGTTTAGACAGACATCATGATCCGAGCAGGCTTGGTGGGCCAAAGGGCCTGTTCCTGTGCTGTACTGTCCTTTGCCCTTTGTTGCTCTTTGTATGACGATAGACAATAGACAGGAAACCACAAGCATTTTATTTACATAAAATATAGATTCCTTTCAGAAGCAAAAGTGAAGCTATCGTGGCTAACAAGATAAGTTAAAGATTCCATTTGATCAATGGAGGAGACTCATAAAGTGGCCAAAATAGTTGTGGACCTGAGGATTGGGAACTTGTTTTAGAATTCAGCAAAGGAGGACCAAGAAACTGATAAAGAGAAAATAGAATATGACAGCAAACTGGGGAGAACTGGAAAAGCTCCTATAGGAATGTGAAAAGGAAAAGATTAGCAAAGACCAATGTGGGTCCATTCCAGGCAGAGACAGGAGAGTTTATAATGGGGAATAAGGAAATGGCAGAGAAACTAAACAATGTGACTCTGCTTTCACGGAGGAAGATACAGAAATTGTCCCCAAAACACGAAAGAACCAAGGGACTAGTGAGCACGAGGGACTGAAAGAGATTAGTATTAGTGAAAAAGTAACACTGGAGAAATTAACGTGGTTGAAAGTTAATAAATCCCCAAAAGCTGCTGCTCTACATCCCAGAGTGTTGAAAGGGGTGGCTGTAGAGATAGTGGATACATTGATGATCATCTTTCAAAATTCTATATATTCTGGAATGTATCCTGCAGATTGGAAGGTGGTAAATGTAACCCCAATATTTAAGGAGAGAGAGAAAACGGGAACCACAGACCCATTCGCCTGACATCAGTAGGAGGGAAAATGCTACAATCTATTATAAAGGATGTGATAACATCCAAATTAGGAGCAGGAGTAGGCCACTCGGCCCCTCGAGCCTGCTCCACCATTCAATAAGTTCCCGGTTGATTTGATTGAAACCTCAGCACCACAGAGGCCCCATAGAAAATAATTCTTGGGAGATAGTAATAATATTCTTTATTATAATAATAATCTTTATTATTGTCACAAGTAGGCTGACAATAACACTGCAATTAAGTTACTGTGAAAATCCCCTTGTTGCCACACACCGACACCTGTTCGGGTACACAGAGGGAGAATTCAGAATGTCCAATTCACCTAGTAGCACATCTTTCAGGACTTCTGGGAGGAAACCGGAGCACCTGGAGGAAACCCATGCAGACACAGCTAGAATGTGCAGACTCCTCACAGACAGTGACCCAAGCCGTGAATCAAACCTCGGTCCATTGCTATGTGAAGCACCAGTGCTAACCACTGTGCTACTGTGCCACTTGTAGATGCTACACATTGCTGCCACTGGGTATCAATGGCGGAAGTGATGAATGGGGTGCTTGCTGATCATTTGCCTACTTTGTCTTGTATAAAACAAACTCTCCCATTTGAATCAGACTGTATGATAATCAAGCACTTTAAAGAATTGATTAAAACCTAATAAATTTAAATAATCCAGTCCATTTGAAAAAATAATCTGCTCTTCAAAGATATATTGGTACAAATTACAGGAGATCTTTCAGTTAAATTCAATACCTCACGGACACCTGGCTGACAAGAGGCACTGCTTGGACAATAGCTGGAAACAATTAGCTGAAATGTTTTTATGGGAGTGAAACTGTTTCTCTTTAACCCAAAATCGACTATGTGAGAGTTAAAGGCAATACCAGGCTAAATTACATTGAAAATACAGCACAGAAACAGCCCAACCAATCCATGCTAGTGCTTATACTTCACTTGAGTCTCCTCTCATGCTTTCTCATCTGACTAGATCAGTGTATCCGTCGGTTTATTTCTCTCTTGTGTTCATCCAGCTTCCCCATAAATATATCAATGTTACTCACCTCCAACAATCCCTGTGGTAGCGAGTTCCACATTCCCACCACTCTGGGAAGAAGTTTCTCCTGAATTCCTGATTAGATTGTCTCACATTGATAGCCTCTCGTTTTGCTCTTACTCTTACAAGTGAAAACGTTCTCCATGTGTATCAAAATCTTTCATAATTTACAGCCCTCCATTAGCCCCTCAGCCTTGTATTTTGATAAGAGCAGTGACCCAGCCTATTCATCATCTCCTGATCGGTTTAACCTCTCACACTAAAAATCTGAAGACAAAAATGCTTTGTTCACACTTGAGCTCAGCGCAGTGAGAGCAGGGATGGAGTTACAAGGGAGCCTGAGAACAGCAGATTCGCTGAGAATGGGTGGACTGGGCTGATCTGTGTGAATAAGCTGGTTAATCATAGAACATAGAACAGTATAGCACAGAACAGGCCCTTCAGCCCTCAATGTTGTGCCGAGCCATGATCACCCTACTCAAACCCACGTATCCACCCTATACCCGTAACCCAACAACCCCCCCCCCCTAACCTTACTTTTATTAGGACACTACGGGCAATTTAGCATGGCCAATCCACCTAACCCGCACATCTTTGGACTGTGGGAGGAAACCGGAGGAAACCCACGCACACAGGGGGAGGACGTGCAGACTCCACACAGACAGTGACCCAGCCGGGAATCGAACCTGGGACCCTGGAGCTGTGAAGCATTTATGCTAACCACCATGCTACCCTGCTGCCCTAATTTTTTCCCTGGGGATTCGCGGCCTGCTCACCAGGGAGCGGGCTTAGAACATACAGTGCAGAAGGAGGCCATTCGGCCCATCGGGTCAGCACCGACCCACTTAAGCCCTCACTTCCACCCTATCCCTGTAACCCAATAACCCCGCCTAACCTTTTTTGGTCACTAAGGGTAATTTAGCATAGCCAATCCACCTAACCTGCACGTCTTTGGATTGTGGGAGGAAACTGGAGCACCCAGAGGAAAGCCACACAGACATGGGGAGAATGTACAGACTCCGCACAGACAGTGACCCAGCCGGGAATCGAACCTGGGACCCTGGCGCTGTGACGCCACAGTGCTATCCACTCCTGGTTTGCTGGAAGCCCAAATGACCTCCGGTCCTCCGTAGGTTCCCATTGGTCAATCAGACTGTTCATGATCGGGGACTTGGTGTTCAGGGCAATGGAAGAGCTCAAGTGGCAGCCTTCAATAACAGACTAATTTGCATTTATACAGCACATTTAATGTAATTAAACATCCCAAGGTGTTTCACAGGGACATTGTAAATCCAGGTTTCACAGATGATTTGATAAAATTGTCCAAGCTCATGATCATGTGTCAGAAAATACTGCTCCTTTCTGTCTCTGCCTTCACACACTCCCTCCCTATTGATTGTTACACTAATTCATCCCACTGTCCTCCTCTTGCTTTTCCCCCAATTCTCCTCCCCTGAAGTGCTGACCCTCGGGTTCAGTTTCACACTCACCGATTGCCCTCCCCAATTGTCTAAATCTTTACACATGATGTTAACAAAAAATTGTGCTAAGGGGCGTCACAATAAAATCTAGTGACTACCCACGTGTACTTTGTGTCCGGAATGGGGGACTGCCCTCCATCCCCCACTTTTCACCCAGGTCCCAGGGGTTTGTAGATGGTTAATGGCAGCTGAATCTCCCATAGTCCCCCTCGCCGGGGAAACCGCTCCATCCACCGCGCGGCGGCGGCCAGGGACTGCGCATGTTCAAAGGCGACAGGAAGATGCGCGTGCGCAGTAATGGTTCTTGCCGTTGAGGTCAAAAGAGCATCTATGACCACGTGACATCCGTTCCATTGTCCCTAGGCGGCCATCAGCCAATGGAAAGATTGGAGGACCGGAAGGACTCTGGTCCGCCAGCTTTGTGTGAATTAAGTTTGAGCTTCAGACAGTGTGCCCAACATCTGTGAGTAAAACACTTTCTTTTCTCCCCCTTTCCATTTCTTTTCTCATTCTGACCTTCAATTGGTGACTTGCAGCAAATGAAGGGAAAGGAAGTGAATCCAGGGAGGGTGCAGACTCTACAAAGCTTGGCCCAGGTCTCTCTCTCTCTCTCTCTCTTAAAGACACTGACATCCTTTGCTCCCTCAGCTTGACACATTTATTTGTCTGGCTAAAAGGATGGTCTCTTTCCCAATGTTCACAATTAAAGGGCTGGTTTCCACAGGAGATGGTTGACATTTAAGGGGACAGTAAATTAATGTAGGATAGAGATATGTCTGGTGTTTTTATATGATGCAGATTAGATATATTATTAATGGTTCTGTAATAAAGCATATTTATTATTATTTCTAGTTGTGTAATATAGTGAGGCAGCACGGTAGCATAGTGGTTAGCACAATTGCTTCACAGCTCCAGGGTCCCAGGTTTGATTCCCGGCTGGGTCACTGTCTGTGCGGAGTCTGCACGGTCTCCCTGTGTGTGCGTGGGTTTCCTCCGGGTGCTCCGGTTTCCTCCCACAGTCCAAAGATGTGCAGGTTAGGTGGATTGACCATGATAAATTGCCCTTCGTGTCCAAAATTGCCCTTAGTGTTGGGTGGGGTTACTGGGTTATGGGGATAGGGTGTTGACCTTGGGTAGGGTGCTCTTTCCAAGAGCCGGTGCAGACTCGATGGGCCGAATGGCCTCCTTCTGCACTGCAAATTCTATGATAGTACTGTAGCTATGTTATATATTTCCAGAAGAGAAAATGCTGGAAAATCTCAGCAGGTCTTGCAGCATCGTTAAGAGAGAAAAGAGCTGAGATTTCGAGTCCAGGTGACTCTTTGTCAAAGATAAAGGGCATAGAAAGTGGGAGATATTTATACTGTCAGGTGAGGGAATGAAAGCTCAGTCATAGCCACAGAAACAAAGGAAAAATAGTGCAAATGCCAGTCCCCAAAGAGAATAAAAGGTGTGAAAGGTCAAACAGCAGAGAAACTAAAATCAGAGGGTATGGTGTGACAGATACAGATGTGGGGAAAATGGGGTCATGGGTGGGAAATGGGTGAAACGAAGGGAAGGGGGAAACAAAGGGGACAAAAGGTAAGGAAAGCGGGGATAAGATTGTGGAGGAAAATATATATCAAGAAAGAATTAAAATACAGGTAAAATGAAATGTAATGAAAACATAGTAGAGCTAATCATCTGAAGTTGCCGAATTCGATGTTGAGACCGGAAGGCTTCAGCATCCCGAACCGGAAGATGAGATGCTGTTCCTCCAGGATGCGTTGAGCTTCTCTGGAACATTGCAGCAGGCCAAAGACAAAAATATGGGCATGGGAGCAGGGTCTTGTGTTAAACTGGCAAGCTAGGGGAATGTCAGGGTTCTGAATGCGCAGAGACCAAAGGTGCTCAGCAAAGTGATCACCCAGTCTACGTTTGGTCTCTGATATAGAGGAGACCACATTGGGAACTGCAAACGCAATAGACCAAATTGAAAGGGGTGCAAGTGAAACACTGCTTAACCTGGAATGAGTGTTTTTGGCCTGGGATGTTAAGCATGGAAGAGGTAACGGGCAAAATGTTACACCTTCTGCAATTGCATGGGAAGGTGCCATGGGTGATGGGAGAGGTGTGGGTATGGTGGAGGAGTGGACTAGATTATCCCAAAGGGAACAGTCTCTGCGGAATGCTGACAGCGAGAGTGAAGGAAAGAAGTGTTTAATGGTAGCATCATGCTGGAGTTGGTGAAAATGACGGAGGATTATGCTTTACATATAGAGGCTGGTGGGGTGGAATGTGCAAATGAGGGGGACTCCTTGTTTTGGGAGAGAGGGCAGGGGGCGAGGGAAGTGGCACGAGAGATGGGCCGCACACTATTGAGGTCCCTGTCAACAACTGTAGGTGGGAAATCACGATTGAGGAAGAAGGAACACATTTTTGAAGCACCACTTTGGAAAGTGGCATCATCGGAACAAATGCGACGGAGGAGAAGGAGCTGACAGAAAGGGATGGAGTCCTTACAGGATGTAGGGTATAAAGAGCTGTAGTCCAGACAGCTATGGGACTCAGTGGGCTTCTAATGGATGTTAGTAGATAGTCTGTTGCTGGAAATGGAGACAGAAAGGTCAAGGAAGGGAAAGGAAGTGTCTGAGATGGACCAGGTGAAAGTGATAGAGGGGTGGAAACTGCAAGCAAAGTTGATGAATTTTTTCAGGTCCGGACACGAGCATGAAGTGGCACCAGAATAGTCATTGATGTACCAGTAAAAGAGTTGTGGGAGGGGACCTGGGTCAGCCTGGAACAATGAATGTCCACATACCCCATAAAAAGGTAAGTTTAACTCGGACCCATTGCTGCACTTTTGATTTGGAGAAAGTGGGATGAATTGAAGAAGAGGTTGTTGAGAGATAGAACAAGTTCAGCCAGGCGAAGAAGAGTGGTGGTCGATGGGAATTATTTTCGAGAAAGAAGCGAAGAGCTCTCTACACCCCCATCCCACACCAGGATGGACTGAGAGCTCTTTGGGAATCACCCTAAAATCGGCCTTTTTCTTTGTCAAACGGGCTAAGTATTTGCTCGGCTTATTCCCAAACTCGTACAACTTCTGCCTCACACTCTCAACTTTACTCGAACTGCTGAGTCATCAGGGAGTCCAAAGCTGCTCTTGCTGCGTTAACCTTTTTCAGCAATAGCTTACTCGGGCCCTCCATATGATTCTCCACCACCATCGCCAAACACACCTCCAGATGCCGCTGGTTCTCCAGCATCCTGCACCTTTTATTAGCAGGGTAAGAAATGATCAGCCCCCGAGCATAAACTTCACACGTCTCCCACAAAATGGAGGGGGGAATTCGGGGATTGAGTTAGCCAAAAGGAAGAACTCAAAATGCGTAGTGAATGAAGCGTCTCTTATCCGGGAAGCATCAAACCTCCACATTCTCGATCTGGGGGTGAGCCCTTGAGCAAAACATTGATGTGGGTCTGGAAAGAAGGTAAAATCTCTGACCCTTGGATGCAAAGTTCTTTCAAAGACCCAGATAACCCACCTCCTCACAAGCCGGTGCCAAGCCCTAGTTTGCAGCGTGGAGGGGGGTTTCTGGTAACCAGGAGTTGATCAGCCAGAGGATTTAAGTGGCAGTTGAAGTTGCCAACCACAAATGAGTTAGTTGAAGCTAATTCTGCAAAATATACAAAAGCCTTCGGAATGAACTCTGGGGAGTAATTCGGGGATCCATAAACATTCATTATTGAAACAACATCTCCATGCACTGAACCTCTAATTATCACATATCTACCTCCTTTGTCCTTGGTGCAGGTTTCAACCTTAAAAGGGATATTTTTATTAATAAGGATTTCCACACCCCTGCTACTTGATGAAAAGGAGATGAAAAAAACCTGTCTCACCCAATCCCACCTCAATTTAAAGTGTTCCTCATCATCCAGATGGGTTTCCTGTAATAAAGCCATGTCCACTTTCTCCTTTAAGAAAGGAGAGGACCTTTTTCTTTCTGACAGGGTGATGGATCCCCGTACATTCCCTGAGAAAATTTTCAGATTAACTGCCACCATTAGGTAGGCGACAGAGAGAACAGGAACAGATTTTTACACCACAATCGGGCGTGCGCCATTACCCCCTCCTCCAACTCACTTTACACCAGAGGCACCAAAGTCACCCCAAACTGCTCCTTTCACAGATAAAAGCCCCGTCTGTACCAGAGTAGAATAAAGTCAACAACACATAAACCCTCCCATAATAACAAAAATACAAAAGACTCACCACCACAATAGATCCAAGGGGACACTCCTCAATAAGACTGACGACCCGGAGGGTTAACCCCACGGCCAGACTGTTGTTACCCTCAGGATACCTTCTCCAAAATGAGGGGAAGAAAAGAAGGGCCAACAAGGGAATGGGGATCGAATGTCCCTCCCACATTTTAGACCCACCCGTGAAGACCTGCATCCACCACCACCCACCCTTCGGCAATGGCGCCACTCAGTTCTGCCATGATTAACGCTCGGATGATACAAGAAAAACAACGGATAATAAGCACACGGCACATCTACCATAACTGAGATAAGATAATATGAGACCCTGTAACATGCGAGGAGAAGAAGAAATTCAATCGGAGCTCACAGAATAACAACTCCCTTAAACAGGATAAAAGATAACAAATTCAGACAACAACACCATGATAGGGAAAGAGTCCGGATTAGAGCCTGAGTTAGTCCGAGCTGCAAACCATCCCTCCAAATCCTTGCCCTTCATGATTTAAAACTGGCCAAGACAGTAGTTGGATTATTGAAAGACTTGATGGAGTTGTCGGATACAATTTTCAGGATCTCAGGATAAAGCAACATAATTCACTCCCGCAGCCTTGAACTTCCTTAAAGCATCGATGCTTCATTTGCATGGCTGCCGAAAAGTGCTGGAAAAATTCACTTGTCTCTCAGTCCGGAAGAAACAATCTCGAACACGTCCGTACTTCAGAATATTCTTTATTATGATCGGGGCCGCTCTCTAGGTATTCCGGAGAACCACCTCGGAGAGTGCCAAAGTATTGCTCAAAACATCCTTTTTTTATATGTATTATTAGGGAGCTGTCCCTTACATTCACTTGAGGTTGCCCCCATTACAAAGCATAAATTTGTTATTGCCATAGTTCCAATACATGATTTTACAAACTTTGAGGTTATCTGTTGGCACATGAGTATGTAGCAGTCTTTGCTTAATTAGCAAGTGTTAACTATAGTTGCAAGCGGCTCCCACATTTCCTATCCAGTCATCCGGCCATGCTCCTTATTTCTCAAGGCTATTCGGCTGATAGTCATGAGTCGGCTCACGACTTCAAATATCAACTCCCTTATCTGAGCAAGTTCATTCTGCTTCAATGGCTTCAATAACAAGCTCCTCCACTTGTGATTTTCCACTAATGTATCCCATTCATTCTGGCTTTTTCTGGCTCTTAACCCTTGCTTCACATTTTCATCCTCACTCCCTCATGGAGCCAGGTCCCACCTCACCTTTCCCGTCTCCAGGAATCTCTGGCAAACTTTCAAGTTGTGGAAGGGAATGATTACAGGGCTGGGATGAAAACTATCCCTCAGCCTCAAAGACAGGATCCGATGCCCTTTCTAATTTGAAACACCCAGGCTTCACATCCAGCTTGAGGAAATGTGGCAGCCGGTCCTCGAAGCACCTAACGGGAGCCTCACCCTCCACATCTTCTGATGGTCAGGCTGTCATGTTGAAAAGGTGGCTCAAGCCCTACTGAATCCGCCTGCACTCTTTTATCGACTGATTTCTTGACGTTTTACGACATAATCTTACCAAACACAATCCTGATGAATTCCAGGGACAGGGGAAACGACAACAAATATTAATTCAAGGATTAGGTAGACAAGGGGCGGGCAATCAGGATAACTCGCCATATTATTACTGTGGCTACTATCATGGGAGTGTCCCTTTAAGAAAGGCTTTTGTCTTGTCACATGGCTTCAGTGATGTCATTATGTGGGCGGAGCTGGGCTGTGGCTCTGTGAGCTGTTTTTGGCTTTCACATTTGGCTGCTGTGGACACAGACAGAAACAGATGTGTTTTGGCCTGTCTCTCTCTATTTTCGTTTTAAATATCTGTTCCAGTAAAAATCACCTTGGTGATGGTTTTAGATTTAGTTTAAGGGTTTAAACTTGCTGGCGAGAAGGGGTCAGCTGGTGAGAAGTGTTCAGACTCTCTGGAAAAGCCAGTCTTATTCAAGTGAGAATTCAGAGTGCTGGGCCACTCCCTTGTAAAAAGAGTGTTTTTGGTTTATGGGATTTTGTTTCTGAATTGGAACAGTTAAGGGGGAATTTGTGTTTGTAATTGATAAACATTCTTGCTTTGTGTTTCTATAAATGTTAACTAAGTTCTTAGAGTGAAGCTTTGTTTGAGGAAGACTATTGAATCACACCTGAAGGGAAGACTTTTGTGCTCATCCTAGCCAAATTCAACAAACCGTTATAAGTCAGGTGAATTCCATAACATACTTTGGAGTTTCTAAACCCTGTCCCATCACACTACCAGGTCAGGTAAAAGGTTGGAAATCCTGCAGCGAGCAACTCAGCTCCTGACCTGCTAAAGCCTATCCACCATCTACAGGGCACAAGTCAGGAGTGTAATGGAATACTCTCGACTTGCTTGGATGAGTGCAGCTCCAACAACACTCCAGAAGCTCAACACCATCCAGGACAAAACAGCCCGTTTGATTGCTTCCCCCTTCCACAAACAACAAACCCTCCACCACCGACGAACAGTGGCAGCCGTGTGTACCATCTATTCACTGCAGTCACTCCCCAAGGTTCTTTAGACAGCAGCTTCCAAACCCATGGCCACTGCCATCTAGAAGGACAAGAGCAGCAGTTTCCTGGGAACCCCACACCCTGGAGTTTCCCTTCCAAGTCACTCACCAGACAGACTTGGAAATATATCGCCGTTCCTTCACTGTCCCTGGGGCAACATCCTGGAACTCCCTCCCTGATAGCACGATGGATGTGCAAGAAGGCAACTCACCACCATCTTCTGGAGGGCAACGAGGGATGGGCAACAAATGCTGGCCTCACCGGTGAAGCCAAAATCCTGTCAATGAATTTTAAAAATGTAGAGTACCCAGTTCTTTTCTTTTCCAATTAAGGGGCAATTTAGCATGGCCAATTCACATACCCTGCACATCTTTTGGGTTGTAGGGGTGAGATCCACGCAGATATGGGGAGAATGTGCAGAATCCACATGGACAGTTACGTCGGGGCTGACATCAAACCCGGGTCCTTGGCGCTAAGAGGCAGCAATGCTAACCACTGTGCCACCATGCTGTTCCCGTCAAATGTGAAGACAATGTGATGAAGCTTTGGAATTCTCTACCCCAGAGGACTGAGGAGCCTCAGTTATCAAATATTTTCCAGACCGAGATTGATAGGCTTCTAGGTAGTGAAGATATCGAGGGATATGGGGAATAATGTGGGAAAATGCTGCTGAGGTAGATCGGCCAATGATCCCGTTGAATGGTTGGGCAGGCTCGATGGGCTGAATGGCTGACTGCAGCTCCTATTTATTATGATCTCTGTGTCCAGGACAGGAAGCAGTGAGCAGGGATCTGTCAATCAGCCTGAATCAGCACCTTCAGGAGAATTGGGAGGGTGAATATTAGATACAGCAGAGTGAGAATGGAGGGAGGGTGTGTGGGATGGAGATTTACAGCTTTTGGGGAATGAGAGAGAAAAGAATGTTCCAGCGAAACTAGAATTGTCTGTTCTGAATTTCTATCCTGTACTGACAGTTATGTCTTTTCTAAACTCCTTTTACAGGATGTTAAAGGAGAGGATATACAGACAGAAATCTCAAACATCACGTCTGGATCTGATAGAGTCACTCAGTTCAGCGGCCATTAAATCTAGAAGAAAATGTTTGCCCGACCTGTTGGCTTCAAAAGATTTTAAACGTCAGTGTGACTGGAAAAGCACCGAGACACACACACCCGAGTGAGAGTGTTCCAGAGCACTAACTGTGGAAAGAGTTCGAACCAGTTACACAGCCTGAAAACACATCACACCATTCACAGCGGGGAGGGACCGTACACGTGTTCTGTGTGTGGACGAGGCTTCAGCTGATTGTCCGACCTGGAGAGACACAAGGAGACCCAAAACATGGAGAAACCGTGGAAATGTGGGGACTGTGGAAAGGGATTCAGAGTCCCATCTGTGCTGGAAGCTCATCGACGCAGTCACACTGGGGAGAGGCCGTTCATCTGCTCTGTGTGTGAGAAGGGATTCACTCGGTTACAGAACCTGCAGACACACCAGCGAGTTCACACTGGGGAGAGGCCATACTCCTGCTCTCAATGTGGGAAGGAATTCAGTGAGTTAGCCAGCCTGATGAAACACCAGCGAGTTCACACTGGGGAGAGGCCATACACCTGCTCTCAGTGTGGGAAGGGATTCACTCAATTATCCAGCCTGAAGTCACACCAGCGAATTCACACTAGGGAGAAGCCGTTCACCTGCTCTCAATGTGGGAAGGCATTCACTCAGTCATCCAACCTGCAGATACACCAGCGAGTTCACACTGAGGAGAAGCCATTTACCTGCTCTCAGTGTGTGAAGGGATTTTGTGTTTCATCGCGCCTGCTGACACACCAAAAGGTTCACAAGTGATTACAGGGGTTAGATTCTGCTGTTACTGTTTCTGCTTCAATTACATCCAGGACTCCATTTAATTCATTCCGAAAGTTGCTTAATGATGGTCGGAGGGTAGGGCCGCACAGTGGTGCAATGGTTAGCACAGCTGCCTCGGCTCAGAGGTCCCAGGTTCGATCCCGGCCCTGGGTCACTGTCCGAGTTAAGTTTGCACATTATCCCCGTGTCTGTGTGGGTTTCGCTCCCACAATCGAAAGATGTGCAGGGTAGGTGGATTTTATTTTTTGTTTTTTATAAATTTAGAGTACTCAATTCATTTTTTCCAATTCACAGGCAATTTAGCGTGGACAATTCACCTACCCTATACATTTTTGGGTTGTGGGGGCGAAACCCACAATTTAGAAATTTTTAGAGATCTAAATTTAGAAATCTGTCAGTCTCAGCTTTAAACACACTCAGTGACTGAGCTCCCACAGCCCTCTGGGATAGAGAATTCCAAAGATTCACAACCCTCTGAGTAAAGAAATGTCTCCTCGGAGACCAGCCCTAAGTGGCTTCTCCCTTATTTTGAAATTGTGTCCCCTGGTTCCAGACTCCCCAACCAGGGGAAACATCTCATCTGCATCTGTTGCCAATTATTTTTGGCTATCCTCAACAGACACAGAATACAAAGCAGCTGATAAATGTGAAGAACTGATGATGAATGCTGCAGCATCGATAGCAACCTGTCTTCCCATCAAGTGAAGAATTCTGCAGTCAGAGCCAAGCAACTACATATCACTGAATTGTTGAAGCTTTTCTTGTGTAATCTTGGAGGCCACCCCGGTCTTTAGAAATCTAGGAGTGGGTAAATTTATGCTCACGACTGTGACATGTGAGACTAAAATGGACTATGCTCCCTACACTCGCATGTATGTTTGCCTGTTGAAAAATGTAAAATGATATTACAGAGTATAAGTTGCATGTAATCATGAGAAATGTTTAAAATTAAAAATGTTTTCAAAAAAATAAAGCCACCTGCGGACATAGCTGGTTCATTTTTGTTAAAGGGGGAGGTGTGACGATTGGAAGATTTTAGAAAATTCCATTTTCATTGTATTGGGCAATTTAAGGGTTAAAAGCGTGGGGTTAGAGTGTGATTCACTGCAGGGGTCTTGTTTTTATTTTAAAGAAGGATCCTGTTTTGCAGGACCTGGGTGTTTTTAGTAGCCAGAAGGTGAAATTGTTAAAGGAATGTGTTTTTCAGTCTGGGCTAATGGACTGTGGTTTGACTGGGAAAGTACTTGTGGAATTAATGTTCTTTGCAGCCGGCAGAGATCATTTGTTTTCCAGCTTGGGGAGATGAGGTCGTTGCTGGGTGGAACCAAGGAAGGCAGAAAGACATATTAAAAATGTTTAGAGAGCAGTTTTTGGAGAAAGATTTGGAGGGAGGAGTTGAATTCTGGGTCCACGATTCTCCCACAGTAAGATAGATTGAGAGCTGTATCTTTCTTTTCCTGTTTAATGGGAGATTGAGTAGTCGTGTTTAAGTGGGTGACTGTAAGTTGTTTTTGGGTGTGAAGTTAAAATGTTTAATATTGGAGCCATAATAAAGTTTTATTTGAAAAATAACCGAGCCCTATTTCTTCATGCGATCACTCCTGGAGTGAATCATTCTTTCTGCACAGTCTGACAAATAAACTGATACATTGGGGGTTTGGTCCAGTATCCTAGCCACTGTTGGGGTCTGGTCTGCGATCGGAATAGTGACCGATGTAACAATTGGTTGGAGGCCCATTTCCCAGTCAGTCCTCCAGCACCTTTCTGTCTCTCTATTAGTGCGACGTCCATGGCAGTTTCCCAACTGGGGCCCAGGCCCTGTTATTCTCAGCTAAATTCAGCCTCAGCTCTGTCTCCTGCCTGTCATTGACACGAGCAATAGAGACAGAAAGGTGCCCAAGGAGCAAGTGGGAAGTTCAAACTTGTGGCTCCAAATCAACACTTCAACATTTGTCAGTTAAATCCATGTTATTTATACTGGGTTTTTAGTTATTGGATTTAGGCATTGGAGGCAAAAGGTGGAGGGTTTTAATGTATAAATTTTCCTTTCTAGCTAGTGTCCGGCCTGGCTCAGTGGGCAGCACTGTCACCTCTGAGTCAGAAGGTTAAGACCCAGTCAGGGACCTGTGGACAAAAACCAGTTCCAACATTCCTGGTCCCAGCACTGAGGGAGTGCTGCACTGTCAGAACAGCCTTCTTTCAAATAAGATGTTAAACTGAGGCCCTGTCTGCCCCTCTCAGGTGGGTGTAAAAGTTCCCACAGCCGCTATTTTGAAGAAGAACAGGGGAGTTATCCCCGGTGTCCTGGTCAATATTTATCCCTCAGTCAAGATCACTAAAAACAGATCATCTGCTCATTATCACATTGCTGTGTGTGGGATCTTGCTGTGTGTAAATTGGCTACTGCATTTCCTACATTACTGCAGTGACTACACTTCAAAAATACTTCATTGGCTGTAAAGCACTTTGGGACGTCCTGCGGTTATGAAAGGCGCTATAGAAATGCAAGTTTTAAAATTGAATATTTCTGTTATCTGGGGCGGCATTCTCCCCTACCCGGCGTGACGGAGGGTGCCGGCGTAGGGGAGTAGAGCCAACCACTCAGGGGTTGGGCCTCCCCAAAGGTGGGGAATTCTCCCCACCTTTGGGGGCTAGCCCTGCGCTGGAGCGGTTGGCACCAGAAGACTGGTGCAAAAAACCGGCGCCCCCAGCAGCGGGGCTGGTCAAAAGGCTTTCGCCTGCGCGATGTGGGGTTCTCTTCCGCTTCCGCCATGGCGACAGCCGTGGTGGCCGCGGAGGAAAATAGTGCACCCAGGGCACTGGCCCGGAGTCTGAGCGGTGGGCCCCGATCGCGGGCCTGGCCACCGTGGGGGCACCCACCGTTTCCCCCCCAGGACCCCGGGGCCCGCTCATGCCGCTGATCCCGCCGTTCCAGAGGTGGTTCAAACCTCAGCGGCGGGAGAGGCCTCCCAGCGGCGGGACTTCGGCCCATCCGGGCCGGAGAATCACCACAGGGGCCTCTCCGATCGGAGTGGCGAGATTCCCGCCACCGCCACTTCCTGCTGGGGGTCGGAGAATTTCGCCCCTGATCTTGTTATCTGGAACGTAATTAATTTCAGCCACCCCCAACTTACCATTTAATAAATTCACTTTGGTTCAGACAACACTTGAAGCAATTAAGGCAAAGGCACAATCCTCTGGATAGTAAATTTTAAAAGTTTATTAAATGAAAATGGTTTACTGAACAACTTTAAGAAATTGACTTTTACAACTTCATGTGGGTGATCAGTCTGTAGAAGCGTAACCCTCTCTGGTTCCTTCTTTGACAGTAATTCTTGTGGAATTCAGCCTCGGGATTCTGGCTCCTACTTTGACGTAATTTCCTTGGAACTCGGCCTTGGGAGTTTTCAGTATTTGGCTAACAAGGAAGACCTTCAGAACATCTACTTTTATCCCCAAAGTGACCATTACCTCACGTCAAAGAGTTGGGCCTGTTGTCACATGACAATTGGCCAATTTGGTTACCAGATTAATTGAATTGGATCCCCAATTACTTACACTGCCCTCTCATTATCTCAGACAGGAATACAACAGAATTGTTTCATACTGTGGTATTGTGTGAAGCAAATAATGGCATGATGGGAAAACTAGTCAAGTCTTCTTGGTACAATTGAATTTAACCTAAGACACAGATTCAGAATACACATAGACAGCATGTCCTGAGAGTCTAGATAAGGCTTGGAACTAGAAGTAGTCTCAATACATAACAAGCTGAACAACTGTTTCTTCCTGTTCCTAAACAACTTCTTCCCTTTCTTAAAACAAAGACAAGATAATGATATGAAACTCAAGTCCCCTGGAGGTCAGCAAGGTGACGCCATTGTAATGATTATTACTTATGTTTTACTTTCAATCAAATTCCTGACCAAGCTGTATTCATGTTATCTTGATCCTATAATGTATAAGAATCGCCTTCTTTTCTGTACTATTGCAGACTTGGGACGGACTCCGCAGTTTGTAATTGACTGCCTTCCGACTTTCCAAGTTTCTGCCATTTCTGCTAGCAGTTCTAATTAGTGAATAAAGTTCAGTTTTGCTTATCTAATGAATGCTGTTTGAATTTCTCTATCACAGTCAAGACGTGGGGAAAATATAAAATACAACATTTGGCGCTGCGAGAAAAAATCCAATATCCTGATGTGAGCTTCCATGAGGGACTGAGAAAAAGTGATCAAAGCCATGACCGGAGTAAAGAGACAGACGCCGGCACAAGGTAAGATTGACCTTGGTCTCTCTCTCTCTCTCGGATCTGTGCTGCGACCCCTCATCCCTGACGGAAGTAACTAAACAGGTGACGGTTCTCGAATCTAAATTTGACTGTGAGTACATTTTTTTTGTGTAATTAGCCGCAGGTCAGGGACCTTGTTGATCTCGTTTTTCATCCGCATCCGATTTATACAGGCTGTCAATAAATTTGGGTCCGGGACCCTTTGATTAAGTTTTGGGGTCAGGGACCCTCTCAGTAATTTTTTTCGGGTCAGGGACCCTGTCAGTAATTTTTTGGGGTCAAGGACCCTCCAATTTAATTTGGTACCAGAAATTTTGTTTGAGCGTTTTTTTGCCTGGGGCACATTTTACTGACATTATGCGACAAACTTTAGACAAAACTAGCGGCAACTCCCCTCTATTTTTCATGTGTTTAGAAACCTCGTCTCAAGAACGTAATATTCGAAGATTGGCTGCAGCGCTGCTTTAAACAATAAATTAGGTAACGATATCTGGCCACTAGGTTACACAGGGATCTTGGAACTTTGACAATAGCATTGATGCAGAAAAAAAAAGCAATCTGGAGAAAAAAAAATGCCGGTTTCAAATTGTTTAATTTTACAGTGGAAAAAAAAACAGTCCACTTAACGCAACGAACAATCACTATTAATGAGTTGGAGAGATAAAGCCCGCAAAAGAGATATTAATGAGTGTGTGAACGGTAAAGCGAAAGATTGGAAGACTTTAAAATTGTAATGTGAGCTTTGGTATGGAAAACAGTCAAAATGATAAAGAGCAATCTGGCAATAACAAACCTCCTGTTAGCAGAAAAGTAGGGCTAGCTCGTAAGATTATAGGAAAGGAGGATCCTCCCAGTTGCTCTGGCATGCCAATGTTCCCCTATTCAAGTGATACGGAAGACGAGGAGAATTTGAACCCTGGACCCCACCCTCATTTTGTGCTCCCCGATCTTGCAATTCCACTTTCCCAAGTCCTGACTCCCACTTCTGATCCCATTACCAATGAAACTCCTGTTAACGTATCCCCCTTAGCGACACGCACTCGGTCACAGACGCAAGCCGTAAATATCGAACAACCCTTCTCTACGGAAGACATGATAATTGACTAAAAGATGTTGATTAAACGATCCACAATAAGGGAATTATGGAAGTGAAGTTAATGAGTTTCCAATTTAGAAGCATGCTGGCAATAATGACTGGATTTTAACATTGCTTTTGAACGAAATTTAGTAGATCAGATGATGTTAACTAACTACTGCTTGGAATGTTGTACTGGCCTTATTATGATAACAAGTGGTTCTTCTGAAGGACAACAAAATGCGTACTCGAATTGTTTTTAAACTAATGGCAAAACATTCATATTTCCTCTTGCAAATGTTCCCAAGCTTCCCAAAATGTTCCAAAGTTGTTCAGTTCACACTATATCAGTTTAAAAGAAAGTAACTTTACGAATAAGAGTAATTGAAATATGAATAAGTTTTTAGATTGCGTGAAAAGACGTAAATGGCATCACGCCAAGTTCTCCGCCCCTTAGATTCTGCAGGAAGCATTAACCATTTGAGCAGACAGTTGGTCTTTTCTGAATTTTTTTATAAATGTTTTTTTTATTGAGTTTTCATATTTTATATATGACAAATTACAAGTTATTAGAGAGAGAGAAAAAAAAAAGGAAAACAAAAAGGAAAACACAAAAATTTTTTACATGAATATTTACAGGTAAGCATCTTCATAACAATAATTGTGGCCGCCCCCTTTAGCCGGCATACATATTTTACATTCCCCAATATGGCCGAGGCACATGTTTATAGGCATTTATTTATAGTTTGGTTTGGGCCTTGGCTTGCCATCAAACCCCCATACCGAGCCCGTAGCCCCCCCCTCCCCCCGGCTACCTTCCCCCGATTCCCGCCCATTTTCCCCTGGTTCTTGGCCACCCGACTATTCTTCCTCATGTACGTTGGCCACAAACAGGTCCCGGAACAGTTGCATGAATGGCTCCCACGTTCTGTGGAAGCCGTCGTCCAACCCTCGGATGGCGAATTTGATTTTCTCCATTTGGAGAGATTCCGAGAGGTCGGACAGCCAGTCTGCAGCTCTGGGTGGTGCTGCTGACCGCCAGCCAAACAGGATTCTACGGCGGGCAATCAGGGAGGCAAAGGCAAGGGCGTCCGCCCTCCTCCCCAGGAATAGATCTGGCTGGTCTGAAACCCCGAAGACCGCCACTATCGGGCATGGCTCCACCCTCACCCCCCACCACTTTGGACATAGCCTCGAAGAAGGCTGTCCAGTACTCCACAAGTCTGGGGCAAGACCAGAACATGTGGGCGTGGTTGGCCGGGCCTCTCTGGCACCGCTCACATTTGTCCTCCACCTCCGGGAAGAACCTACTCATACGGTTTCTCGTTAAGTGGGCTCTATGTACCACTTTTAGTTACGTCAGGCTGAGCCTTGCGCACGTGGAGGTGGAGTTGACCCTATGCAGTGCTTCGCTCCAGAGTCCCCACCCTATCTCCATCCCCAGGTCGTCCTCCCATTTCCTTCTTGTTGCGTCCAGTACGGTGTCGTCCCTATCTACCAGTCAGTCATACATGTCACTACAGTTCCCTTTCTCTAGGATACTTGCGTCCAGTAGGTCTTCCAATAGTGTCTGTCGTGGCGGTTGTGGGTACGTCCTTGTCTCCTTTCGTAGGAAGTTTTTGAGCTGCAGGTACCGTAGCTCGTTCCCCCCAGCTAGCTGAAATTTCTCTGTCAGTTCGTCCAGTGTTGCGATCCTGTCGTCCGTGTATAGGTCCCTGACTGTCAGTGTCCCCCCGTCCTGTCTCCACCTTTTGAAGGTGGCGTCAGTCAGTGCTGGTTTGAACCTATGGTTGTTGCAGATGGGAGCCTTGTCCGACATTTTGTACAGGCCAAATTGCTGCCGCAGTTGGTTCCAGGATTGGAGGGTGGCTGTCACCACTGGGCTGGTAGAGTGTTTTTTGGGTGGGGATGGGAGTGCTGCCGTGGCGAGGGCCCGGAGGGAGGTTCCCATGCAGGAGGCCTCCTCCGCACGCACCCACTCGGCTTCTGGCTCCTGGATCCATCCCCTTACTCGCTCGGCTGTTGCCGCCAAGTGGTAGAATTGTAGATTCGGGAGGGCTAGCCCCCCCCTGGATTTTGTTTTTTGTATGACCTTCTTTGGGATCCTAGCATTTTTACCCCCCCATACGAACGCCATGATATGTTTGTCCAGCGCTTTGAAAAAGGCCTTGGGGATGTAGATCGGAATGGATCTAAACAGGAAAAGGAACCTGGGCAGTACGTTCATTTTGATCGTCTGGACTCTCCCCGCGAGGGAGAGCGGGGGTGTGTTCCATCTCTGCAGGTCCTTTTTAACTTCCTCCGTCAGGCTGGTGAGGTTCCATTTGTGGACCCCTTCCCAGTCATGGGCTATTTGGATCCCCAGGTAGCGGAATTTATTTCGGGCTTGTTTGAACGGCAGGCCCTTTAGCGCTGCCCCCCCCCCCGCCGCCCCCCCCCCCCCCGCCGCCCCCCCCCCGGCCCCCCCCCCCCCGCCGCCCCCCCCCCCCCCCCCGCCGCCCCCCCCCCCCCCCCCGCCGCCCCCCCCCCCCCCGGCCCCCCCCCCCGCCGCCGCCGCCCCCCCCCCCCGCCCCCCCCCCCCCCCCCCCCCCCGCCCCCCCCCCCCCCCCGCCGCCCCCCCCCCCCCCCCCGCCCGGCCCCCCCCCCCCCCCCCCGCCCGGCCCCCCCCCCCCCCCCCCGCCCGGCCCCCCCCCCCCCCCCCCCCCCGCCCGGCCCCCCCCCCCCCCCCCCGCCCGGCCCCCCCCCCCCCCGTTATATAATCTGTGCAAGAAGGAAGCTAGATGTTAGAGTTTAAAATGACTTCCTTGACCTTGTTACTCATATCCGTGAATATGGTGGAAAAGTGATGGATTGATAAAATTAAATGGATTTCCCAGTCGTTTCTACCTACAGTTTTGTACATTACAACAATGACTACACTTAGCACTGCACTCATTAAGCTTCACCCGATGGTGTATTTATTGTATGTCCTATGTTTTTCATCTATGGAACGATCTCCCTGCACACTACGCAGAATAATACTGTTTACTGTACCTCAGTACACGTAACAATATATCTAAATCTTTTGGGAGTTCTGTGATGCTATAGAAAAGGATTTTTTTTAGATTTTCCTCAAACTTGGGATATATTACAGTTGGTCCCCTCATCAAAAAGATTGACAAAGATTGAGGTTTAATTTTAAGTAATATTTTGATTCTGAAATTCTCAATGAAAATGTAAACACACTATATCCGGAATAATTTGTTTTTAAAACACAGGCAAGTTGTTGTGATCAGGAGAACATTATCTGAAAAGGCTGCAAGAAACAGATTCAACTCTTTCTTTCAAAAGGGAACTGGACAAGATCCTTGAAAAGAAAAGAAAATTTCTGGACAATAGGATTAATTGGTTGGCTCTTTCACAGATCTGGCATTAGCACGATGGGCCGAATGGTCTCCCTCTGTGCGAGCTGAACCTCGTGTGCTGTTAACGCAAGTGGTATTCGTGGTAAAGGGACCTAGGTATAAATGGACCCTGTCAATAAGTCCCTGAAGGCTAACATACAGGTGCAGCAAGTCATTAGGAAGGCTGATGGGATGTTGGCCTTTATCACAAGCAGATTTCAGTACAGGAGTAGTGAAGACTGGCTTCAATAGTATAGAACCTTGGTTAGACCACAGCTGGAGTACTGTGTGCAATTTTACTCCTCTTACCTTAGGAACGGTATTATTGCCACAGAGGGAGGGCAATGAAGGTTCACCAGAATTGTTCCGTTGATGGGAGGACTGTCTTATGAAGAGAGATTGGGGAAACTACACCTCTTTTCTCTAGAGTTTCAAGGAATGAGAGAGGATTTCATTGAAACTTACAAAATCCATAAAGGAATAGACTGAGGAGGTGCAGGTGAGATGTTTCCCCCAGTTTGAGAGTCTGGAACCAAGGGGCACAATTTCCATGTCTGAGCACCAGGAGGAGTTGACGAGGAGGCAAACCCCTCCACCCACTCCAGGTTCAGTCCTGGATGTGATTAACAGCAGAGTCTAACCCTTTGGTGTCTGAACATGTTGGATGACTCACTCCCCACAGTTACAGCAGGTGAGTTTGCAGTGTGGACTCGCTGGTGTGTCAACAAGGCAGATGAATCACTAAATCTCCTCCCACAATCAGAGCAGGTGAATGGCCTCTCCCCAATGTGAACTCGCTGGTGCCTCCGCAATGTGGATGATGTTTGAAACCTCTTTGTGCAGTGAGAGCAGCTGAACAGTTTCTCCTCGGTGTGAATACGCTGGTGGGACATCAGAGGTTTTAAACCCACTCCCACAGTCGGAGCATTTAAAGCGTCTCTCGTTGATGTGAGTGACATTGTGGCTCAGTAAGTGATGACCGAGTGAATCTTTTCCCAGTTGGAGAGGTGAATGGGCTCTTCCCAGTGTGATCTCGCTCGTGTTGCATCAGGTTGGAGGAGGTTCTAAAGCTCTTTGTGCAGCGAGAGCAGCTGAACGGTCTCTCCTCAGAGTGAACGCGCTGGTGGGATATCAGTAGCTGAGAGCTTTTGAAACCCCTCCTGCAGTCAGAGCATTTAAAGGGCCTGCTCTTGGTGTGAGTGACATAGTGGCTCAGCAGGCTGGATAATTGAGCAAATCCCTTATCACACACAGTGCAGATGAACGGCTTCTCCCCGGTGTGAACTCGCTGGTGTGCCTGCAGGTTGGATAACTGAGTGAATGCCTTATCACACACACTGCAGGTGAATGGCCTCTCCCCGGTGTGAACTTGCTGGTGTCTCTGAAGGTGGGCTAACCGAGTAAATCCCTTATCACACACAGAGCAGGTGAATGGCCTCTCCCCAGCGTGAACTCGCTGGTGTCTCTGCAGGCTGGATAACTGAGTGAATTCCTTCTCACAGTCAGAGCAGGTGAATGGCCTCTCCCCAGTGTGAACTCTTTCGTGTCTCCGCAAGTTGCCAATGTCAGTGAATCCCTTTTCACACTGAGAGCAGGGGAAAGGCCTCTCTCCAGTGTGACTGCGTTGATGCCTTTCCAGCTCGTGCGGTGCTATGAATCCCTTCCCACACACAGAGCAGGTGAACGGCTTCTCTCCAGTGTGACTACGTTGATGCCTTTTCAGCCCATATGCGCCTTTGAATCCTTTTCCACAGTCCTCACATTTCCATGGTTTCTCCATGGTCCGGGTGATCTTGTGTCTCACCACGTTGGACAATCAGTTGAAGCCTCGTCCACACACAGAACACCTATACAGTCTCTCCCTGCTGTAAAAGGTGTAGCATTTTTTCAGGCTGTGTCACTGGTTAAAGCTCTTTCCACAATCAGTGCTCTGGAACAGTCTCACACAGATGTGTGTGTGTCTCAGTGCTTTTCCAGACACAACGATGTTTAAAATCTCTTGAAGCAGACAGAAGAGACAAACATTTCTCCTTCTAGTTTCAAAGGCCGATGATCTTCGGTCCTAAGAATTGAGTGAATCAGTCAGTTCTTGACGTGATATTTAGTTTGAGATATCCACCTCAAACTCCTCTCGTTCTAACTTCCTGCAGAAAGATTTTACAAAAATCATAACAGTCAGTACAGGATAGAAATTCAGAACAGACAATTCTAGTTTCTATCGAACATTGTTTGCTCTCTCTCGTTCCCTCAAATGCTCTAAATCTCCATTCCACACACTCTCCCTCCATTCTCACTCTGCTGTATCTAATATTCACCCTCCCAATTTTCCTGAAGGCACTGAATCAGGCTGATTGACAGATCCATGCTCACTGCTTCCTGTCCTGGACACAGAGGCTGCCAGACAGATATATGTCTATGTTACTGGATGATAAATGTGTGTAATATACAGACTGGATTCACTTCCTTCCCCTCCCAATTCTCATGAAGGTGCTGACTGATGCTGATCAACAAATTTAAACTCATTACAACCTGTACAAGAGTAGAGACTCTCCATCTAAGTATATTTAGGGATGGGGTGATTCTGAGGAATAATTGTATTTACTCATGGAGTGGGCATGAGCAAGAACCCACTGCCACAAGTGTTGTGGAAGTCGAGATGATCAATAATTCAAAATAAAATATGAAGAAAATAAGCTTTCAGGTGAACAGGTATATTGAGGGGGAATGGGGCTGACTGGATTACTGTACAGAGAGTCAGCATTGACTTGAGTTCCGAAATGGATTCTGTCAGTACTGCAATGACTGTATGACTGGAAATATATAATGTAGGTACAGTACTATATTACAAAACTATGACAGAACCATCAATAATATATATAATACATATATAACACTAGATGTATCTATGTCCGATATAAAAAAATTTAAAATTAATTTACGGGATGTGAGAGTCGCTGGTACAGCCAGCATTTATTGCCCATCCCCAGTTACCCTTCAGAAGGTGGTGATGAGTTGCCTTCTTGAACCGCTGCAGTCCTGGAGTTGTAGGTACATCCCCTGTGCTGTCAGGGATGGAGTTCCAGGATGTTGCCCCAGCAACAATGGGAAGGGCGATATATTTCCAATTCTGTCTGGTGAGTGACTTGGAGGTGAACCTCCAGGTGGTGGGGTTCCCAGGTATCTGCTGCTCTTGTCCTTCTAGATAGTAGTGGTCATGGGTTTGGAAGGTGCTGTCGGAGGAACCTTGGTGAGTTACTGCAGTGCATCTTGTAGATGATATACACGGCTGCCACTGTTCGGCAGTGGTGGAGGGTTTGAATATTTGTGGAATGGGGAGCAGTCAAGCAGGCTGCTTTGTTCTGGATGGTGTAGAGCAGCATCTTGAGTGTTGTCGGAGCTGCACTCAACCAGGCAAGTGGTGATTATTCTATTACACACCTGACTTGTGCCTTGTATATGGTGGACAGGCTTTGGGAGTCAGGAGGTGCGTTACTCGCTGTAGTCTTTGACCTGCCCCGGTGGCCACCGTATTAATATGTCTCAGGATATTGGTTGTGGGGGATTCAGCTATGCTAATGTCACTGAATATCAAAGGGGGGTGGTTAGATCCTCCTTTGTAGGAGATTGCCATTGCCTGGCACTTGTGTAGCACAAATGTAAGTTGCCACTTATCAATCCACATCTGGATACTGTCCAGGTCTTGCTGCATTTGGACATGGACGAGTTCATTATCTGAGGAGTCACGAATGGTGCTGAACATTCCACAAACATCCCCACCGTTAATGATTCCTTCCATCACTTTGCTGATGATGGAGGGTATTCCGACAAGGAAGTAATTGGTTGGGTTTGATTTGTCCTGTTTACTGTTCCCTTTAATATCAGCCATTTCCTGGGGAAACCAGCCCTTTAAATATGAACATCAGTTAAGAGACCATAATTTAAGCCAGACAAATAAATGTCACACTGAGGGAGCAAAGGATTTTCCTTTGTTTCTGTGGTTATGACTCATCTTTCTTTCCCTCACCCTACAGTATAAATATTTCCCACTTTCTATCCTTCTTGCCTCTGACAAAGGGTCATCTGGACTCAAAAATATTAGCTCTTTTCTCTCCTTACAGGTTCTGCCAGACCGGCTGAGCTTTTCAGCTTCTCTTCTGGAAATATATAATGTATCTCTACAGTACTTTATTACACAACAAGAAATAATAATAAATGTGCTTTATTACAGAACCAATAATATATCTAATCTGTACAATATAACAACACTACACATATTTCAATCCTACATTAATTTACCCTGAGCTGTCAGCCATCTCCTGGGGAAACCAGCCCTTTAATTGTGAATACCAGGAAAGAGACCATCAGCGGCAGCAAGGTAGCACAGTGGTTAGCCCAGTTGTTCCACAGCTCCAGGGTCCTTGGTTCGATTCCCAGCTTGGTTCACTGTCTGTGCAGAGTCAGCACGTTCTCCCCGTGTCTGCGTGGGTTTCCTTTGGTTTCCTCCCACAGTCCAAAGATGTGCAAGTTAGGTGGATTGGCTATGCTAAATTGCCCTTAGTGTCCAAAAAGTTTAGGTGAGGTTACGGGGTGGTCTTAAGTGGGGTGGTCTTTCCAAGGACCGGTGCAAACTCAATGGGACAATTGGCCTCCTTCTGCATTGTAAATTCTATGAATCCTTTCAGCCAGACCAATAAATGTGACACGCTGAGAGAGCAAAGGATGTCAGTGTCTTTAAGAGAGAGAGAGAGACCTGGGCCAAGCTTTGCCGAGTCTGCATCCTCCCTGGATTCACTTCCTTTCACTTCAGTTGCTGCAAGTCACCAATTGAAGGTCAGAATGAGACAATAATTGGAAAGAGGGAGAAAATAAAGTGTTTTACTCACAGATGTTGGAGACAGGAGGAAGGTTCAGTCTATGTGCACCTCAAGCTCATTCAGGGTTGGAGGAACAACAGCTTTGCTCGACACACACCTCCATGTCCAGCTTCCGCATTGAGACAATGGGGGAGCTGTGATTGGCGGAGGAGCAGAGTCCTTCCGTTTCTCCAATCTTCCTACTGGTCAACACCTCAGCAGTAAGGTCAGCGGAAGTGAGCTCTCCTGCACATGCGCAGCTTCCCCTTCCCTTAGACATGCGCAGTCCCGGGTCTGTAGAAAGGGGATCACCGATGGCCGGAACTGTCAGCCGGTTGCCTGGAAACCTTGTCTCGAGGATTTGTGGGGGAAGGGGAACACCGGGTAAGGGCGGGGCTCCCGTGCCCTGCGCTGGGCAGTGACGTCACCGCGGAACGGATTTATTCCAATTGGCTGATTTAGAGGACGCGCTCCTTTGTGATGTCACAATGTGGAAGTTGGGCAATGGGTTTGAGTAAAACTTTTTCCTCTGGGCAACATCTGGGAGCAAATCAATGTCTCCCCCTTTCAGAAGGTCATAAGATATTGGAGCAAAATTAAGCCATTTGGCCCATCGAGTCGAACCCTTCAACCCGATTAAAAATCTGTCGAACTCCTCCCTAAATTTACTCACTGTCCCAGCCCCACCGCACTCTGGGGCAGTGAATGCCACAGATTCACAGCCCTTTGGGAGAAGCAGTTTCTCCTCAACTCTTTACAATTAGCTACCTCTTTTTTGAAATAATCTTTATTGTTACAAGTATGCTTGGGAGGAAACCGAAGCGTCGGGTGGAATCATAGAATTTATACTGCAGAAGGAGGGCATTGAGCCCATCGATTTGGCACCAGTCCTGGAAAGAAAACCCCACCACAACCCAGGTCTCCACCTCATTCCCATAACCCAGTAAACCCACCTAACCTTTTTGGACACTAAGGGCAATTTATCATGGCCAATCTACCTTTTATCATGGCCAATCCACCGAACCGGCACATCTTTGGACTGTGGGAGGAAACCGGAGCACTATACAAAACCTACGAAGACACGGGGAGAACGTGCAGACTCCACACAACAAGTGACCCAAGCCGGAATCGAACCTGGAACCCTGGAGATGTGAAGCAATGGTGCTAACCACTGTGCTGCCCCATCTCTCGATCTAGAATGCCTGAAAGATGTGCTGTTAGGTGAATTGGAAATTCTGAATTTTCCTTCAGTGTACCCTAACAAGCGCCAGAATGTGGCGACTTGGGGAGTTTCACAGTTACTTAATTGCTGTGTTTTAAAAAAAATTTAATCTACCCAATTCATTTTTTCCAATTAAGGGGCAATTTAGCGTGGCCAATCCACCTCGGCTGCACATGTTTGGGTTGTGGGGGCGAAACCCATGCAAGCACGGGCAGAATGTGCAAACTCCGCATGGACAGTGACCCAGATCTAGGATCAAACCAGGTACCTCGGCGCCATGAGGTGGCAGTGCTAACCACTGCGCCACCATGCTGCCCCATTGCGGTGTTAATATGAGCCGACGTGTAACAAATATAAGGATTATTATTATTAAGTGTGAGTAGCCTCTCCAAGGCAAACTTCAGGACGCGCGACAATGCAAAATCGCCAAGCAGAAACTTATTGCCAAGTTCCGCACACTAGTACAGCCTTGACCGGGACCTTGGATTCATGTCGCATTACATTCACCCCCCCCCCCCCCCCCATCTGGCCTGGGCTTGCACAATTCTACCAACTGTCCTGACTCGAGACAATTCACACCTCTTGAACCTGTGATTATCCCTCTCTCCAGTCTCTCCATCTGGACCTGTAAAGACATAATTACCTGCAAAGACTCGCATTCAAAAGTATCATCTTGCATCATTGACTTTGTCTGTATATATGTTTCTGGAACCCACCTCTTCATTCACCTGAGGAAGGAGCTGTGCTCCGAAAGCTAGTGATTCGAAACAAACCTGTTGGACTTTAACCCGGTGTTGTAAGACTTCTGACTGTGCTCACCCCAGTCCAACGTCGGCATTATTACCACATTAAAGTAAAGGGGCAAAGTGGCAGCACAGTGGCGCAGTGGTTAGTGCTGCTGACTCACGGCACCGAGGTCCCAGGTTCAATCCCAGCTCTGGGTCACTGTCCGTATGGAGTTTGCACATTCTCCCCATGTTTGCGTGGTTTTCACCCCCACAACCCAAAGATGTGCAGGGTAGGTGAATTGGCAATGCTAAATTGCCCCTTCATTGGAAAAAATAAATTGGGTACTCTAAAATTGAAAAAAAAGAGTAAAAGTATAAAGTCTATTTAGAGTTTAAGAAATACATTCCTAATAAAAATAGTGTTTAGGCATTGTAGCTTCTAGTTTTTTGCAGTAAAAGTTTTTGCCTCATGACTCTTTAATTTGTTCACTGGGTTTAGAATTTATCTTTTAAAGTTAATTTATCTTTTAACGTTACTGATCTTTTCAGAAATCTTACACAGTTGATTTTGAGCTACAGGTTTCAACTTCCCATTAAGCCTCAGGCAACTTCTGTCTCTCTATTGCTCATGCCAATGACAGCCCAGCAACAGAGCTGAGGGCTGGAGATGCCGTCACTCCTTGTAGGAACTGGAATCAGTAGAATAGAAGAACCATAGTTTCTGGTTGAACTTTGTGTTAGCTGTCTGACCATGATGACCATATATAAATAGCTAACCCGGTAATATGTGGTTTAGCTCACAAAGCTAAATCGCTGGCTTTTAAAGCAGACCAAGCAGGCCAGCAGCACGGTTCGATTCCCGTACCACCCTCCCCGGACAGGCGCCGGAATGTGGCGACTAGGGGCTTTTCACAGTAACTTCATTGAAGCCTACTCGTGACAATAAGCGATTTTCATTTCATTTCATTCATTTCATTTCATTTTCATGTGGGTTTAGAAACAGACCCTGGGTAGACGACTTAATTGAAGCTGTGGACATGTCAGCTGTACAATGAAACCAGGCATCCAACAGCCACAGAGACCTCTAATATTGGACACTGGGTTTAACCCTGTTCTGTATTAAACAGACCTATCTGATACTGGGGATGATATAGTTAATCTGACCCATAATTCATTCAATTCCAAAAGTGAATAACATTGATTCAAGTACAGTGATTACTCTGTTAATCTGTGAACAAAGTGGTGTCAGTTCATGCAGATCTCTGTCTGAACTCAATTTCATTACTTATTTTTGTTACTGTCTCGGGTACCTCTCTCTTTTCTCTCTTTTCTCTCCTCTCTCTCCTGCCTCACTCAGTCTCTGGTGCTCCCCTCTCTCTCTGGTGCCTCTCACTCCCTATGCTGCCTCTCTCTCCCTCTGTCACTCTCAGCTGCCTCTCACTCTCTGTTATCTGTACTTAGGAAGGCAGGTGGGATAGTTTCCTTTGGTAACTGAGGGCCAAGAATATGAGAACAGGGAGATTGTGCTGGAACTGGATCAAACACCAGTTAGACCACAGCCGGAGCACTGCAGACTGTTCTGGTCACCACATTACAGGAAGGCTGTGATCACACGAGGCTGCAGAGGGGATTTATGATGATGTTACTCGGGATGGAGAATTTTAACTATGAGGAAAGATTGGAGAGGCTGGTGTTGTTCTCATTGGAACAGAGGAGGCTGAGGGGAGATTGAATTGAGTTGTGTGTAATTCAGAGGGGCTCAGATAGAGTGACTATTTCCCTCAGCAGAGTCCAGCCCCTGCAGTCAAACATGAAGTCGCTGGTGTGTCAGGAAGTGGGATGAGTGAGTGACTCTCTATCCACACGGAGAACATGTAAACAGCAGCTCCCCAGTTTGAACTCGCTGGTGTGTCAACAGGCTGGAGGATTGGCTGAATTCCATCCCATTCCTGGAACATGTTTCAATGTCCTCTCCCCAGTGCCAGCAGGCTGCCTGACTGAGAAAAGGTCTGTTCACAGACAGAGCAGATGAATGGCCTGTCGTTAATATATTGATGCTGGTCTCATATTGATATTGTTTATTCCAGGGACTTCCGGTGACAATATGTAGGTGGATGTCACACGTTAGGTAGCTCCTGCAAGAGTCTCGGATTTTTGGACTTTTGTGCCTGGTTTTGGGACAGTTTTTAGATGAGTTGTTGTGGGACATCATAAGGAGGCTGACGAAGTCCCAGAGGAAAGGTGCTGGAAAGAAGGGGGTGAGCGAAGGTTCGCCGGTGAGTGCTGCTGTGAGTCCTGCAGGAAGGAAGATGGCGGGGGGTGGGTCGCCGTGTGGGGCCGCTCCCTTCACCGGGAAACTCTGACTGAGGTGATGTCAGAGCTTCAGACATAAGTAGATATTACCCCTTTGAACTAAATTGGCCACATTCCTCTCAGAGGTCTGTTCTATTCTCTGAGCCATCACCCATTTGTCCCGGCTGATCCTTGGTCGTTGCTGAAACGGAATCTTCGATGCTTGGTTCTTATACTCCTTCTGACCCGTGTCCCAGACAGGTCACATTTACTTCACTTCGAACTGTCGAATGACATCTTTCTTCTAACCACAGATCCATTCTTCAGACATTGTGGTTAAAGGTGTCAACTCAGGTTCTGCTCGGCATTTCACATTTTTCCATCAGGGCATCGCAGACAATAAATTGGTCACCGGTCAAAAGGCAACAGGTCTCATTTCAAATTGACCAAAACCTTCCCATCACGCCTGCAATCAGTTATTTTAACACAAACAGGGTCTTATCGCTACAGTTTGAAAGGCTGTTTGCCAAGCGTTTGGAGGGAGATGCTGGCTTCACTTTAGAGTGGGTGGAGGAGGCGATTGCCCTGGTAAAGGTGGCAGAGATGAAGACATCGATCGAAGTGTGGGATCAAGGAGTGAAGTTAAAGAGCGTGGAGGAGACACTGTTGCAACACAGCAACCAGTTCACCTCGATGGGTGAGGAGCTGTGGAGGATGGCAGAGGTCAACAAAAGGCTCAGAGCTAAGGGAGGGGAGCTGCAGAACTGGTCAAGGAGGCAAAATTTGAAAATCGTCGGCCAGGTGCCGGCCTGGCACTTCTGGGGTGTCCAGGTAGCACTGTCAGGCTGGCAGGGGTACTGCCAGGGTACCACACGGGCTGTGCCAAGGTGTCAGGCTGGCAATTTGCTCGCACCGGGAATCAAGTCCGGGGGTGCACTGCCCATGTGAGGTGGGGTGGGGAGGCCCGAGGACCGCTTATAGGTGAGTTGGGACATTGGGGGGTCGGGGGGTCGAGTCAGGGGGGTCAAGAGCTCAGGACGCCATTTAAAAACGGCATCCTGATCTCACCCTGCACTGAGGTGATTCTCAATGCAGGAATAATGCTGAGTGCAGCCTCGGATGGCATTCCCCACTGGAGCAGTAAAAAGGGCAGCACGGTGGCACAGTGGTTAGCATTGCTACTTACGGTGCTGAGGACCCGGGTTCGAATCCCGGCCTGGGTCACTGTCCGTGTGGAGTTTGCACATTCTCCCCGTGTCTGCGTGGGTTTCACCCCCACAACCGAAAGATGTGCAGGGTAGGCGGATTGGCCACGCTAAATTGCCCCTTAATTGGAAAAAATAATTGGGTACTCTAAATTTATTTTTTAAAAAGCAGAATGCCATTAGATAGCGGATGTGAAGTGGGAAGGTGTTGGTAGATGCAGATACCAAGATCTGACCGTGGAGTAGTAGGTGAGAAGGCGGGTGGCCTTTGGACAGGTGAAGGGGGCATTGTCCGGCAGCAGAGTGAGATTTGGAGTGGTCTACCCAGCAAAGCTGAGAGTCACTCATAACGCGAAGGATTTTTATTTTGACGCGGCGGAGGCATTCGTTAAGGCTGAAGGACTGAAACTGAGATGAGAGTTGGGATTTGGGCTTGGTTAGTGGGAACGTGAATTGTGTTCTCTTATTGAGGGTTTTCTATGTGAATGGGGTTTGTTTATGACTCTTAAATGGGGGGGGGGGGTAGTTTATCTGCGTGTGTTGTGGTGTTTTCCGTTTGGGTGCAGTTCTGTATCGTTTCTTGGTTTCACGGAGGTGGGTTTTGGGCACGTGGAGCTGGGGTTACTGAGGAGGGGGTGGCGAGGAGCGGGGCTCTGGCAGGGATGACGACACGAGGAAACACAGGGTGATTAGTGAACGGGTGTGATGGGGGGGGGGGGGGGGTAATTGGAGCCTGGTCAAACAGGTTTCAATGGGCCTGGGAGGTGTGAATGGTGGGAGAGGGGTTGATACTGGATGAGGTGTTTGCAAGAGGAAGTGGATGGGAGGATTCAGGGAGGGGTGAGGAGACTAAACATATGTTACAGCCCACCGTCCCCGTTCCATCCCAGTCCCAGGCGTTTGCAGACTGGGCTTCGGATGAGTAATGGCGCCCGGAGCACCCACAATCCGCCGCGCCCGGGAAACCGTTCTATCGGCCGGGCGGGCCTGTGGCCCGGGACTGCGCATGTCCAAAGGCGCATGTGCACAAAGAACCCGCCCTCCAACTTCTCACTGAAATATTGACCAATGGAAAGGGTCAGCGAACCGGAAGGACGTTGGTCCTCAGACAATCAGAGCGCGGGCTTGGTGTGATTGAAGATACAGCTTCACACAAACTTAAACCTCCTCCTGTCTCCAACATCTCTCAGTAAAACACTTTCTTTTCTCCCCCTTTCCATTTCTTTTCTCATTCTCACCTTCAATCGGTCTGCAGTTTGAAAGAGAGAAGGCAAAATCGGATGTAATGGTGTTACAGTTAAATAAAGGTAATTACGAGGGCATGAGAGAGGAACTGGCGAAAATCGACTGGAAGCAGACCCTAGTGGGGAAGACAGCAGAGCAAAAATGGCAGGAGTTTGTATGCATAATTGAGGACACTGTACAGAGGTTCATCCCCAAGAAAAGAAAGATTATCCGGGGAGGGATTAGACAGCCATGGCTGACAAAGGAGGTCAGGAAATGTATCAAAGAAAAAGAGAGATCCTATAAAGTGGCCAAAAGCACTGGGAAATCAGAAGATTGGGAAGGCTACAAAAACAAACAGAGGTTAACAAAGAGACAAATAAGGAAGGAGAGGATCAAATATGAAGGCAGGCTAGCCAGTAATATAAGAAATGATAGTAAAAGTTTCTTTCAATACATAAGAAACAAACGACAGGCCAAAGTAGACATTGGGCCAATTCAAACTGATTCCGGAAGGCTAGTGATGGGAGACGAGGAAATGGCTGGAGAACTTAATAAGTACTTTGCGTCTGTCTTCACAGTGGAAGACATGAGTAATATCCCAAAAATTATAGAGGGTCAGGGGGCTGAGTTGAGTATGGTTGCCATTACAAAAGAGATGGTGCTAAAAAAGCTAAAAAGGTCTTAAAATTGACAAATCTCCTGGCCCCGATGGGCTACACCCTAGAGTTCTGAGAGAGGTGGCTGAAGAAATAGCGGAAGCGTTGGTTGAGATCTTTCAAAAATCACTGGAGTCAGGGAAAGTCCCGGACGATTGGAAGATCGCTGTTGTAACCCCCTTGTTCAAGAAAGGATCAAGACAAAAGATGGAAAATTATAAGCCAATTAGCCTAACCTCGGTTGTTGGTAAAATTCTAGAATCGATCGTTAAGGATGAGATTTCTAAATTCTTGGAAGAGCAGGGTCGGATTAGAACAAGTCAACATGGATTTAGTAAGGGGAGGTCGTGCCTGACGAACCTGTTAGAATTCTTTGAGGAGGTGACAAGTAGGTTAGACCAGGGAAACCCAGTGGATGTGGTCTATCTGGATTTCCAAAAGGCCTTTGATAAGGTGCCACACAGGAGGCTGCTGAGTAAGGTGAGGGCCCATGGTGTTCGAGGTGAGCTACTGGCATGGGTTGAGGATTGGCTGTCTGACAGAAGGCAGAGAGTTGGGATAAAAGGTTCTTTTTCAGAATGGCAGCCGGTGACCAGCGGTGTCCCACAGGGTTCAGTGTTGGGGCTGCAGCTGTTCACCATATATATTAATGATCTGGATGAAGGGACTGGGGGCATTCTAGCGAAGTTTGCCGATGATACAAAGTTAGGTGGTCAGGCAGGTAGTGCTGAGGAAATGGGGAGGCTGCAGAAGGATCTAGACAGTTTGGGAGATTGGTGCAGGAAATGGCTGATGCAATTCAACGTGAGAAAATGTGAGGTCTTGCACTTTGGAAAAAAGAATCCAAGCATAGACTACTTTCTAAACGGTGAGAAAATTCATAATGCCAAAGTACAAAGGGATCTGGGAGTGCTAGTCGAGGATTCCCTAAAGGTATACATGCAGGTTGAATCTGTGATTAAGAAAGCGAATGCAATGTTGTCATTTATCTCAAGAGGGTTGGAATATAAAAGCAGCGATGTGCTACTGAGCCTTTATAAGGCTCTGGTTAGGCCCCATTTGGAGTACTGTGTCCAGTTTTGGGCCCCACATCTCAGGAAGGACATACTGGCACTGGAGCGTGTCCAGCGGAGATTCACACGGATGATCCCTGGAATGGCGGGTCTAACATATGATGAACGGCTGAGGATCCTGGGATTGTATTCATTGGAGTTTAGAAGGTTAAGGGGAGATCTAATAGAAACTTACAAGATAATACATGGCTTAGAAAGGGTGGACGCAAAGAAACTGTTTCCGTTAGGCGAGGAGACGAGGACCCGTGGGCACAGCCTTAGAATTAGAGGTGGTAAATTCAGAACAGAAATGCGGAGACATTTCTTCAGCCAGAGAGTGGTGGGCCTGTGGAATTCATTGCCGCGGAGTGTAGTGGAGGCCGGGACGCTAAATGGCTTCAAGGCAGAGATAGATAAATTCTTGATGTCGCGAGGAATTAAGGGCTACGGGGAGAATGCTGGTAGGTGGAGTTGAAATGCCCATCAGCCATGATTGAATGGCGGAGTGGACTCGATGGGCCGAATGGCCTTACTTCCACTCCTATGTCTTATGGTCTTATGGTCTAATGGTGACTTGCAGCAACAAGGGAAAGGAAATGAATCCAGGGAGGGTGCAGACTCTGCAAAGCTTGGCCCAGGTCTCTCTCTCTCTTAAACACATCCTTTGTTCCCTCAGCTTGACACATTTATTTGTCTGGCTAAAAGGATGGTCTCTTTCCTAATGTTCACATTCAAAGGGCTGGTTTCCCCAAGAGATAGTTGACATTTAAGGGAACAGTAAATTAATGTCGGACAGAGATATGTCTCGTGTTGTTATGGTACAGATTAGATGTACTTTTTGGATTCTGTACTAAAGTATATTTATTAATATTTCTAATATTGTATTATAGTACTGTGTTATACATACTGTGCTATGTTATATATTTCCAGACATAGAAGCTGGATTCTCTGTTCTGCTACACCCATTTTCTGGTGTGTTGCACCCCCTGCTGGCAGAGGGATGCTCCGTCCTGGCAGACGGCCAATGGGGTTCCCATTGTGAGCACCCCCTTTTTCTTATTTTACCTCTCTCCCAACCATGCCCCCATCCCCCCACATCTACATCTGTCACAGCTTACCCTCTGATCTTAGTTGGTCTTTCCTCACCTTTTATATTCTCTGGGGACTTCCATTATAATCTTTATTTTATTAATAATCTTTATTGTCGCATGTAGCCTTACATTAACATTGCAATTAAGTTACTGTGAAAAGCCCCGAGTCGCCACATTCCGGCACGTGTTCGGGTACACAGAGGGAGAATTCAGAATGTCCAAATTACCTAATAGCACATCTTTTGGGAAGAAACCGTAGCACCCGGAGAAACCCACGCAGTCACGGGGAGAATGTGCAGACTCCGCACAGTGACCCAAGCCGGGAATTGAACCTGGGACCCTGGTGCTGTGCTAACCACTGTGCTACCCTTTCGCACTCTATTTCCTTTGTTTCTGTGGTTATGACTCATCTTTCTTTCCCTCACCCTACAGTATAAATATTTCCCACTTTCTATCCTTCTTGCCTCTGACAAAGGGTCATCTGGACTCAAAAATATTAGCTCTTTTCTCTCCTTACAGGTTCTGCCAGACCGGCTGAGCTTTTCAGCTTCTCTTCTGGAAATATATAATGTATCTCTACAGTACTATATTACACAACAAGAAATAATAATAAATGTGCTTTATTACAGAACCAATAATATATCTAATCTGTACAATATAACAACACTACACATATTTCAATCCTACATTAATTTACCCTTAGCTGTCAGCCATCTCCTAGGGAAACCAGCCCTTTAATTGTGAATACCAGGAAAGAGACCATCAGCGGCAGCAAGGTAGCACAGTGGTTAGCCCAGTTGTTCCACAGCTCCAGGGTCCTTGGTTCGATTCCCAGCTTGGTTCACTGTCTGTGCAGAGTCAGCACGTTCTCCCCGTGTCTGCGTGGGTTTCCTTTGGTTTCCTCCCACAGTCCAAAGATGTGCAAGTTAGGTGGATTGGCCATGCTAAATTGCCCTTAGTGTCCAAAAAGTTTAGGTGAGATTACTGGGTTACGGGGTGGTCTTAAGTGGGGTGGTCTTTCCAAGGGCCGGTGCAAACTCAATGGGACAATTGGCCTCCTTCTGCATTGTAAATTCTATGAATCCTTTCAGCCAGACCAATAAATGTGACACGCTGAGAGAGCAAAGGATGTCAGTGTCTTTAAGAGAGAGAGAGACCTGGGCCAAGCTTTCCAGAGTCTGCATCCTCCCTGGATTCACTTCCTTTCACTTCAGTTGCTGCAAGTCACCAATTGAAGGTCAGAATGAGAAAATAAATGGAAAGGGGGAGAAAAGAAAGTGTTTTACTCAGATGTTGGGCACAGCAGGATGTTTCAGTCTGTATGAAGCTGAAACGTCATTAACACAATGCCCGCCCTTCCGATCCTCCAACTCTTCCCATTGGTTGCTGGCCGACTGGGAAAAAAAATGGGCAACGGATGTCACGTGGTCATGGATGTCCTTTTGACCTCAATTGGAATAACCGTCACTGAGCATGGGCATCGTCTCCTCTCCCTTGGACATGCGCAATCCCTGTCGTCCGTCCCCGTGCGCGGTGGATAGAGTGGTTTCCCGGGCGTGGTGGGGTATGGGAGATTCAGGCGCCATTAACCATCTCCAAACCAGTATCCAAACCCCTCGGACTGGGATAAAAGTGGGAGTGGGGGGCAGTGACCCCATTCCAGACACAGTGTACCTGTCACTGGGTTTGATTCTGACGTTCCCCTTTGAAAACAGTTTGTTAACTTCAGGCAATAGCTGAGAGTGAAGCTGAACCCGAGAGTCAGCACTTTCAGGGGAGGAGAATTGGGGAAAAACAGGAGGAGGATAGTGAGATGAATTAGTGTTACAATCAATAGGGAGGGAGTGTGTGGAGGCAGAGACAGAAAGAAGCAGTATTTTCTGTCACATGATCATGAGCTTGGACAATTTTACCGAATCATCTGTGAAACCTGGATTTACAATGTCCGTGAAAACACCTTGGGATATTAAATTACATTAAGTGTGCTGTAGAAATGCAGATTACTGTGTTATTGAAGACTGACACTTGAGCTCCTCCACTACCCAGAACACCAAGACCCAGATCATGAAGTCTGATTAACCAGCTTATTCACACAGATCAGCCCAGCCCACCCATTCTCAGTGAATCTGCTTTTCTCAGGCTCCCTTGGAACTCCATCACTGCCCTCACTGCGCTGAGCTCAAGTGTGAAGAAAGCATTTATGTCTTCAGATTTTTAGTGAGAGAGGTTAAACCTATCAGACGACAAATAGGTCGGGTCACTCCTCTCATCAAAATACAAGGCTGAGGGACTAATGGAGGGCTGTAAATTATGAAAGATTTTGATACTCATGGAGAATGTTTTTCTTGTAAGGGGAAGAGCAAAAGGCTATCAATGTGAGATAATCTAATAAGAAATTCAGGTGAAACCTCTTCCTCAGAGAGTGGTGGGAATGTGGAACTCGCTACCACAGGGATTGGTGGAGGTGAATAACATCAATATATTCATGGGGAAGCTGGATGAACACGAGGGAGAAATGAACAGAGGGATACACTGATAGAGTCAGATGGGAAAGCATGAAGATTGGAAGCGTGAAGTAGAAACACTGGCTTGGATTGGTTGGGCTGTTTCTGTGCTGCATATTCAATGTAATTTAGCCTGGTATTGCCTTTAACTCTCACATAGTCGATTCCGGGTAAAAGAGAAACAGTTTCACTCCCAGAAAAACATTTCTGCTCATTGTTTCCAGCTATTGTCCAATCAGTGCCTCTTATCAGCCAGGTGTCCGTGTGAGAAGTCAAGGTATTCAATTCAACTGCAAAGATCTCTTGTAATTTGTACCAATATATCTTTGAAGAGCAGATTGTTTTTTCAAATGGACTGGATTATTTAAATTTATCAGGTTTTACTCAATTCTTTAAAGTGCTTAATTATCAGACAGTCTTGTTCAAATTGGAGAGTTTGTTTTATACAAGACAAAGTAGGCACATGATCAGCACTCCATTCACCATCTCCACCATTGATACCCAGTGGCAGCAATGTGTAGCATCTATAAGTGGCACAGTAGCACAGTAGTTAGCACCATTACTTCACATCACCAGGGACCGAGGTTTGATTCCCGGCTTGGTCACTGTCTGTGAGGAGTCTGCACATTCTCGCTGTGTCTGCGTGGGTTTCCTCCGGGTGCTCCGGTTTCCTCCCACAATTCCTCAAAGATGTGCTGTCAGGTGAATTGGACATTCTGAATTCCCCCTCAGTGTACCTGAACAGGTGCCGGAGTGTGGCAACAAGGGGATTTTCACAGTAACTTCATTGCAGTGTTAATGTAAGCCTACTTGTGACAATAATAAAGATTATTATAATAAGAAAGAATATTATTACTATCTCCCAACATTTATTTCCTAAGGGGCCTCTGTGGAGTTGAGGTTACAATCAGATCAACCGGGAACTTATTGAATGGTGGAGCAGGCTTGAGCGGCCGAGTGGCCTACTCCTGCTCCTAATTCATATGTTATCACATCCTTTATAATAGATTGTAGCATTTTCCGTCCTACTGATGTCAGGCTAATGGGTCTGTGGTTCGCCGTTTTCTCTCTCCCTCCTTAAATAGTGGGGTTACATTTACCACCTTCCAATCTGCAGAAACCATTCCAGAACCTATAGAATTTTGAAAGATGATCACCAATGTATCCACTATCTCTACAGCCGCCTCTTTCAACACTCTGGGATGTAGAGCATCAGCTTTTGGGGATTTATTAACTTTCAACCACATTAATTTCTCCAGTGCTACTTTTTCACTAATACTAATCTCTTTCAGTTCCTCGTGCTCACTGGTCCCTTGGTTCTCCAGTGTTTTTAGGACAATTTCTGTATCTTCCTACGCGAAGACAGACACACATTGTTTTGTTTCTCTGCCATTTCCTTATTCCCCATTATAAACTCTCCTGTCTCTGCCTGGAATGGACCCACATTGGTCTTTGCTAATCTTTTCCTTTTCACATTCTTATAGGAGCTTTTCCAGTTCTCCACAGTTTGCTCTCATATTCTATTTTCTCTTTATCAGTTTGTTGGTCCCCCTTTGCTGAATTCTAAACAAGTTCCCAATCCTCAGCCCACTACTATTTGGGTCACTTTAGGAGTCTCCTCCATTGATCTAATGAAACCTTTAACTTTTCTTGTCAGCCACGATAGCTTCACTTTTGCTGTTTAACTTTTGCTTCTTAAAGAAATCCATATTTTATGTAAATAAAATGCTAGTGGCTGCCTGTCTATTGTCTATCAACATACAAAGAACAAAGGACAGTACAGCACAGGAACAGGCCCTTCGGCCCACCAAGCCTGCTCGGAACATGATTTCTGTCAAAACTAAAACCTTCCCTGCTCCCAGGTTCTGTATCCGTCTATTCCCATCCTATTCATGTATTCGTCAAGATGCCTCTTAAACGTCACTATCATCCCTGCTTCCACCACCTCCTCAGGCAGCGAGTTCCAGACACTCACCACCCTCTGTGTAAAAACCTCCCTTACACATCTCCTCTAAACTTTGCCCCTCGCACCTTAAACCTCTGTCACCTGGTAATTGACTTTTCCAACCTGGGAAAAAGCTTCTGACTATCCACTCTGTCCAAGCCACTCATAACTTTGTAAACTTTTATCAGGTCGTCCCTCAACCTCCGTCTTTCCAGTGAAAACAATCCGAGTTTATCCAACCTCTCCTCATAGCTAATACCCTCCAGGCCAGGCAACATTATGGTAAACCTCCTCTGTACTCTCTCCAAAGCCTCCACATCCTTTTGGGAATGTGGTGACCAGAATTGGAGGCAATATTCCACGTGTGGCCGAACTAAGGTTCTGTACAGCTGCAGCATGACTGGCCAATTTTTATACTCAATGCCCCGACCAATGAAGACAAGCATGCCGTCTGCCTTCTTAGCTGCCTTATCCACCTGCGTTGCCACTTTCAGTGATATGTTTATTGTAATTTCCCAATCTACCAGCCAACTTGCCCCTCACACCATGACAGTTTCCTTCTGCGAGAAACACCCAGATAAATTAGACAAAAGGACCATGTAACCACCATAGCCCATCTTCATGGCAATGTGGCTGCTTTGGGAACTAAATATCTTCCAACGGCAAACACCTTTTCATTCTGTGCTCCTCGTCAAACTTGGAACCAGGTAATTGCAACTAGCCTCAAAAATGGTCAGCCCACCGGAGGCAGAGGTGTTAGACCGGCCAGTCCAGCAGAAAGAAACCCTCCAATCATCACCATTCACCAGATGTCAGAATGAACAAAATGCAGTCCTGGATGTCAGTGAGAGCAGAAACAATAACAACGGAGCCAACATCTGGAATTTATTATGAACTTGTTGGAGTCACAACAGGTGCGATGAATCACAAAACGCCTCCCCACATTGAGAGCAGATGAATAGTCTCCCCCCAGAATGAACTCGCTAGTGTCTCCGTAGTTGGGACGGATCATTGAATGTCTCCCCTGCTCAGAGCAGGTGAATGGCTTCTTCCAGGTGTGAACTCACTAGTGTTCCTGCAGGGTGTATGGATATCTGAATCCCTTCTCTCACTAAGAGCAGGTTAACGCCTTCTCCCCTCTGGGAACTCGCTGGTGTCTCTGCAGGTTGGATAACTGAGTGAATCCCTTCTCACACTGAGAGCAGGTGAATGGCCTCTCCCCAGTGTGAACGCGCTGGTGTATCCGCAGGTTCGATGAAGTAGTGAATCCCTTCTCACACTGAGAGCAGGTGAACGGCCTCTCCCCAGTGTGAACGCGCCGGTGTTTCAGCAGGCTCGATGAAGTAATGAATCCCTTCTCACACTGAGAGCAGGTGAACGGCCTCTCCCCAGTGTGAACGCGCTGGTGTGTCTGCAGGTTGGATAACAGAGTGAATGCCTTCTCACACTGAGAGCAGGTGAATGGCCTCTCCCCAGTGTGAACTCGCTGGTGTATCCGCAGGCTCGATGAAGTAATGAATCCCTTCCCACACTGAGAGCAGGTGAACGGCCTCTCCCCAGTGTGAAGTCGCTGGTGTATCCGCAGGCTCGATGAAGTAGTGAATCCCTTCTCACACTGAGAGCAGGTGAATGGCCTCTCCCCAGTGTGAACGCGCTGGTGTTTCAGCAGGGTCGATGAAGAAGTGAATCCCTTCTCACAGTGAGAGCAGGTGAACGGCCTCTCCCCAGTGTGAAGTCGCTGGTGTATTCGCAGGCTCCTTAAAGAAGTGAACCCCTTCTCACACTGAGAGCAAGTGAACGGCCTCTCCCCAGTGTGAAGTTGCTGGTGTATCCGCAGGCTCCTGAAAGAAGTGAATCCCTTCTCACACTGAGAGCAAATGAACGGCCTTTCCCCAGTGTGAACTCGCTGGTGTCTCTGCAGGTTGCATAACCGAGCGAATCCCTCCTCACACTGAGAGCAGGTGAATGGCCTCTCCCCAGTGTGAACTCGCTGGTGTGTCTGCAGGCTGGATAAATGAGTGAATCCCTTCTCACACTGAGAGCAGTTGAATGGCCTCTCCCCAGTGTGACTGCGTCGATGAATCTCCAGCTGAGATGGGGCTCTGTATCCCTTCCCACAGTCCCCACATTTCCACGGTCTCTCCATATTTTGGGTCTCCTCGTGTCTCTCCAGTTCGGACAATCTGTTGAAGCCTCGTCCACACACAGAACCCGTGTCCGGTCCCTCCCCGCTGTGAATGGTGTGATGTTTTACAGGCTGTGTAACTGGTTAAAGCTCTTTCCACAGTCAGTGCTCTGGAACACTGTCACTTGGGTGTGTGTGTCTCGGTGCTTTTCCAGTCACACTGGTGTTTTGAAGCAGACAGAAAAGTCAAACATTTCTCTTTCTCGATTCAAACTCCGATGATATTCAGTTCCAAGGAATTGAGGGACTCAGTCAGATTGAGACGTGACGTTTGAGATTTCTGTCTGTAATTCCTCCTCTTCTAATATCCTGTAAAAACAATTTACAAAAGACATGAGTGTCAGTCCAGGATAGAAATTCAGAACAGACCATTCTAGTTTCTCTTGAACATTCTTTCCTCTCACATTCCCCAAAAGCTGTAAATCTCCATCACACACACTCTCCCTCCATTCTCACTCTGCTGTATCTAATATTCACCCTCCCAATTCTCCTGAAGGTGCTGATTCAGGTTGATTGACAGATCCCTGCTCACTACTTCCTGTCCGAGGCACAGAGATCATAACAAATAAGAGCTGCAGTCGGCCATTCGGCCCATCGAGCCTGCTCCTCTATTCTGTGAGATCATTGGCCGATCTACGTCAGCGTGATTCTCCGTGTTATTGACCAGAGGCTGAGTGAGCTGACTCACTATCTGTGAGCTCATGAGGCCGAGCTGTAAAACACCGTGAGGAGGCTCAATGATCCGGAGGAGAGAATCCTGGACGTTGAGCAAGATGCCTCCTCGGCAGAGGCAAGAATTCAATCCTTGGAAAACTGACTTAGTGATGTGGTGGACTCCTGGAGGACTTGGAGAACCGAGGGTCAGAGAAAGAACATCCGAGTAGTCGACCTGCCAGGAGGTGTGGAGGGTAAGGCTCCCGTTAGGTGCTTCGAGGATCGGCTACCCTGTTTTCTCCAGCTGGATGTGAAGCCTGGGCGTTGCAAATTAGAAAGGGCATTGGATCCTGTCTTTGAGTCCGAGGGATAGTTTTCATCCCAGGCCTAGAATCATTCCCTTCCACAACTTGAAGGTCCTGGAGACGGGTACAGTGAGGTGGGACCTGGCTCCATGAGGGAGTTAGGATTTCCTTCTTCCAGGACATTTCGGCAGCCACACAAACGAAGCATCGAGGCTTCGATGAAGTTTGAAGGGAACTCAAGGCTGCGGGAGTGAATTATGTCGCTTTATCCTGTGACCCTGAAAATTGTATCTGACAACTCCGTCAAGTCTTTCAATAATCCGACTGCTGCCTCGGCCTTCGTTAAATCCATGAAGCGCAAGGATTTGGAGGGATAGTTTGCAGCTCGGACTAACTCAGGCTCTAATCCGGACTCTTTCCCTATCATGGTGTTGTTGTTGGAATTTGTTATCTTTTATCCTGTTGAAGGGAGTTGTTATTCTGTGAGCGCCGATTGAATGTCTTCTTCTCCTCGAGTCTTCCAGGGACTCGTATTATCTTATCTCAGTTATGGTAGATGTTCCGTGTGCTTATTATCCGTCGTCTTTCTTCTATTATCCGAGCGTTAATCATGGCAGAACCGAGTGGCGCCATTGCCGAAGGGTGGGTGGTGGTGGATGCAGGTCTTCACGGGTTAGTCTAAAATGTGAGAGGGACATTCGATCCCGATTCCCTGATTGTCCCTTCTTTTCTTCTCCTCATTTTGGAGAAGGTATCCTGAGGGTAACGACAGTCTGGCCATGGGATTAATCCTCCGGGTCCTCAGTCTTATTGAGGAATGTCCACTTGGATCTATTAGAACATAGAACATAGAACAGTACAGCACAGAACAGGCCCTTCAGCCCTCGATGTTGTGCCGAGCAATGATCACCCTACTCAAACCCACGTATCCACCCTATACCCGTAACCCAGCGATCACCCTACTCAAACCCACGTATCCACCCTATACCCGTAATCTGCAAATTTTCTCAGGGCATGTACGGGGCATCCATCACCCTATCAGAAGGAAAAAGATCCTCTCCTTTCTTATAGGAGAAAGTTAACATCGCTTTATTACAGGAAGCCCATCGCGATGATGAGGAACACTTTAAATTGAGGCTGGATTGGATGGGGCAAGGTTCTTCACCTCTTTCACCAAGTAGCAGGTGTGTGGCAATCCTTATTAATAAAAATATCTCTTTTAAGGTTGAAACCTGCACCAAGGACAAAGGAGGTGGATATGTGATCATTAGAGGGTTGGTGCATGGAGATGTTTCAATAATGAATGTTTATGGATCCCCAGAATTCATTACTAAGGCCTTTGTGGATTTTGCAGAATTAGCTTCAACTAACTCATTTGTGGTTGGCAAGTTCGACTGCCATTTAAATCCTCTGGCTGGTCAGCTCCTGGTTACCAGGAACCCCCCCCCCCCCCCCCCCTCCCCCCTCCACGCTGCAAACTAGGGCTTGGCACCGGCTTGTGAGGAGGTTGGTTATGTGGATGTTTGAAAACACTTTGCATCTAAGGGTCAGAGATTTTACCTTCTTTCCAGACCCACATTTTGCTCAAGGGTTCACCCCCAGATCGAGAATGTGGAGGTTTGATGCTTCCCGGATAAGAGACGCTTCATTCACTGCGTATTTTGAGTTCTTCCTTTTGGCTAACTCAATCCCCGAATTCCCCCCTCCATTTTGTGGGAGACGTGTGAAGTTTATGCTCGGGGGCTGATCATTTCTTACCCTGCTAATAAAAGGTGCAGGATGCTGGAGAACCAGCGGCGTCTGGAGGTGTGTTTGGCGATGGTGGTGGAGAATCATATGGAGGGCCTGATTAAACTATTGCTGAAGGAGGTTAACGCAGCAAGAGCAACTTTGGACTCCCTGATGACTCAGCAGTTCGAGTAAACTTGAAAGTGTGAGACAGAAGTTGTACGAGTTTGGGAATAAGCCGAGTAAATACTTAGCCCGTTTGACAAAGAAAAAGGCTGACTTTAGGGTGATTCCAAAAGAGCTCTCAGGCCATCCTGGTGTGGGATGGGGGTGTAGAGAGCTCTTTACTTCTTTCTCGAAAATAATTCCCATCCACCACCACTCTTTTTCACCTGGCTGAACTCGTTCTATCTCTCAACAACTTCTTCTTCAATTCATCCCACTTTCTCCAAATCAAAAGTGCAGCAATGGGTCCGAGCTAAACTTGCCTTTTTATGGGGTATGTGGACATTTATTGTTCCAGGCTGACCCAGGTCCCCTCCCACAACTCTTTTACTGGTACATCAATGACTATTTTGGTGCCACTTCATGCTCTTGTCTGGACCTGAAAAAATTCATCAACTTTGCTTGCAGTTTCCACCCCTCTATCACTTTCACCTGGTCCATCTCAGACACTTCCCTTCCCTTCCTTGACCTTTCTGTCTCCATTTCCACCAACTCCAGCATGATGCTACCACTAAACACACCTTTCCTTCACTCCCGCTCTCAGCATTCCGCAGAGACCGTTCCCTTTGGGATAATCTAGTCCACTCCTCCACCATACCCAAACCTCTCCCATCACCCATGGCACCTTTCCATGCAATTGCAGAAGGTGTAATATCTGCCCCTTTACCTCTTCCATGCTTAACATCCCAGGCCAAAAACACTCATTCCAGGTTAAGCAGTGTTTCACTTGCACCTCTTTCAATTTGGTCTATTGCGTTTGCAGTTCCCAATGTGGTCTCCTCTATAATCAGAGACCAAACGTAGACTGGGTGATCACTTTGCCGAGCACCTTTGGTCTGTGCACATTCAGAACCCTGACCTTCCCCTAGCTTGCCATTTTAACACAAGACCCTGCTCCCATGCCCATGTTTTTGTCCTTGGCCTGCTGCAATATTCCAGAGAAGCTCAATGCATCCTGGAGGAACAGCATCTCATCTTCCGGTTCGGGATGCTACAGTCTTCCGGTCTCGACATCGAATTCGGCAACTTCAGATGATTAGCTCTACTATGTTTTCATTACATTTCATTTTACCTGTATTTTAATTTTTCTTTCTTTCTTGATATATATTTTCCTCCGCAATCTTATCCCCACTTTCCTTACCTTTTGGCCCCTTTGTTTCCCCTTCCCTTTGTTTTACCCATTTCCCACCCATGACCCCCTTTTCCCCACATCTGTATCTGTCACACCATACCCTCTGATTTTTGTTTCTCTGCTGTTTGACCTTTCACACCTTTTATTCTCTCTGAGGACTGCCATTTGCACTCTTTTCCCTTTGTTTCTGTGGCTATGACTGAGCTTTCATTCCCTCACCTGACAGTATAAATATCTCCCACTTTCTATGCCCTTTATCTTTGACAAGGGTTACCTGGACTCGAAATGTCAGCTCATTTCTCTCTTACCGATGCTGCTAGACCTGCTGAGATTTTCCAGCATTTTCTCTTCTGGAAATATATAACAACTACAGTCCTATATTACACAACTAGAAATAATAATAAATATGCTTTATTGCAGAACCATTAATAATATATCTAATCTGCATCATATAAAAACACCAGACATATCTCTATCCTACACTAATTTACTGTCCCCTTAAATGTCAACCATCTCCTGGGGAAACCAGCCCTTTAATTGTGAACATTATGAAAGAGACCATCCTTTTAGCCAGACAAATAAATGTGTCAAGCTGAGGGCACAAAGGGTGTCAATGTCTTTAAGAGAGAGAGACCTGGGCCAAGCTTTGCAGAGTCTGCACCCTCCCTGGATTCACTTCCTTTCCCTTCAGTTGCTGCAAGTGACCAATTGAAGGTGAGAATGAGAAAATAAAGTGTTTTACTCACTGATGTTGGATACACTCTGTCTGAAGCTCAAACTTAATTCACACAAAGCGAGAGGACCAGAGTCCTTCCGGTCCTCCAATCTTTCCAATGGCTGCTGGCCGCCTGAAGACAATGGGACGGATGTCACGTGGTCATAGATGCCCTTTGAACTTCAACGGGAAGAACCGTTACTACGCACGCGCATCTTCTCCTCTCCTTTGAACACGCGCGGTGGACGGAGCGATTTCCCCGGCGAGGGGCACTATGGGAGATTCAACTGCCATTAACCATCTCCAAACCAGTCGCCAAACCCCTGGGATCTGGATGAAAAGTGAGGGTGGAGGGCAGTGCCCCCATTCCGGACACAAAGTACATGTGGGTAGTCACTGGATTTTATTGTGACGCCCCTCAGCACAATTTTTTTGTTAACATCATGTGTAAAGATTTAGACAATTGGGGAGGGCAATCGGTGAGTGTGAAACTGAACCCGAGAGTCAGCACCTTCAGGGGAGGAGAATTGGGGGAAAAGCAGAAGGATAGTGGGATGAATTAGTGTTACAATCAATAGGAAAGGAGTGTGTGGAGGCAGAGTCAGAGAGAAGTAGTATTTTCTGTCACATGATCATGAGCTTGGACAATTTTATCAAATCATCTGTGAAACTAGGATTTACAATGTCCCTGTGAAACACCTTGGGATGTTTAATTACATTAAATGTGCTGTATAAATGCAAATTACTGTGTTATTGAAGACTGACACTTGAGCTCTTCCACTGCCCTGAACACCAAGTCCCTGATCATGAACAGTCTGATTAACCAGCTTATTCACACAGATCAGCCCAGTCCACCCATTCTCAGTGAATCTGCTGTTCTCGGGCTCCCTTGTAACTCCATCCCTGCTCTCACTGCACTGAACTCAAGTGTGAACAAAGCATTTTTGTCTTCAGATTTTCAGTGTGAGGTTAAACCTATCAGGAGATGATGAATAGGCCGGGTCACTGCTCTCATCAAAATACAAGGCCGAGGGGCTAATGGAGGGCTGTAAATTATAAACGATTTTGATACTCATGGAGAATGTAAGAGCAAAACGAGAGGCTATCAACGTGAGACAATTTAATCAGGAATTCAGGAGAAACTTCTTCCCCAGAGAGTGGTGGGAATGTGGAACTCGTACCTGAGGGATTGGTGGAGGTGAATAACATTGATATATTTATGGGGAAGCTGGATGAACACGAGGGAGAAATGAACAGATGGATACACTGATCTAGTCAGATGGGAAAGCACGAGAGGAGGCTCAAGTGAAGTATAAGCACTGACATGGATTGGTTGGGCTGTTTCTATGCTGTATATTCAATGTAATTTAGCCTGGTATTACCTTTAACTCTCACAGAGTTGATTCCGGGTTAAAGAGAAACAGTTTCACTCCCAGAAAAATATTTCAGCTCATTGTTTCCAGCTATTGTCCAATCAGTGCCTCTTGTCAGCCAGGTGTCCGTGAGGGGTCAAGGTACTCAATTCAACAACAAAGATCTCCTGTAATTTGTAACAATATATCTTTGAAGAGCAGATTCTTTTTTTCAAATGGACTGGATTATTTAAATTTATTAGGTTTTAATCAGTTCTTTCAAGTGCTTAATTATCAGAGAGTCTGATTCAAATCGGAGTTTGTTTTATGCAGGACAAAGTAGGCACATGATCAGCACCCCATTCACCATCGATACCCAGTGGCAGCAGTGAGTTGCATCTACAAGCGGCACAGTAACACAGTGGTTAGCACCGGTGCTTCACATCGCAAGGGACCGAGGTTTGATTTACGGCTTGGGTCATTGTCTGTGAGTAGTCTGCACGGGTTTCCTCCAGGTGCTCCGGTTTCCTCCCAGAAGTCCTGAAAGTTGTGCTGTTAGGTGAATTGGACATTCTGAATTCTCCCTCTGTGTACCTGAACAGGCGCCGGTGTGTGGCAACAAGGGCATTTTCACAGTAACTTCATTGCAGTGTTATTGTAAGCCTACTTGTGACAATAATAAAGATTATTATTATAATAAAAAATATTATTACTATCTCCCAAGATTTATTTTCTCAGGGACCTCTGTGGTGCTGAGGTTTCAATCAGATCAGCCGGGAACTTATTGAATGGTGGAGCAGGCTCGAGGGGCAGAGTGGCTCCTAATTCGGATGTTATCACATCCTTTATAATAGATTGTAGCATTTTCCCTCCTACTGATGTCAGGCTAATGGGTCTGTGGTTCCCCGTTTTCTCTCTCTCCTTATATAGTGGGGTTACATTTACCACCTTCCAATCTGCAGGAACCACTCCAGAATCTATAGAAGTTTGAAAGATGATCTTCAATGCATCCACTATCTCTACAGCCACCTCTTTCAACACTCTGGGATGTAGAGCAGCAGCTTTTGGGGATTTATTAACTTTCAACCTCGTTAATTTCTCCAGTGCTACCTTTTCACTGATACTAATCTCTTTCAGTTCCTCGTGCTCACTGGTCCCTTGGTTCTCCAGTGTTTTTAGGGCAATTTCTGTATCTTCCTCCGTGAAGACAGACACACATTGTTTAGTTTCTCTGTCATTTCCTTATTCCGCATTATAAACTCTCCTGTCTTTGCCTGGAATGGACCCACATTGGTCTTTGCTAATCTTTTCTTTTCACATTCCTACGGGAACTTTTCTAGTTCTCCCCAGTTTGCTCTCATATTCTATTTTCTCTTTATCAGTTTCTTGGTCCTCCTTTGCTGAATTCTAAACAAGTTCCGAATCCTCAGGCTCACTACTATTTGGGCCACTTTATGAGTCTCCTCCATTGATCCAATGTAACTTTTCTTGTTCGCCAGGATAGCTTCACTTTTGCTTCTTAAAGGAATCTATATTTTATGTAAATAAAATGCTAGCAGTTGCCTGTCAATCGTCTATCATCATACAAAGAACAACAAAGGACAAAGGACAGGATAGCACAGGAACAGGCCCTTCAGCCCACCAAGCCTGCTCGGATCATGATGTCTGTCTAAACTAAAACCTTTCCTGCTCCCAGGGTCTGTACCCCTCTATTCCCATCCTATTCATGTATTCGTCAAGATGTCTCTTAAACGTCACTATCGTATCTGCTTCCACCACCTCCTTCCTGCAGCGTCTTCCAGGCACTCACCACCCTCTGTGTAAAAAATTCCCTCGCACATCTCCTCTAAACTTTGCCCCTTGCACCTTAAACCTATGTCACCTGGTAATTGACTTTTCCAACCTGGGAAAAAACTTCTGACTATCCACTCTGCCCGTGCCACTCATAACTTTGTAAACCTTTATCAGGTTGTTCCTCCACCTCCGTCGCTCGAGTGAAAACAATCCGAGTTTATCCAACCTCTCCTCATAGCTAATACCCTCCAGGCCAGGCAACATCCTGGTAAACCTCCTCTGTACTCTCTCCAAAGCCTCCACATCCTTTGGTAATGTGGTGACCAGAACTGTAGACAATATTCCACGTGTGGCCTAAGGTTCTGTACAGCGGCAGCATGACTTGCCAATTTTTGTACTCAATGCCCCGACCAATGAAGCCAAGCATGCCGTCTGCCTCCTTAGCTACCTTATCCACCTGCGTTGCCACTTTCAGTGATATGTTTATTGCCATCTTCATGGCAATGTGGCTGCTTTGGGAACTAAATATCTTCCAACATGCAAACACCTTTTCATTCTGTGCTCCTCGTCAAACTTGGAACCAGGTAATCACAACTAGCCTCACAATGGTCAGCCCACCGGAGGCAGAGGTGTTAGACCGGCCAGTCCAGCAGAAAGAAACCCCCCAATCATCACCATTCACCAGATGTCAGAATGAACAAAATGCAGTCTTGGATGTCAGTGAGAGCAGAAACAATAACAACGGAGCCAACATCTGGAATTTATTGTGAACTTGTTGCAGTCACAACAGGTGCGGTGAATCACAAAACCCCACCCCACACTGAGAGCAGATGAATGGTCTCTCCCCAGAATTAACTTGCTAGTGTCTCCGTAGTTGGGACGGATCATTGATGTCTCCCCTGCTCAGAGCAGGTGAATGGCTTCTTCCAGGTGTGAACTCGCTAGTGTTCCTGCAGGGCGTATGGATATCTGAATGCCTTCTCCCACTAAGAGCAGGTTAACGCCTTCTCCCCTCTGGGAACTCGCTGGTGTCTCTGCAGGTTGGATAACTGCGTGAATCCCTTCTCACACTGAGAGCAAGTGAATGGCTTCTCCCTAGTGTGAACTCGCTGATGTATCCGCCGGGTGGATAACCGAGTGAATCCCTTCTCACACTGAGAGCAGGTGAATGGCTTCTCCCCAGTGTGAGCTCGCTGGTGTGACTGCAGGCTGGATAACTGAGTGAATCTCTTCCCACACTGAGAGCAGGTGAACGGCCTCTCCCCAGTGTGAACTTGCTGGTGTATCCGCAGTTTCGATAACTCAGTGAATCCCTTCTCACACTGAGAGCAGGTGAACAGCCTCTCCCCAGTGTGAAGTCGCTGATGTATCCGCAGTTTTGATAACTCAGTGAATCCCTTCTCACACTGAGAGCAGGTGAACGGCCTCTCCCCAGTGTGAACTCGTTGGTGTCTCCAAAGGCTCGATAAAGTAGTGAATCCCTTCTCACACTGCGAGCAGGTGAACGGTCTCTCCCCAGTGTGAATGCATCGATGTCGTCGCAGGGCGGATAATTGAGTGAATCCCTTCTCACACTGAGGGCAGGTGAATGGCTTCCCCCAGTGTGAATGCGTCGATGAGTTTCTAGTGCAGATGGAGCCTTGAATCCCTTCCCACAGTCCCCACATTTCCACAGTTTCTCCAGGGTGGGGGTGTCCTTGTGTTTCTCCAGGTTGGACAATAAGTTGAAACCTCATCCACACACAGAACACGTGTACAGTCTCTCCCCGCTGTGAATGGTGCGATGTTTTTCAGGCAGTGTAACTGGTTGAAGCTCTTTCCACAGTCAGTGCTCTGGAACACTTTCACCCGGGTGTGTGTGTCTCGGTTCTTTTCCAGTCACACTGATGGTTAAAATCTTTTGAAGCAGACAGAACAGACAAACATTTCTCCTTCTAGATTTAAAGTCCGGTGATATTCAGTTCCAAGGAATTGAGACTCAGTCAGATTAGGACGTGACGTTTGAGATTTCTGTCTGTAATTCCTCCTCTTCTAATATCCTGTGAAAGCAATTTACAAAAGACATCACTGTCAGTACAGGATAGAAATTCAGAACAGATAATTCTAGTTCCTGGAGAACATTATTTCGTCTCTCATTCCCCAAAAGATGTAAATCTCCATCCCACACACTCTCCCTCCATTCTCACTCTGCTGTATCTAATATTCACCCTCCCAATTCTCCTGAAGGTGCTGATTCAGGCTGATTGACAGATCCCTGCTCACTGCTTCCTGTCCGAGGCACAGGGATCATAACAAATATGAGCTGCAGTCAGCCATTCGGCCCATCGAGCCTACTTCTCTATTCTGTGAGATCATTGGCCGATCTATGTGAGCAACATTCACCGTGTTATTGACCAAAGGCTGAGTGAGCTGACTCAATATCTGTGAGCTCATGAGGCCGAGCTGCAAAACACCATGAAGAGGCTCAATGATCCGGAGGAGGGAATCCTGAACGTTGAGCAACATGCCTCCTCGGCGGAGGCAAGAACTCAATCCTTGGAAAACCGGATGACTGAGGTGACGGACTCCTGGAGGACTTGGAGAACCGAGGGTCAGAGAAATAACATCCGAGTAGGCGACCTGCCAGAAGGTGTGGAGGGTAAGGCTCCCGTTAGGTTCTTTGAGGAGCGGCTGCCACGTTTTCTCAAGCTGGATATGAAGTCTGGGTGTTTCCAATCAGAAAGGGCATCGGATGCAGTCTTTGAGTTCGAGGGATAGTTTTCATCCCAGGCCTGGAATCATTCACTTCCACAACTTTAAAGATCACCAGAGGGTCCTGGAAACGGGTAAGGTGAGGTGGAACCTGGCTCCATGAGGGAGTTAGGATTTCCTTCTTCCAGGACATTTCGGCAGCCACACAAACGAAGCATCGAGGCTTCGATGAAGTTTGAAGGGAACTCAAGGCTCCGTGAGTGAATTATGTCGCTTTATCCTGTGACCCTGAAAATTGTATCTGACAACTCGGTCAAGTCTTTCGATAATCCGACTACTGCCTCGGCCTTCGTTAAATCCACGATGGGCAAGGATTTGGAGGGATGGTTAGCAGCTCAGTATAACTCAGGCTCTAATCCGGACTCTTTCCCTATCATGGTGTTGTTGTCGGAATTTGTTATCTTTTATCCTGTTGAAGGGAGTTGTTATTCTGTGAGGGCCGATTGAATGTCTTCTTCTCCTTGAGTGTTACAGGGACTCGTATTATCTTATCTCAGTTATGGTAGATGTGCCATGTGCTTATTATCCATTGTCTTTCTATTATTATCCGAGGGTTAATCATGGCAGAACCGAGTGGTGCCATTGCCGAAGGGTGTATTTTATATTTTCCCCGCGTCTTGACTGTGATAGAGAAATACAAACATGATTCATTAGGTAAGCAAAACTGAACTTTATTTCCGAATTAGAGCTGACTGCTAGCAGTAAATGGCTGATACTTGGAGTCGGAAAGCAGTCAATTACAAACTGCTGAGTCCGTCCCAAGTCTGCGATATTACAGGAAAAGTAGGCGATTCTTATACATTATAGGATCAAGATAACATGAATACAGCTTGGTCAGGAATTTGATTGAAAGTAAAACATAAGTAATAATCGTTACAATGGCGTCACCTTGCTGACCTTTAGGGGACTGGAGTCTCATATCATTATCTTGTCTTTGTTTTAAGAAAGGGAAGAATTTGTTTAGGAACAGGAAGAAATAGTTGTTCAGCTTGTTATGTATTAAGACTACTTCTAGGTTCAAGCCTTATCTAGACTCTCAGTGTCACCCAGTTCCCAGGACATGCTATCTCTGTGTATTCTGTATCTGTGTCTTAGGTTAAATTCAATTGTACCAAGAAGACTTGACTAGTTTTCCCATCATGCCATTATTTGCTTCACACAATACCGCACTCCCCCCTTTTGTCATATCATGACAACTAGCTAAATAGGTATATCCATGATTCGTTTGAAAATGCATTTACACAAGCAGGCAAGCAATCCTATCCCTAATAGCATTAGTAGAAGTAGAATAAAGGCCTTAAAGATCCAGTCAAATAATCCATGACCCAACCACCCTAGCCAACCCGGCGGGTAATAGTCGTGAAATTCACTGCCAATCTCTTGAATTTGAGCAGCCTGTCTCTTAATATGGTCGGCCAGGTTAGTGATATTTTCAGAGCCATCTGGAATGTAAGTACAGCACTCTTGGCCTATGATAGCACACGTTCCTCCCTGCGAGGCTAACAGATAATCCAAAGCCAGTCGATTTTGTAATGCCATGGTCAGGACAGTCACTAGCTCAGCTGAGACCTCGGCCAGTGCCTGTCCAGTGTCCCTAGCTTCTGTTGCCATTACGTTTGTCAGATGTTCTAATGCTGAGGCCATGTAGATCAGTTCGTTCATGCCTTGCCCGTTCCGTTTTAGAAATTGCTCTTTTTGCTCGCGAGGGGGTGTGCTTAAGGATGGGTCGGTGATGCATTTGGGGTATGACATATCCCAAAAAGCAGGACCCTGTCCAATCAATGGGGAGCCACGGATATGCTTTAGTGCCGCATATGAAATAGGTTCCATTGTAGGCTGTAAAATCATCAGCTGATGTCGTCCAGCGGATTATATTGGTAGGTTGCACCTACTTTGCCCCATTAACTTTCCTTTCCCTGATTTATTAAAAGATACGGAACCTTGAACATTATACGAGTGGACAGTGAGGGAGGGTGGAGTTAAGGCATGATTATAGGTAGGTTGATACGAAGCTGAAAATTTAGTCATGTCAGAGCCAGCAGATCTCCATATTTTCATATTCCCCCTATCTCCCCTGATTCCTGTTTGATTTTGTCGTAAAATCCATTCAACTGTTTCTGTGGTATGAAAGGGGAGGGATTGGAGAGGTATTCCTTCCCTTGAATGGACGGGGATATGGGTACAAACCCAACACTTGCTAATATTCAATTTTTCGGCATAAAGATATGACATATGTAAATAGGTATTGGATGGCAGGTCTCGTTTAGTTCATTTTTTTACTACCGAGTGGCCATTAAGGCTAAGTAGTTCAGAAAGTCCAAAAATGATACTGAAGATCTTCATCCTGTGTTCTCGTCTGGGTTGGAGACTATCTTCTTGCGATCGGATAGATGTATCCAACTTGAACGTCCTTCAAGTTTGACCAAAGTTGGTGTCGTCAGTAGTACGAGGAATGGTCTTCTCCAGCGTTGTCCTAGTTTCTTTCTGTCCCAGTTTTTTACCAACACGAGGTCTCCGGGTTTGACCACTGGATATCGAGGGACGGCTGTCCCTGTCGTTACTGGGAGATGTGCCTGTTTTACCTGTGAGTGGAGAAACTTCAAAGAAAGTGTTAATTGCTTCAAATAGTTCTGCATTTGTTTCCCCATCACATGGAGGTCTACTCCCTCTAGGGGTTTTTCATGGGCATCCCAGGGAGTCCTCATTGGCCGACCATAGACTATCTCTGCAGCTGACAGTCCGGTCCGCGAATGGGGAGTCACTCGCATGTGAGGTTATCCATTTTGGTAGGAATAACAGCAAACGGGATTATTATTTAAACGATAAAATATTAAAGCATGCCGCTGTTCAGAGAGACTTGGGTGTGCTAGTGCATGAGTCACAGAAGGTTGGTTTACAAGTGCAACAGGTGATTAAGAAGGCAAATGGAATTTTGTCCTTCATTGCTAGAGGGATGGAGTTTAAGACTAGGGAGGTTATGTTGCATTTGTATAAGGTGTTAGTGCGGCCACACCTGGAGTATTGTGTTCAGTTTTGGTCTCCTTACTTGAGAAAGGACGTACTGGCGCTGGAGGGTGTGCAGAGGAGATTCACTAGGTTAATCCCAGAGCTGAAGGGGTTGGATTATGAGGAGAGGTTGAGTAGACTGGGACTGTACTCGTTGGAATTTAGAAGGATGAGGGGGGATCTTATAGAAACATTTAAAATTATGAAGGGAATAGATAGGATAGATGCGGGCAGGTTGTTTCCACTGGCGGGTGACAGCAGAACTAGGGGGCATAGCCTCAAAATAAGGGGAAGTAGATTTAGAACTGAGTTTAGGAGGAACTTCTTCACCCAAAGGGTTGTGAATCTATGGAATTCCTTGCCCAGTGAAGCAGTTGAGGCTCCTTCATTACATGTTTTTAAGGTAAAGATAGATAGTTTTTTGAAGAATAAAGGGATTAAGGGTTATGGTGTTCGGGCCGGAAAGTGGAGCTGAGTCCACAAAAGATCAGCCATGATCTAATTGAATGGCGGAGCAGGCTCGAGGGGCCAGATGGCCTACTCCTGTTCCTAGTTCTTATGTTCTTATGTTCTTATGAAACAGCGCCAAGGGTAATACTTTTAGCCAATTTAACCCAGTTTCTTCAGTTAATTTAGATAATTTTTCTTTTAAAGTCTCGTTGGCTCTTTCCACAATTCCTGCTGCCTGCGGGTGATACGCACAGTGCAGTTGCTGTTTAATTACAAGGGCTTTGCACAATTCAGTATTGATCCGAGCTACAAAATGTGGTCCATTGTCTGAGCTCACCATTTTGGGTACCCCAAAACGAGGAATGACTTCTGTTAACAACAACTTCACTACTGTATGTGCCGTACAATTAGTGGTGGGGAAGGCTTCAATCCATTTACTAAACACATCGATTATTACTAAACAATATTTATAGCACTGTGCTTTTGGCAATTCGATAAAATCAAGCTGTATACAAGCAAAAGGGCCATCTGGCAAGGGAGTGGTTCCTGGAGGGCATTTAATACCTTTACCCGTATTATGTTTCATGCAAATTACGCATCGATCCAGCCGCGTTTGTGCTGCTGTATTCAAATCTGGGTGCCACCAAGTTTTTAGGAGTAGCTGTACCACTCCCTCCTTGCCAAGATGGGTACAAGAATGCAAATAATCAACAAGTACCGGCAATAAAGAATTCGGAATACAAACTTGACCAACTGGAGTCAGCCAGTGGTCTCGTGTCAAGGAGTGTGAACACCCCATTGACTTCCATAGTGTTCGCTCAGAATCAGAGGCGTCCCTCTGTAAATTTTGAACTTCAGCTATCTCTGGCATGCCCTTCGTCCTTAATGCAGGTACCTGGTTTAGAGCCTGATTAGCCCCACTGGGAACAATTAAAGAGGTTGATGAAGCTGCAGCTTTAGCAGCTGAATCAGCACGGGCATTTCCTAATTGAACAGAAGTGTCACCCTTCGTGTGCGCAACACATTTAATAACTGCCAATTGACGGGGAAGCTGAATAGTATCGAGGAGATTTTTAACCCAAAGAGCATTTTGAATGGGAGTTCCCACAGAGGTGAGAAAACCTCGCTGTTGCCAGAGGCGGCCGAAATCATGGGTCACGCCAAAGGCATACCTAGAATCAGTGTAAACATTAGTACTTTTGTCTGTGGCCAAAATACATGCTCGAGTAAGGGCGAATAGCTCAGCTTTGTGTGCAGAGACAGGGGTCTGGAAGGCTGCTGCTTCCTGCACGTCAGTGTCAGTTACCACGGCATATCCCGACTGTGGGACGCCAAATGGGAAAATGGAGGAACTGCCATCGGCATAAAAAATTAGATCTGGATTATCAATAGGGCGGTCCGTTAAATCCGGGCGAGGCGCGGTAAAGAAGTGATTCCGAAGCAAACAATCGTGTGGCGGGTCCGCAAGGTTATCGGCGGGCTGTTCGAGGAACACAGCAGGATTTAAGGTTGAACAATAATGAAAAGAGAGGTAGGGGTTTTGCTATAGTGAAACCTCATAGCGGCTCAAGCTCGCTTGAGTCAGATGCTGGGTTTACTGAGACGTTAGGAGAGCCACAATAGAGTGTGAAATATGCACTTGTACTGGCTGGTGAAGGGTCAGATTAGAGGCTGCCTGCGCTAACAAATGGACAGCCGTAAGAATTTGGGTGCAGGGAGGTAGACCACAAGCTACAGGATCTAATTTGGTAGAATAGTAGGCGACCGGGCGACGCCAGTCACCGTGTTCTTGTGTAAGAACACCAGTGGCACGTTTATCAAGAACATTAACGTACAGCTGAAAAGGTCTGTCATACATAGGTCGTCCTCGTGCTGGGGCGGTAGCCAGGGCATTTTTCAGAGTAATAAAAGATTGCTTTGCTGAATCAGGTAGTTCAAACTTAAGAGGAGCATTTTGAGAGGAGTACGGAGTTAATTCTTTAGTATGTACAGTAACATTCGGAATCCATTGTCTGCAAAAGTTCACTAATCCTAAAAAGGCTCGCACCTGCTTGGGCGATGTAGGAAATGGGGTCTGCAGTATAGGAGTAATGCATTCTTGAGTAAGGGAGCGATCAGTAGAACTTATTAGGACACCCAAAAATTTGACCTGTCGTTGGCCTTTATGAACTTTAGCGGGCAAGATCACATATCCCCATGAATGGAGACGGACGAGCATGTAAAAGGTGTCACGCTGGTTAGCGATGAAATCAGGGCTGGCAAGGAGTAAGTCATCAACATATTGAATGAGACTTCCGGTGGCTGTGATGGATCAGTAAGCCACACATCTGGGAGCTCCCGTTTTAAAGAGATTTTTCGGCTCTTTTGAGAGCCCAAAACGGAAATTTTTCGACGTCTCCCGGTGGGGGAAGGTGTGCTGAACGACTTTCCCTGCAGTCCATGACTCGAACTCGGAGTGGAAAGGGGGTAAAAACAGCAGCAGCTCCTCAGAAAAAACGGGGGAAGGGTTCCAAGATGGCCGCCGACAGAGCTCCAGAGGAATGGAGACTCTGGGCCCAGGAACAACAAACTGATCTCCTGCGCTGCTTTAAAGATTCAAGGATGAAGTACTGAGCTCTCTGCAGGAAACGAACAGAAGGCTGTCAGAGATTCAGTCCACCCAGGGTGCTGCCATCAAGAAGTTGCAGACGCAGGCCATTGAACGAGAGGAGGAGGCCGTGGTCCTCGTGAGTAAGGTGGAGGGGCACGAAGCACTCCACAAGAAGTGGCAGGAACGCTTTGAGGAGCTGGATCACCGCATGAGGCGGAAAAACCTGCGGATCTTGGGCCTTGCAGAGGGGCTGGAGGGATCGGACCTGACAGCCTATGTGGCTGTAATGCTGAATTCGCTAGTGGGGGCCGGATCTCTCCATCTGCCCTTGGAGCTGGAGGGAGCGCACAGGGTGCTGGCCAGGAGGCCCAAGGAAGATGAACCCCCGCGTGCGGTGCTGGTGAGGTTCCACCGGTTCAGTGATCGGGAGTGCATGCTGCGCTGGGCCAAGAAGGTGAAGAGCAGCAATTGGGAGAATGGGGTAGTGCGGATCTACCAGGACTGGAGTGCGGAGGTGGCTAAGCGGCGGTCCGGATTTAATCGGACGAAAGACGTGCTTTATAGAAAAAAGATAAAGTTCGGAATGTTGCCGCCCGCGCGCCTGTGGGTAACTTATTCGGACCGGCATTATTATTCCGATTCCCCGGAGGAGGCGTGGGCCTTCGTGCGGACGGAGAAACTGGACTTGAACTAGGGGTTGGGGGTTGCGAGGTCGGCTGTAAGATATTAGTGCTGGATTCTGCTGTTGCTGTGTTCTCTTTTTCTTCTGTTGTTTTCTTCTTGTTTTAGTACTTTTGCAATTTTGATATGGTTATTTACGGAGGGGTTGTTCTGCTATGTTTTTGTTTTTGTGCTGTGGGACATTGTCTGGGCTGTGTATCTTGAGGGGAGGGTCGGGGGGGTATGTTGTATTCTATGCCGGAGTGGGGGTATGGAGTGGGGCTGATATTTGGGAGCTGCGTCAGAAGGGTGTGGTGGGGCAGTGCAAAAGCGCGGGCTTTCCTCTGGTTTCCCGTGCTGCGGGGCTGGGGGGTGGAGATGGTGACGGGGGAGGCGGGGCCTTAACTGGTTCTTCCCCGCGCTGGAGCGGTGCCAGGAGGAGGGATAGATTGGGGGATGATCCCACTTCGGGAAGGGTCGGGCTATTGGCGGGAGTTTCCGGGGTCAGCAGAAGTTAGCTGACCCACGGAAGTACAATGGAGGACGGTTCGCGGCTGGGAGGGTTCCTAGCCTGGGGGGGAAGGGAGGGGGGGGAAAGGGGAATACCGGGTTGCTGCTGGTAGGGTCAAGAAGGAGCTGGGGGGGGCTGGGGGGACAGAGGTGAGGGGTTGTCGCTATGGGGACGGGGTCGAGCAGGGGGTGCTGGCCTGGGGCGGGCAGTCAACGGGCTATGGCTAGCCTGCGGGGGAGGGGGGCGGGACGCCCTCTGATCCGGTTGGTCACCTGGAATGCGAGAGGGTTGAATGGGCCGGTGAAGCGGTCGAGGGTACTGGCTCACCTGAAGGGGCTAAAGGCGGATGTGGCAATGCTTCAGGAGACCCGCCTGAGGGTGGCGGACCAGGTCCGCCTGAGGAAGGGATGGGTGGGGCAGGTTTTCCACTCGGGGTTGGATGTGAGGAACCGGGGAGTGGTGATTCTAGTGGGGAAAAATGTGTTGTTTGAGGCATCGGAGGTGGTGGCGGATAAGGGGGGTAGGTATGTGATGGTTAGGGGCAGGCTACAAGGAGAGAAGGTGGTACTGGCTAGTGTGTATGCCCCAAATTGGGACGATGCGGGCTTTATGAGGCGTATGTTGGGACGGATCCCGGATCTAGAGGCGGGAGGTCTGATCATAGGGGGGGACTTTAATACGGTGTTCGATCCTTCACTGGATCGGTCCAGCTCTCGGACGGGTAGGAGGCCGGCGGCGGCCAAGGTACTGAGAGGGTTTATGGACCAGATGGGTGGGGTGGATCCATGGAGGTTTGTAAGGCCGAGGGCACGCGAGTACTCTTTCTTCTCCCACGTACATAGGGTCTACTCTCGGATAGATTTCTTCGTGGTGAGTAGGGGACTGATTCCGAGAGTGGAGGAGGCCGAGTATTCGGCCATTGCAATCTCCGACCACGCTCCGCGTTGGAGATGGGAGAGGTGCGAGACCAACGTCCGTTGTGGCGGTTGGATGTGGGGTTGTTGGCGGAGGAGGAGGTGTGTAGGAGGGTCCGGGCAAGTATTGAGTGGTACCTTGAGGTGAATGATACGGGGGAGGTTCAGGTGGGGATGGTCTGGGAAGCCCTGAAGGCAGTAATTCGTGGGGAGCTGATATCCATCCGGGCACACAGGGAGAGGAGCGAGAGGAGTGAGAGGGATAGACTGGTGGGAAAGATGCTGGAGGTGGACAGGAGGTATGCAGAGGCACCAGAGGAGGGACTGTTGGGGGAGAGGCGCAGCCTGCAGGCTAAATTTGATTTGCTGACCACTAGAAAGGCGGAGGCACAGTGGAGGAAGGCACAAGGGGCAGTGTACGAACATGGTGAAATGGCGAGTAGGATGCTGGCTCATCAGCTGCGTAAGCGGGATGCGGCTAAGGAGATTGCTGGAGTGAGAGATAAGAGTGGGAATGTGGTGCGGAAGGGGGTAGAGGTGAATGAGGTCTTCAAGGATTTTTACGGGGAACTGTACCGGTCGGAGCCACCGGGGGAGAGGAGGGGAATGGAGAGGTTCCTTGACGGGCTCTCTTTCCCGAAGGTGCAGGAGGAGAAGGTGGAGGGGTTGGGTGCGCCGATTGAGCTGGAGGAGCTAGTTAAGGGGATCGGGCAGATGCAGTCAGGGAAGGCACCGGGGCCGGATGTGTTCCCGGTGGAATTTTATAAAAAGTTTGTGGATCTAGTGGGCCCCTTGCTGGTGCGAACACTCAATGAAGCGTGGGAGGGGGGGACTTTGCCCCCGACGATGTCACGGGCGCTGATCTCGTTAATTTTAAAGAAGGACAAGGACCCCCAGCAGTGTGGTTCATACAGGCCCATATCTCTCCTCAACGTGGACGCTAAGGTGCTGGCAAAAATCCTGGCCACCAGGATAGAGGACTGTGTGCCAGGGGTTGTGCACGAGGACCAGACAGGTTTTGTGAAGGGAAGGCAGCTGAACACGAATGTGCGGAGATTGCTGAATGTCATTATGATGCCGGCGATTGAGGGGGAGGCAGAGATAGTGGTGGCACTGGATGCGGAGAAGGCCTTCGATAGAGTGGAGTGGGGGTACCTATGGGAGGTGTTGGGGAGGTTTGGATTTGGTGAAGGGTTCATTAGATGGGTAAGGCTGTTATATGAGGCCCCGATGGCGTGCGTGGCTACGAATAGGAGGAGGTCGGAGTACTTCCGGCTTTACCGAGGGACCAGGCAGGGTTGCCCCTTGTCCCCCTTGTTGTTTGCACTGGCAATCGAGCCGCTGGCGATGGCATTGAGAGATTCAGAGAGGTGGAGAGGCTTGGTGCGAGGTGGAGAGGAACATAGGGTGTCGTTGTATGCCGACGACCTGTTACTGTATGTGGCGGACCCGGTGGGAGGGATGCCGGGAGTGATGGAGTTACTAGCCGAGTTTGGGACCTTCTCAGGTTATAAATTAAACTTAGGCAAGAGCGAGGTGTTTGTGGTGCACCCTGGAGACCAGGAGGAAGGAATTGGTAGGCTCCCGCTTAGGCGGGCAGGGGAGAGCTTTAGGTACCTGGGGGTGCAAGTGGCCAGGGACTGGGGGACTCTCCACAAGCATAACTTTACCAGACTGGTAGATCAGATGGAGGAGTAGTTCAGGAGGTGGGACATGCTGCCATTGTCGTTGGCGGGGAGGGTGCAGTCCGTCAAAATGACAGTGCTTCCGAGGTTCTTGTTCCTTTTTCAGTGCCTGCCCATATTTATCCCCAGGGCCTTCTTTAGGAGAGTGACTAGCAGTATTCTGAGTTTTGTGTGGGCACATGGGACTCCGAGAGTGAGGAGGGTGTTCCTGGAGCGAGGAAGGGATGGAGGTGGGCTGGCACTGCCCAACCTTCTGGGGTACTATTGGGCAGCCAATGTGTCAATGGTGCGTAAATGGGTGATGGAGGGGGGAGGGGCGGCGTGGAAAAGAATGGAGATGGTGTCATGTAGAGGTACGAGCCTGGGTGCCATGGTAACAGCACCGTTGCCGCTCTCCCCTAAGAGGTTTACCACGAGCCCGGTGGTGGCGGCGACCCCAAGAATCTGGGAACAATGGAGACGGCATCGGGGGGAAACAGGGGCCTCGATGGAGGCTCCACTGGTTGGCAACCATCGGTTCATCCCGGGGAACACGGATGGGGGATTCAGGGGGTGGCAAAGGGCGGGCATCAGCAAATTGAGGGACCTGTTTATTGGCGGGAGGTTTGCGGGCCTGGGGGAACTGGAAGATAAATTTGGCCTTCCCCAGGGGAACATGTTCAGATACCTGCAGGTAAAGGCGTTTGCTAGGCGACAGGTAGAGGGATTCCCTTTGCTGCCCTCGCAGGGGGCGATGGACAGAGTGCTTTCGGGGGTGTGGGTAGGAGAGGGGAAGGTGTCTGACATCTATAAGGTAATGCAGGAGGTGGAGGAGTCGTCAGTGGAGGAGCTGAAGGCTAAATGGGAGGAGGAACTCGGGGAGCAGATAGAGGACGGGACTTGGGCGGATGCCTTGGACAGAGTCAACTCTTCCTCCTCATGTGCGAGGCTTAGTCTCATCCAATTTAAGGTGCTGCACCGGGCCCACATGTCCGGGACTAGGATGAGTAGGTTCTTCGGGGGTGAGGACAGGTGCACCAGATGTTCGGGGAGTCCTGCGAACCACGCCCATATGTTCTGGGCATGCCCAGCACTGGAAGAATTCTGGAAGGGGGTGGCGGGGACGGTGTCGAGGGTGGTTGGATCCAGGGTCAAACCAGGGTGGGGACTCGCGATTTTTGGAGTTGCGGTAGAGCCGGGAGTGCAGGAGGCGAAAGAGGCCGGTGTCCTGGCCTTTGCGTCCCTAGTAGCACGTCGAAGGATTCTGTTACAATGGAAGGATGCAAGGCCCCCAAGTGTGGAGACCTGGATCAGTGACATGGCGGGATTTATAAAATTGGAAAAGGTCAAATTTGCCCTGAGAGGATCAATACAAGGGTTCTACAAACGATGGCAACCTTTTTTGGACTTCCTGGCTCAGAGATAGGTAACTGGGTCAATAGCAGCAGCAACCCGGGGGGGGGGGGGGGTTCCTTATTGTAGTTTTTATTCTGTAACTTTATATTGTGTTAATTTGCGTTGTTGTTAAAATACTGTGTTGTTCATGGAGGTGGGGCGAATGTTTATGATTGCTAATATTATTGTTATTTTTGGTATTTTACTAAGGTGCGTCAATGTTGTATAAAATCAAAATTTCTCAATAAAAATGATTTTTAAAAAAAACATATTGAATGATGGTGGAGCCACCAGGAGGTGCTAATGTCGCTAACTGGGAGTGCAGTGCCTGAGAGAAAAGGGTTGCAGAATGAATGAAGCCCTGTGGAAGTCTAGTCCAGGTGTATTGCTTGCCCTTAAATGTAAAGGCAAACAAATACTGTGATTCAGGGGCGAGGGGTATCGCAAAAAAGGCATGTTGTAAATCAACAAGGGTGAAAATAGTCGCTTCCGGTGGGACATTACTAAGGATTGTCGCCGGGTTTGGGACAATAGGATGTAAGGGTTCCACTATCTGATTAATACGCCGGAGGTCTTGGACCAAATGCCATTCGGATGGTCTTCCTATCTTAGGAACTGGAAGAATCGGGGTGTTACAGGGCGATTGGCATGGTATCAAAATTCCCTCTTGAAGGAACGATTGAATCATGACCGAGACTCCTTCTTTGGCCTCGGGGCGCAAAGGGTACTGTGAAATTTAGGGCAAGGGCATATCAGGTTTGATTCTAATAACAACAGGAGGTGCATTAGTGAGACCAACTTCGTGTTTAGAGGCTGCCCATAAATCTGCGGGTAGTTCAGAAGTCGTAGATTGAGCTGAATGATGATGGTGCAGTGTGCCAACGAGGACAAATGGGCGTTTAAAATATTCTAAAGTGCCTGCGGGTAGGGTTTGACTATCATCAAGGAAAGGATCAGCTTGTCCTCGTAGTGCAGCTGCCAGAAATCCCAAGGACTTGGCACTATAGCCTTCATTGACAAAAAGGGTCACGTGGGGTGACACAAGTCTCGACTGACGCCATAGGCCGTGGGGTAAATCGACAAGAAAGGCAGACCCTTTTTTCCCTCAGCGAGGCCAACAAAGGAAACGGATTGTAGAGAACTGAGGGAGTCTTGGTAAATGCTCTCCAAATCAGGTGAGCATCCTGTATGATCGTAGCAAAGAGTGACATGTGGACCAGGAATATCTAAGGGAGGTGAAAAGTGTGAGGGATCAAAATCAATCGACCACCACTGTGGAGTAGTGAATAGGGGAAAATTTTGAAGCTAGGCCTGCGCGATAGGTGATATAGTAATGCCGTTATCAAGGCAAACTATCTCCACCTATAAGGGACACAGCAAATCACGTCCGGCCAGGTTGACACCGAGGACACGCGTAACCGTGAAAGGAATGCAACATTCCCGGCTCTCAAATTGAACTAAGAGTGGCTTTGTAAGTGGGTAAACAGCACCTTCGCCCATGAAACCAGCAAGTTCCACATGTTTATCAGAAAGGGGAAAGCTATGATTCTGAATTAATGTCCAGTCCAATGTAGAATAAGTTGCACCTGTGTCAATCAAAAAGGAGATGGGCACGCCTTCTATGTAAATTGTTGCTGTGGGCTCGTCAGAGTGGTCTGTTGAGAGGACCGGAAAGTTCAAGCGGGCTAGTCAATAGGGGTTAGAGGTAGTGAAGGGTGTCTGCCGACGGGGTTGAAATCTATCTGGTCTTCGGGCTGCTGGGCAATCCCTAGCGTAATGGCCTATACGTTGACAGTTGAAGCATGTGATATTATATCTGGCAGGAGGATGACGTGGAGGAGCACTGTCAAAATCACCAGTGTGTGGAGTGAAGGGGTAAGGTACCTGTGAGCGGTAACCAACTTCAAGTGGGCCAGTGGAACGTGGGCGATAGTAACGTGAATCTGTCTGAGAGTTTTGATTCTTAGGAGGTCTTGCTTGAGAGGGACGTTGGACGAATTTGGATTTAATTCTGGGCGAATTGTCTTTGTAAGAGGCGTCACGGTTGCGGCCATTGCTCCAATAATAAGATACAGCACGTTTCGTTTGAGGCTTAGAATTGCCAGACCAGTCCACGGTCAGGTAAAACCTGCATTAATAGTGCATTAAATTGGGGAGACTGTGTGCCTGCATTGAAAGCAATGTCCCCGGAGTAAAGAGTATACACGCCACAAAAGCGGTCAAAAAATTCTGGACCATCTTCCTTAGAAGTGGGGGTACATTTAAGAAGTTTGGCGATGTCAACGGGTTTACATCATTTTAGTGCAGGGAACATTAAAGTATGCTGATCGTCCTCCGTTTGGTGTGCGGCGCTAAAAGCCGTCCACGTGTCCCCATTAATTCCTAATTCATTTTTCCATCTTTCCCCTAATTCTGGGGGAAGGGATGAATAAATCAGTGAATATTGATCACGTGCGGTAGTCCTGTACATGGTTGCAGTTCTCCTCAAAAGCTCAGTGAATCCTTCTGGGTCATTTTTGCAGGAAGGACATTGGGCCATGATCAAACAGAGCTCATGGGGTTTAAAAGCCTGCCAAACTTCAATGAATGTATCATCATTATCAGCAGCGTGGGGGTTAATAAGACTCCGAATGGGATAATTTGCGGGGGGAGGTGGTGGAGGAAAGGTTTCCTCCTCCTTAGGTTGGAGTGATAAATCAAAAAAAGCCTGATCAACAGAGGTAAAGGGTTGTTCCATATTTACGGCTTGCGTATGTGACCGAGTGCGTGTCACTACAGGGGATACGTTAGCCGGAGTTTCATTAGTAACGGGATCAGAAGGGGGAGTCAGGACTTGGGACAGTGGAATTGTAGGATCGGGGAGCGCAGAATGAGGGTGGGGTCCAGGTTTCAAATCCTCCTCCTCTTCCGTATCGCCCGAATATGGGAACATCGGCATGCCAGAGCAACTGGGAGGATCCTCCTTTCCTATAATCTGATTGGCCAGTCCTACTTTTCTGCCGGCAGGAGATTTGTTATTGCCAGATTGCTTTTTATCATCTTGATGGTCTTTATCCCAAAGCTCACATTCCAATTTTAAAGTCTCCCAATCTTTCTGTTTACCGTCCACACACTCATTAATCCCTCTTTTATGGGCGTTATCTTTCCAACTCATTAACAGTGAGTGTTCGTGGTGTTTTGCGGACTGTTTCCTCCATTGCGAAATTAAAAATTTCCATTTGAAACCAGCGTTTTTATGCCAAATGGCTTCTTCTGCAGCAATGCAGTTATCAAGGTTCCAAGTTCCCCCTAATGGCCAAATGTCGTTACCCAATTTATTATTCAGTGCTGCGGATAATCTGCGGACGTTACGTTCATGAGAAGGGTTTTCTAAACACATGAAAAGTAGAGGGGAATTGCCGCTAGTTTTATCTAAAGTTTGTCCCATAATGTGTCCCTGGCAAAAAATGTTCAAAAACAATTTCTGGTACCAAATCAAATCGGAGGGTCCTTGACCCCCCAAAAAATTACTCACAGGGTCCCTGACCCCAAAACTTAAACCTGCGGCTAATCACAATCAGGTCCCTGACCCCAAAATTTTTTACTCACAGTCAAATTTAAATTTGAGAACCGTCACCTGCTTAGTTACTTCCGTCAGGGATGAGGGGTCACAGCACAGATCCGAGAGAGAGAGATAGACCAAGGTTAATCTTACCTTGTGCCGGCGTCTGTCTCTGTACTCCGGTCATGGCCTTGACCACTTTCTCTCAGTCCCTCACGGAAGATCACTCAGGATATTGGATTTTTTCTCGCAGCGCCAAATGTCATAGTCAATATTTTCCCCGCTTCTAGACTGTGATGGAAAAATTCAAACAACGTTCGCCAGGTAAGCAAAACTAAACTTTATTTACGAATTACAACTGCTAGCAGTATGGCTGAGACTTGAAGTCGGCAGGCAGTCAAGTACAAACTGCTGGTTCCCTTCCAAGTCTGCAATATCACAAAAGAATAAGACGATTTTTATACATTATAGGATCAAGATAACATGAATACAGCTTGGTCAGGAATTTGATCAAAAGTAAAACATAAGTAATAATCATTACAATGGCGTCACCTTGCTGACCTTTAGAGGACTCAGGGTCTCATATTATTATCTTGTCTTTTGGTACATGTTTAAGAGATGGAGCAAATTTGTTTAAGTATGGAAAGAGAGAAGTTTTTAGCTTATCGTATGTATTTAGACTGCTCTGGTGTTATGACGAACGCGTCTTATCCAAGTTTAGAGTCAGCCAGTTCTCGGGTCAAGTTGACCTTGGCTGCTTGTATTTGTGCCTTAGGTTATGCGAAGTCAGTTTAAATTTAATTGTACCAAGAAAACTTGACTAGTTTTCCCATCATGCCATTATTTGCTTCGCACAATACCACATATTCACCTGCGAGTACTGTGGCAACTGGAGCTGATAGCAAATGACAACATAGAGAGACAACACGGCCACTCACTCCTGCCCCAACATTCAGTTTGACCACAGCTGTGGTTCTGCCTCAATGTCATTTCCTGCCTGTTCCTCAGATCATTTCATTACCTCAAGGACCATTGTCCATGAGAATGACAGAGGCAGACACGCAAAGTAAAATATCAAAATTACTTGGACAGAGAGCTGGAGAGCTCGAATCTGCAGTTACAGAGCTGGAATGTGGGATAGGTTCACAGAGACATAGAGGTTGACAGCATGGAAACAGGCCCTTCAGCCCAATTTGTCCTTGCCGACCTGTGTTTACCATGAGTCTTGTCTCATTTGCCAACATTTGGCCAACATCCCTCCATACCAATTTCTCGCAGATAACTCTCTAGATGCTTTTTAAAGGACCATAAAAACCTTAAGACGTGGGGCAGAATGAGGCCACTCGGCCTATCGAGTCTGCTACGCCATTGAATAATGGCTGATATTTTCTCATCCCATTCTCCTGCCTTCTCCCCATAACCCCTGATCTCCTTAATAAGACAAAATTGTACCCGCGTCTATTACTGCCTCTGACAACTCTATCCAGACACTCAGCACACTATTTGTGAAGAAATTACTCACTGGACCCTTTTCTATGTCTCCGCTCTTACCTTAAACCTGTGCATGCTTGTTTTAGCCTCCCTTACCTTCGGGAAAATATGTTGCCGATGGACCTTATCTCTGTCCAAATAATCTTATAGACCTTGAGAAATTCACCCCTCTGCCACCCACATTCCAGGGGAATATGTCCCAGTCTAACAAACGCACCTTATAACTCAAACTATCAATTTCCGGCTGCATCCTAGAAAAAAGTTACTGCACTCTTTCTAGTTTAATAATATCATCTCTATAATAGTGAGATCAGAACTTTACACATCACGTGTAGCCTTATTTATGTCTTGTACAACTTGAACAAGACGCCCAAACTCCGATATTCAATGTTCTGACCATGTGTCTGTAGAACAGTAAAGATGGACACAGAAATGATGGAGCAAATATACTCCTTCAGTGCTGTGAAGTGCTAATTATTCAGCATGTTTGCTATGCTTCCAAACGGCAACAAAGTCGCAAAATATGTCTGACTGCAAAGGAAATCCCGAAGAATATGCAGCTGAGGTGAACGGCAGCAACTTAAATCTTTTTTAGAAACCAAGAGGAACAAAACAGAATCAGAACAAAGGAGAGTGTGAAAGAGAGAAAGGGGGAGAGAGTGTTTAAATCCAGGTTAGATTGCAAAACACTCCGTTCCACCTTAATGCTACCACCACATTGTTTCTGTGTTCCTGGGTTCATGCTGTTAGAAATACCTAAGATCCAGGTTCCGATGAAGCAGAGATTACATGATGGACTCCACCGTAATAATGGAAATCAGTTCATCCCATGTCCCAGAAATTCAAAGCAGCAATGCTATAAAAAGATCACTTTTACGTGATTTGCGAGTTTCTTGTCAGGGCAGCATTTAATATCCATCCCGGATTGCCCATCAGAAGGTGTCGGTGAGCTGCCTAGTAGATCCGCTGCTGCCCGTGAGCTGTGGGTACAGCCACCGTGCTTTTAGGGAGTTCATGTCCTTCAGAATGATAGTGGTCGGAAGTCTGGAAGGTGCAGCCTGAGTTATTGCGGTGCATTTTGGGATGGCTGTGACGGAGGGATTGAATGCTTGCGGGAGGAGGAGCCATCAATCGGCTGCTTGGTCCAGGATGCTTTCCAACTCCCTGAGTGTTGTTGGAGATCTGGGGAATAGCGTTTCACGTGGAAAATAATGGATTAGACAATTTGTCTGCGGAAATAATCTTGTTCCGAAATTTAAAAAAATGTATAATAGATCATCGTTAATGCTCGTTTCCTCCATTTAGGTTGTGAGTAATTGACAAAGTGTGATAGGTCAGTTATTGCACAGAGCAGGAATCGAACTCGGGTTTCCGCAATGTGAGATCAGAAAGTAAACACGTGGCACAAGCCGCTTTTTCAAAACGATTGACGCAATCTCTAAACAAAATCCACCTACTTCTAATTCTAAATGTGCTGCTGCTTTTATTTATGCTACACGCATGTTTTGGAAAATATTAAAAACGTCAGGCAGCACCCACGGTGAGACAGGTTCGAACTTACAGTTAAGTTGATGCTGTGAAGTAACCAGTGAGCTAAAGCTGACGCTGGCTTCAAGCACGGACACAGTGTATATAAAGGATGACGGTGACCATGCAGGCCGGGGTGAGTAACACTGTGGGGGAACTCCAGGTGTTGATGCACCTCATCTCACAGGCAGACGTGACCAAAAACTTAATTCCGTTAAACCACAGCAGCTCTTTAGAATGGCAGATCATTCAATGCCACTCGACCGACCTTTCCCCAGAGGCAGGTATTTGATTTCTCACATTGAAATTTGAAACCACCGTTGTATCTGCCTCCACCAATCTCACAGGCAGTGCAGACCAGATAACTGAACTGTATCCCAGAACATTGAAATAATTGTTGGAAAGATGCAACTTAAAAATCTTATCTCTAATAAGACAAAATTGTACCCGTGTCTATTACTGCCTCCAACAACCCTATCCAGACACTCAGCACACTATTTGTGAAGAAATTACTCTCTAGATCCTTTTCTATGTCTCCCCTCTAACCTTAAACCTATGCATGCTTGTCTTAGCTTCCCCTACCTTCGGGAAAATATGTTGCCGATGTTCCTTACCTCTGTCCAAATAATCTTATGGACCTGGAGACATTCACCCCTCTGCCACCCACATTCCAGGGGAATATGTCCCAGTCTAATAAACGCACCCCATAACTCAAACTATCAATTTCCGGTTGCATGCCAGAAAAAAGTTTCTGCACTCTTTCTAGTTTAATAATATCATCTCTATATTATAGTGAGTCCAGAACTTTACACATCTTTCCAAGTGTAGCCTTATTTATGTCTTGTACAACTTGAACAAGGCGCCCAAACGCCTGTATTCAATGGTCTGACCACTTGTCTGTCAAACAGTAATGATGAACATGATGTGGAGATGCCGGCGTTGGACTGGGGTGAGCACAGTAAGAAGTCTTACAACACCAGGTTAAAGTCCAACAGGTTTGTTTCAAACACGAGCTTTCGGAGCACGGCTCCTTCTTCAGGTGAACATTCACCTGAAGAAGGAGCCGTGCTCCGAAAGCTCGTGTTTGAAACAAACCTGTTGGACTTTAACCTGGTGTTGTAAGACTTCTTACAGTAATGATGAAGACAGACACAGTAATAATGGAGCAAATAGTCTCCTTCAATGTTGTGAAGTGCTAATAATTCGTCATGTATGCTATGGTTCCAAACGGCAACAAAGTCACAAAATATGTCTCAGTGAAAAGAAATTCCGAAGAATATGCAGCTGAAGTGAATGGCAGCAACTTAAATCGTTTTTAAAAAGCAAGAGGAACAAAACAGAATCAGAACAAAGGAGAGTGTGAAAGGGGGAGAGAGTGTTTAAATCCAGGATAGATTGCAAAACACTCCGTTCCACCTTAATGTTACAACCACATTAGAACATAGAACGTAGAACATTACAGCGCAGTACGGACCCTTCAGCCCTCGATGTTGCGCCGAGCTGTGAAACCATCTGAAGCCGATCTGACCTACACTATTCCATTTTCATCCATATGTCTATCCAGTGACCACTTAAATGCCCTTAAAGTTGGCGCGTCTACTACTGTTGCAGGCAGTGCGTTCCACACCCCTACTACTCCCTGAGTAAAGAAACTGCCTCTGACATCTGTCCTATATCTACCACCCCTCAATTTAAAGCTATGTCCCCTCATGTTGATCATCACCATCCGAGGAAAGAGACTCTCACTGTCCACCCTATCTAACCCTCTGACTATCTTATATGTCTCTATTAAGTCACCTCTCAGCCTTCTCCTCTCTAACGAAAACAACCTCAAGTCCCTGAGCCTTTTCTCGTAAGACCTTCCCTCCATACCAGGCAACATCCTAGTAAATCTCCTCTGAACCCTTTCCAAAGCTTCCACATCCTTCCTATTATGTGGTGACCAGAACTGCACGCAGTACTCCAGGAGTGGCTGCACCAGAGTTATGTACAGCTGCAGCATGAACTTGTGGCTCCGATACTCAATCCCCCTACTGATAAAGGCTAGCACACCATATGCCTTCTTAACAGCCCTATTAACCTGGTTGGCAACTTTCAGGGGTTTATGTACCTGGATGCCGAGATCTCTCTGTTCGTCTATACTACCAAGAATCTTGCCATTAGCCCAGTACTCTGCATTCCTGTTACTCCTTCCAAAGTGAACAACCTCACACTTTTCCGCATTAAACTCCATCTGCCACCTCTCAGCCCAGCTCTGCAGCTTATCTATGTCCCTCTGTATCCTATAACATCCTTCAGCACTATCCACAACTCCACCGACCTTTGTGTCATCTGCAAATTTACTAATCTGTCCTTCTACACCCTCTTCCAGGTCATTTATAAAAATGACAAACAGCAGTGGCCCCAAAACAGATCCTTGCGGTACACCACTAGCAACTGAATTCCAGGATGAACATTTGCCATCAACCACCACCCTCTGTCTTCTTTCAGCTAGCCAATTACTGATCCAAACCGCTAAATCACCTTCAATCCCATACTTCCTTATTTTCTGCAATAGCCTACCGTGGGGAACCTTATCAAACACCTTACTGAAATCCATATACACCACATTAACCGCTTTACCCTCATCCACCTGTTTGGTCACCTTCTCAAAAAACTCAATAAGGTTTGTGAGGCATGACCTACCCTTCACAAAACCGTGTTGACTATCGCTAATCAACTTGTTCTTTTCAAGATGATTATAAACCCTATCTCTTATAACCATTTCCAACATTTTACCCACAACCGAAGTAAGGCTCACAGGTCTATAATTACCAGGGTTGTCTCTACTCCCCTTCTTGAACAAGGGGACAACGTTTGCTATCCTCCAGTTTTCCGGCACTATTCCTGTCGACAAAGACGACATAAAGATCAAGGACAAAGGCTCTGCAATCTTCTCCCTGGCTTCCCAGAGAATCCTAGGATAAATTCCATCTGGCCCAGGGGACTTATCTATTTTTACATTTTCCAAAATTGCTAAAACCTCCTCCTTGTGAACCCCAATTCCATCTAGCTGGTCGACTGAACCTGAGTATTCTCCTCGACAACATTGTCTTTCTCCAGTGTAAACACTGACGAAAAATATCCATTTAATGCTCCCCCTATCTCCTCTGATTCCACACACAACTTTCCACTACTATCCTTGATTGGCCCTAATCTTACTCTAGTCATTCTTTTGTTCCTGATATACCTATAGAAATCCTTAGGGTTTTCCTTGATCCTATCCGCCAACGACTTTTCGTGTCCTCTCCTCCCTCTTCTTAACTCTCCCTTTAGGTCCTTCCTGGCTAACTTGTAACTCTCAAGTCCCCTAACTAAGCCTTCATGTCTCATCCTAACATAAGCCTTCTTCTTCCTCTTGACAAGTGCTTCAACTTCTTTAGTAAACCACGGTTCCCTTGCTCGACAACTTCCTCCCTGCCTGATAGGTACATACTTATCAAGGACACGCAGTAGCTGTTCCTTGAAAAAGCTCCACATTTCGATTGTACCCACCCCTGCAGTTTCCTTCCCCATTCTATACATCCTAAATTTTGCCGAATAGCATCATAATTGCCTTTCCCCAGCTATAATTCTTGCCTTGCGGTATATAAGTGCCTGCTACAGCCGGCCCGCCTCTGGGTCACTCATAAGGATCGCCAGCTCTACTTCGATTCTCCGGAGGAGGCCTGGGCCTTTGTCCAGGCGGAGAAGTTGGACTCGAACTGAGGACTGGGGAATGATGTACATGGTCCGGAGGCTTTGTAATGAAATGAAAATGAAAACCACTTATTGTCATGAGTAGGCTTCAATGAAGTTACTGTGAAAAGCCCCTAGTCGCCACATTCCGGCGCCTGTCCGGGGTGGCTGGTACGGGAATCGAACCGTGCTGTTGGCCTGCTTTAAAAGCCAGCGATTTAGCCCAGTGAGCTAAACATGCCCCATGGTATCCTTTTGCTTTTATTGGTTGTGTTTGATGATGCCTTTTTGCTTTTCTGCTTTTTGGGGCTGTTATTTATTTATTTGGGCGCTTTTTCATTTTTTCACTGGTGGAGGGTTGAGGAGCTGTTCGCGGTCCCGCTGGGTCATGTGCCCGTCTTTTTCCCACGTGTTGGGTCGGTGGGGTGGGGTTTGGGGTGGAAGCGCCGGTTTTCTTCCCGCGCTGGAGGAGCTGTGGGCGGGACCGGCACTGGGAGGAGGGAATGGTGGTTGTGTTGCATCGGGGGGGGGGGGGTTAGTTGGGATGGTGGGGGCAGCCGGGGTCAGCAGGAGTCGGCTGACTTATGGAAGTATGATAGAAGGGGTTACGCAGCTAGGGGGGCCCTAGCTTGGGGGGGGGGGGGGTGGGGGGCGGGAAATAGGGGGAGTGGGGGGGTTTGGGGGATGGGAAATAGGGGGGTACCGGGTTGCTGCTGCAGGGGCCGAAGGGGAACTGCTGGTGATGGGGGAGGTTGGGAGGGGGGTCTGCCTCCGTGGGGAACGGGCCTGGGGGGTTCTGCGGGCACGTGGTGAGCCATGGGAGAGTTATGGCTGACCGGCGCAGAGGGAGGGGGAAGACCCCCCAGATTCGGCTGGTCACATGGAACGTGAGGGGGCTGAATGGACCGGTGAAGCGGTCCTGGGTCTTGGCGCACTTGAAGGGGCTGGGAGCAGACGTGGCTATGCTTCAGGAGACGCACCTTAAGGTGGCGGATCAGGTGAGCCTGAGAAGAGGCTGGGTTGGGTAGATGTCTCACTCGGGGCTAGATGCGAAGAATCGAGAGGGGTGATGATTTTAGTTGGCTAGAGCGTGTCGTTTGTTGCGTCGAGTGTGGTGGCGGACAGTGGAGGTAGATACATAATGGTGAGTGGTAGGCTTCAAGGGGAGCGGGTGGTTCTGGTTAATGTGTACGCCCCAACTGGGACGATGCGGGCTTCATGCGGCGAATGTTGAGCCGGATCCCGGACCTGGAGACGGGGGGCTTGATCTTGGGAGGGGAATTCAATACTGTGTTGGATCCAGCTCTGGACCGTTCGAAGTCAAGGACGGGCAAGAGGCTGTCGGCGGCCTCAGTGCTGAGGGGGTTCATGGATCAGATGGGAGGGGTAGACCCTTGGAGGTTTTTGAGGCCGGGAGGTAGGGAGTTTTCCTTTTTCTCCCATGTCCACAAGGCTTATTCCCGGATTTACTATTTTGTTCTCAGCAGGGCGCTAATCCCGAGAGTGGTGGGCGCGGAGTATTCGGCGATAGCCATATCTGACCACGCTCCGCATTCGGTGGACCTGGAGCTGGGGGAGGGGAAGGATCAGCGCCCGCTGTGGAGGTTAGACGTGGGGCTTCTGGCAGAAGAGGAAGTATGTGGGCAGGTCCGTAGGGGTATAGAGGGGTATTTGGAAGCTAATGATAATGGGGAGGTGCAAGTTGGGGTGGTCTGGGAAGCGCTGAAGGCGGTGGTTAGAGGGGAGCTGATATCCATTCGGGCATACAGGGAGAGGGGGGAGAGGGTTGAGAGGGAGAGGTTGGTGGAAGAAATGGTAAGGGTGGACAGGAGGTATGCAGATGTCCTGGAGGAGGGGCTTTTGAGGAAGCGTCGCAGTCTCCAAGCGGAGTTCGATATACTGACCACCCGGAAGGCGGAGACGCAGTGGAGGAGGGCGCAGGGGGCGGTGTTTGAGTACGGGGAGAAGGCAAGTCGGATGCTGGCCCACCAGCTCCGGAAGCGGGAGGCAGCGAGAGAGATAGGGGGAGTCACAGATGCAGGAGGGAACCTGGTGCGGAGTTGCAGGGACATTAATGGGGTGTTCAGATCCTTTTACGAGGGGCTGTACCGGGCGGTGCCCCCTAGGAAGGTGGGCGGGATGGATCGCTTTCTGGATAAGCTGGAGTTCCCAAGAGTGGAGGATGAGCGGGTGGAGGGTCTGGGGGCCCCAATCGAGTTGGAGGAGCTGATGGAGGCGCTGGGGAGCATGCAGACAGGGAAAGCACTGGGACCTGACGGGTTCCCGGTGGAGTTTTATAAGAAGTTCTCAGATCTGCTTGGCCTGCTGCTTGTGAGGACCCTGAATGAGGCGAGGGAGGTGGGGGGGGGGGGGGGGGGGGGCATTGCCCCCGACAATGTCGAGAGCAATAATCTCACTGATCCTGAAGCGGGATAAGGACCCCCTCCAGTGTGGGCCTTCCAGGCCGATTTCGCTTCTCAACATGGACGCAAAGTTGTTGGCTAAGATATTGTCCAGGAGGGTGGAAGATGTGGTCCCGACGGTTCTCCATGAGGACCAAACGGGGTTTGTGAAGGGGAGGCAGCTGAATGTTAATGTGCGGCGGCTTCTTAATGTCATGATGATGGCGTCGTCGGATGGGGAGGCGGAAATAGTAGCATCGATGGATGCGGAGAAAGCTTTTGACAGGGTGGAGTGGAACTACCTGTGGGAAGTGTTGAGGAGGTTTGGGTTTGGTGAGGGATTCATTAGCTGGGTGAGGCTGCTGTATAGTTCCCCGGTAGCGAGTGTGGTGATGAATGGGAGGAGGTCGGAGGACTTTCGGCTCCCCTGCTCTTCGCGTTAGCGATTGAGCCCCTTGGCCTTGGCGCTGAGGGATTCGAAGAATTGGAAGGGGATTGTGCAGGGGGAGGAGCAGCACCGGTTGTCGCTGTATGCAGATGATTTACTGTTGTACATCGCGGATCCGGTGGGGGCGATGCCAGAGGTGTTGAGGATACTTGGGGAGTTCGGGGATTTTTCGGGCTATAAGCTCAACGTGAGGAAGAGTGAGCTGTTTGTGCTGCACCTGGGGGACCAGGAGAAGGAGATAGGGGAGCTCCCATTGAACAGGGCGGAGAGGAGCTTTAGGTATCTTGGGGTCCAGATAGCTAGGAGCTGGGGGGCCCTGCATAGGCTAAACTTTTCGAGGCTGGTGGAACAGATGGAGGAGGTGTTTAGGAGGTGGGATGCGCTGCCACTCTCTTTGGCGGGTAGGTTAGTCAGTTAAGATGAGGGTGCTCCCGAGGTTTTAGTTTCTCTTCCAGTGCCTCCCCATATTGATTCTGAAGGCTTTTTTAGGAGGGTTAATAAGAGTATTCTGGGGTTCGTGTGGGCGCGGAAGTCCCCGAGAGTGAGGAGGGTATTCCTGGAGCGAAGCAGGGAGGTAGGCGGTTTGGCGTTGCCCAACTTGTGTGGGTATTACTGGGCTGCGAACGTGGCAATGATTCGCAGGTGGGTGATGGAGGGGGAGGGTGCCGCATGGAAGAGGTTGGAGGTGGCGTCATGTGTGGGTACGAGTTTGGAGGCATTGGTGATGGCCCCGCTCCCACTCCCCCCGGCAAGGTATTCTACGAATCCAGTAGTGGTAGCTTCCCTCAAAGTTTTGGAGCAGTGGAGGCGGCATAAGGGGGAAGTGAAGGCCTCAGTGTGGGCCCCGATACGCAGCGGCGTGCAGAGGGGGGGGCCGACGGGGCGCTGGCCCCGGGCAGCGACTGGATGGGGGCAGCACCGCGGTCGGCCCGAGCGCGCCTGCGCACCGCGGTCGGCCCGAGCGCGCCTGCGCACCGCGGTCGGCCCGAGCGCGCCTGCGCACCGCGGTCGCCGCGGTCGGCCCGAGCGCGCCTGCGCACCGCGGTCGGCCCGAGCGCGCCTGCGCACCGCGGTCCACAGTCGGCCCGAGCGCGCCTGCGCACCGCGGTCGGCCCGAGCGCGCCTGCGCACTGCAGGGGCTGGAGAGGGAGCAGAAAGGGCGCGAATTTTCCAGAATGGACGGCATTGCCACCATGGGTGAGTTTTATTTATTCATTTATTTATTTTATTTATTTGATCTATTTTAAAACTCTTCTCTGCACCCTCTCTGTAGCTGTCAACATTTAAACTGTCGTCCCCAGAATTTGACATTTGGGCCAGGGGCACCCATTTGGGACAGAACCAGTATTTTATAAAAATTCATCATGGCCTCTTAACTTTTGCCCTCTTACCCTTTATACTTAAAGCCCAGCGTCAGCAGGGTGCAGGGGAGATTCTCAGAGACTTGACTGCAAGCTGCTGGAGCTCGGATCTTGAACAGAGCTTTTATATCTGGATTTGGGGACCCTTTATGCACTGGCATAGTGCACAAACAGGCCCCACATGACCAGGGTTTTGTGAAGAAGAAGGGATCTGGAAATGTGTTGACTGTGAAAATTATATTTGTGGAAATTGGGTGAAGTAGTTTGATGAGACTTGGTGCTAAAGCTTTAGAGAAATGAAGATGGAATTTGATTTGAAGAAGTTCAACGTTTTGAAGGATATTGTGGCTGAAATGAAAGCGATACGTGCTGAATGAGCTGACCGAAATGTGTGAGATATGTCTTTGTATCTGCTATGTGTAATTTATCGGTCATATTATTGCAATTTTCCTGTTAATTCATGTTTAATTTACGTTGATTTTGGTGTGATTGCTAATATAAAAGTGAAGTCTTGTATATTGGTCTTAGTTGGGTTGTTTGTAGTTGTTTCCACAAGGGTCATAACAGTATTTCCATGACGTTCTGCTCATATCCTTCTCCATGGGGGTTGCAGAGGAGGGAGGCGCAACTTTTGAGACATAACATCTCACCCATTGATTTAGATTTAGAACAGTACAGCACAGAGCAGGCCCTTCGGCCCTCGATGTTGTGCCGAGCAATGATCACCCTACTCAAACTCACGTATCCACCCTATACCCGTAACCCAACAACTCCCCCTTAACCTTACTTTTTAGGACACTACGGGCAATTTAGTATGGCCAATCCACCTAACCCGCACATCTTTGGACTGTGGGAGGAAACCGGAGCACCCGGAGGAAACCCACGCACACACGAGGAGGACGTGCAGACTCCGCACAGACAGTGACCCAGCTGGGAACCAAACCTGGGACCCTGGAGCTGTGAAGCATTGATGCTAACCACTATGCTACCGTGTTGCAAAGCAAAATGACTGAAGAAGAGAACAATATCCCTAGAATTCCAGCGCTAAGGGGAAATTGACTAACTTACAGCGCAATTTAACCTCAGGCAGCCGTCCTATACCTTAGAGATGGCAAAGATAAAGAGGTCAGTGAATAGCTCTAGAACGGGTGCAACTACGTTTTTTATAGGTTTTTTGGTGATATTTAATGAAATATTTACGTGGGATGTAGTAAGAGTGAAGCCTGGATGATCAGAGGACTGCTATGGCATTTAATCTCGGAATAGGAGACATTTATTCCTTAACATGCTAATATTTGAATACAGATACCACTAATTTGCAAGTCTATGATATAAATTGCACAAAATTATCAGTGGAGATGAACAAGAAAGAGAGAAATTAAAAAAGGAATGTTCAGACTTTGCAAATTATTATGACAATGATGTGGTTGCAATTCAGTTATATGACGAAATTATTGATTTTGTGATGCTCCTTCGAGCTGGAGGGACTAGAGTTCCCCCTGATCCTAAAGATGCTCTGGAGTCTTTACTGCAGTATGGGAGGGATGTCTTTCCGACGCTGTGTGTTTCATACAGATTACTGCTTACAATTGCATTTTCAGTCGCAAGCTGTGAAAGGTCATTTTCAAAACTGAAATTAATAAAAACATATCTGAGGTCTTCTATGTCACAGGAGCGACTGACCAACCTGGCTTTAATAAGCATTGAAAAAGAATTTCTCACAGCTGATGTAAAAAATGAAGTAGTTCAGGTGTTTTGTGACAGGAGGTATCATTTGGGGAAAAGAACTTAATAAATTTGATTGATTAATATTAAAATCGAATAAATCAGGGTAGCATGGTGGTTAGCATAAATGCTTCACAGCTCCAGGGTCCCAGGTTCGATTCCCGGCTGGGTCACTGTCTGTGTGGAGTCTGCACGTCCTCCCCCTGTGTGCGTGGGTTTCCTCCGGGTGCTCCGGTTTCCCCCCACAGTCCAAAGATGTGCGGGTTAGGTGGATTGGCCATGCTAAATTGCCCGTAGTGTCCTAATAAAAGTAAGGTTAAGGGGGGGGGGGTTGTTGGGTTACGGGTATAGGGTGGATACGTGGGTTTGAGTAGGGTGATCATGGCTCAGCACAACATTGAGGGCCGAAGGGCCTGTTCTGTGCTGTACTGTTCTATGTTTAAAGCGTTTATTTCATGTTTCATCTGTGTTTATATATTCAAAATGTTTTCCTTTCTCATAATATTTCTCAGTATATTAGGCCTTATACTTGAGTCTTTGGGGGCATATAATCAAGATTTGCCCCGGGCATCACCAGACCTCTGCACGCCGCTGCCGATACGGGGCAATCAACGGTTTGCACCAGGGAGAATAGATGGTGGGTTTGGGAGTTGGCATAGGGCAGGCATCAGGCGGATGGGGGACCTTTTCCTCAACGGGAAGTTTGCGACTTTAGAGGAGTTGGAGGGGAAGTGGGGCCTCCCCCCGGGACTGCTTTCAGGTAAATGCAGATCAGGGCGTTTGTTAAGCGGCAGGTGGCGGAGTTCCCGCGGCTGCCGCCTAGGGGGGTGCAGGATAGGGTGCTCTCGGGGACGTGGGTCGGTGAGGGTAGGATCTCGGCAATTTATCAGGTGATGCAGGAGGAGGAGGAGGCCTCAGTGGAAGAGCTGAAAGCGAAGTGGGAGGAGGAGCTAGGGGAGGAGATAGACGAGGGGACGTGGGCAGACGCCCTGGGGAGGGTGAACTCGTCCTCTTCGTCCGCACGGCTCAGCTTAATTCAGCTGAAGGTGCTGCACATGACTGGGGCCAGGATGAGCCGGTTCTTTGGGAGGGAGGACAGGTGTGAGAGGTGTTCGGGAGGCCCGGTGAACCACACCCACATGTTCTGGGCGTGTCCGGCGTTGGAGGGGTTCTGGAAGGGGGTGGCGGGAACCTTGTCCAAGGTGGTCGGTTCCAGGGTGGAACCGGACTGGGGGCTCGCGATCTTTGGGGTAGCATCGGAGCCGGGAGTGCAGGAGGCGAGAGAGGCCGGTACCCTGGCCTTTGCGTCTCTAGTAGCCCGGCGTAGGATTCTTCTACAGTGGAGGGACGCGAAGCCCCCGAGCCCGGAGGACTAGATTAACGACATGGCCGGGTTCACCAGGCTGGAGAAGGTCAAGTTTGTCCTGAGGGGGTCGGTACAAGGGTTCTTCCAGCGGTGGCAGCCCTTTCTCGATCTCGATTTTCTGGCGGAGGGTTAGAGGGTTGTCAATCTCAGCAGCAGTAAACTGGCCCGGGGGGGGTGATAAGGAGGGGTGGGTTAGGGGTATGTTAAGGGGGTTTGTTTTTGCGACTGTTTGCTACTTCCTTCTTTGTTGTATTGATATTATTTTATTGCTTTGTATTGGGGGGGGGGTGGTCCTTTTTTCTGGTTATTTTTATACCTTGTTTATTTTATTGTTGGGAGAAAATTTGTTGTTGCAAAATTTGAATAAAAATTATTTTTTAAGAAAGATTCTGCACCCATGCTTCGAGGTCACACACCACTCGCATTTCAATCTCATTCTGCGCATAGCCAATCAGCCGTTTCAGTCGAACAAAAACTGTCGGTTGAACTCTCAGTGGTTCAAATCGGAGAGGCTGAGGAGATTGGCACTCGTTCCCGTGACGAGTTTGCAGTTGATTAATGTGGCATTCAGCATCACTGGAATTGTCCATTTAGCTTCAATGATATCAGCATCACCATCTGTCAGGTTACTGTCATTCGATGTTGCACCGGTATGCAATTCCATCAATTTATTGGTTCCATCTATCTTTAGGGGAATTGTATTTATTTTGTCAATCGTGTTACTATTGGGGTGAAAGTGCAAACTCCACACAGACAGTCACCCGAGGCTGGAATTGAACCCAGGACCCTGAAGCTGTGAGGCAGCAGTGCTACCCGCTGTGCAATCCACTGTTGAAGTCGGCAACCACAAAGAGTTAGTTGAAGCTAACTCTGCAATATCCACGAAAGCCTTTGTAGAGTTCTGGAGACGGAGCTGTGCTGAGCAGTCACATATCAGGTGCCTCTCCTCCAACGAACCCGAAAATAGGCTCTCTTACTCAAAATAGCCCGCTAAAATCTCCCCTCACCCTAACAAACAATAGTACTGTTGGAGTGAATTTTTGGACTTGGGGGTGCACGCCGGGATTCTTGACTATTGTACGAACACTGAATTCTGCTAAACACAAACTTTGGGGAAAATAAGTGGCCCCTGACCAGGTGCATCCTGTGTATGTAACTGACCCATTGCTCCACAACCACAGGAGCTGGTGACCAAACTGTCAAAATAGCCGCAAAAGAGGAAGAGGCCCTCTTTGTGCATCACTAACTGAGACACCATAACCAATATATAATCATGATTGTAAAGAGCTGATTGGAACAATGTAACCTAATGTGTAAGGAATTGATTGGAGAAATGTGATCTCAATGTGTTAATAAAGGAATCGATTGGCTCCATGTAAATGAGTACACAAACTAATCCGCTTTTTGAAACTATGTTAAACCAGTGTAAGCCCTGGCTTCAACCAGAAGATGTTTCCACAGACCACAGAGTCTGGGACTCTTTTCCCAGAGCTCTGTAACAAGCTGGAATGCCGCCTGAGCCAGTGAACAAGGCAAGTAGTCAAAGTTCTGACAGCCAGAAATTAGAGTGATTTGGCGAGGCGGCCGGATGGTGAAGTATTCAGTGGATCAGGCAGTCAGACCGAGTGAGTAAGAGACACAATTTCAAATTTGTCTATCTTGCTATTAAACGCATTGTGATCGGAAGCTGCTCAAGGACCCACACTGAGCCTGAATTAAGAGTGCGATCGAGCCCTGCGTGACGGCCAGAGTTAGTTGGGAATCTGAGACGCATAGACTGCCATGTGTCAACGGTCGAGGTGCCATCACCATAACGACATCGTTACAAGTCAGGACCTCCACCAGAGGTGGACGAGTGGGAAGACCTCTGAGAACGAGTCGCCTGAGCGGAACCAGATTCATGGTGAGCAGATGATATGAGTTAACAAGTCATGGAAGCGAGTGGTAGAGGACCACCGACCTGGGGCCTCCCCAGGGTCCCTGAGTCCCTGAAATGCACGCAAAGAGTTAGTGAAGAAAATGCGTAAAGAAGGTTGGGATCCCACAGTGTCCCTCACAGCGCAGAGAAAGTGGTGGGATGGACAAAAACGGGACACGACCAAAAAGGCCGGGATCATCCTGGTCCATCAACTAGTGAAACTCAGAAACCCACCACCCTGAGTAAGCTGGTTTAGCTCACTCAGCTAAATCGCTGGCTTTTCAAGCAGGCCAACAGCACGGTTCGATTCCCGTACCAGCCTCCCCGGACAGGCACCGGAATGTGGCGACTAGGGGCTTTTCACAGTAACTTCATTGAAGCCTACTCGTGACAATAAGCGATTTTCATTTTTTACTTTTCAATGCCTCCGCCCCACCAAAATAGGATGGGGAAGAGGAAACAGGAGTCCCCTGTGCACCCTTTCAGCGGTATGCTAATGCCACAAATGATATATACATGGGGCGGGATTCTCTGACCTCCCCCCCCCCGGCCGGGTCGGAGAATCGCCGGGGGGGGCAGCGTGAATCCCGCCCCGCTGGCTGCCGAATTCTCCGGCGCCGGGGATTTGGCGGGGGCAGGAATCAGGCCGCGCCGGTCAGCGGCCACCCCCCCCCCCCCCCCCGGGCGATTCTCCAGCCCACGATGGGCCGAGTGGTCGCCCGTTTACGGCCGGTCCTGCCAGCGTATATTACACCAGGTACTTACCGGTGGGACCTGGCTCCGCGGGCAGCCTCCGGCGGTGGGGGGGTTCTGGCTCCGGGAGGTGCCCCCATGATGGGCCTGGCCCGCGATCGGGGCCCACCGTTCCACGGGCGGGCCTGTGCCGTGGGGGCACTCTGTTCTTCCGCGTCGGCTGCTGTGGATCTCCGCGATGGCCAACGCGGAGATGAATGCCCCCTGCGCATGCACTGGAATGGCACCAGCACATGCTGGCACTCCCATGCATGCGCTAACTTGCGCCGGCCGGCGGAGGCCCTTCGGCACCGGTTGGCGTGGTGCCAAGCCCTTTCCCCGCCGGCCGGCGAGGCGCAAACCACTTCGGTGCCAGCCTAGCCCTTGAAGGTGCGGAGGATTCACACCTTTGGGGCGGCCCGACGCCGGAGTCATTCACGCCACTCCTCGGCGCCGGAGTTGACCGCCCCGCCGATTCTTGCTGAATCCCGCCCAAAGCCTCACTCTGCTTGAGAAGCAGGCTATTTTGAAGGGTTTAGGAACCCTTGCCACTTACAAAAGAATATGGATTGGGGGGTTCAAGGACCCGAGCCTATAAGAGCAAATTAGACATAGCTGAACAACTTACACAAGTCAGGATTTTTGTACGCCCTAATAATGAGGTCCTGGGAATGGACCTACTAAAAGAACCGAATATACTGATAGACACAGCGAACCAGAAGGTTCACTGGCCACGAGATGACAGTCCAAGGACCGATTCAACCAACATTGCTACCACATGGCCAAAATGAGGAGATCGGGCTGAGGAGCCGGGGCCTTTCGGCACTGTGTGTAGATTGATGCATGGGGTATGGGCCAAAACAAAACAGGAGACGGGGGAGGTCCCTGTAGAACCCATCGTCCTCCAAGGACCTGGTCATAAACCCCATAAGCAATTTCCCATGAAGCCCAAGGCATAACAGGCAGTACAAGAAATTGTTCTGGATTTAGAAGAGAAGGGAATAATTAGGCTGACCGAGAGTACTACAAATTCACCAGTATGGCCAGTAATTAAACCTGATAAAGCATTCCGTCTGACCATCGATTACACAGAATTGAAAAAGGTGACTCCTAAATTACACCCCATAGTCTCGAGCTCAGCTACTATTTTGAACCCAGAACACAAGATATTCACAGTTTTAGATATAGCTAATGGATTCTGGTCTGTACCATTGGATCCAGAGTCCCAGAATAAATTTGCCTTCATGTAGGGGATAAACAATACACATGGACGAGGCTGCCACAGGGATTCCACAACAGCCCAGCCATATTCCACTGTGTTATGAACTCCCAGCTGGAAAGGGTGGACTTAAGCTTGTATCGCAGCACAATTCTGCAGTGTGTAGATGATCTACTGATCGCTGAACCCGGACATGCCGCAGCATTGACGGATGTCCTACAGGCATTAGCAACAGGAGGACTTAAGGTAAACCCCAAAAAGGCTCAGATAGGACGCAAGACCGTCATTTATCTGGGGCAACAGATATCCCAGGGAACCCGAACCATGCCCCAGGAAGCCGAGCGGCAATCCAGAAGATATCTCTGTCCGCGGAGTTCGGAAGGTTTTAGGGCTGTTTAATTATAGTCAGAATTTTATCCCTAACTTTGCGGCCATAATGGAGCCTATTCAAAGACTGGTAAAAGGGGGAAATCCTGGCACCCAGTCCATAGACTGGGGACCGGAAGAGGAAGAAGCAGATGGGAAGTTAAAACAAGCATTGACTTCAGCCCCCGGCCTTGGTCTACCAGACCCCTGAAAGCCGATCCACATACATTGCAGGAACGAAGGTGAGTTCTGTGCCGCAGTAGTGACCCAAGTCCATGGGGACAGGCGAAGACCAGTGGCATATTACTCAACAAGACAGTCGCCCGGAGTGGCGGACTTGTCTCGCTGCGTGGCAGCTCTGGACTGCTCAGCATTGGGCGGTCAGTGTCAGCGAACCTACAGTAATGACCGGAGGTATCATCTTACACACCCGGCATCCCATTGTAGAAATGTTGAACAACAGTAAGCTCAGATCAGTCTCAAACCTACGACAGGCCCACTGGGAAACAGTCTTCATTCCTAAAGATAGATCAGTGATCATGATAAAGGTCACCGGGAAACCCTACAGAAGGAATCATATATACAGGAGAATACTATGTATACTCGAGATAGATGAGGAGGTAGGCAAAACGATAGTAGAAGACCCTCGAGAAACCCCAGAACTCACCTGGATGTAGATGGTGATGCATGATCAATTGTACAAAGACTAAGGTTGGAAACAACTGTGGCTTTATTGCAGTAAGACGTGTGGCCTCCCACAGCAGCTGGCAAAATGGCTGCTGAGTAGAGGACATGCTCCTCCTACTGGGCGGAGCCAGCAGGCAGGGGCTACTGGCGAACCTGTAGTACAGGTCCTACCTTCCATCACCGAATACAGGTGTAACAGTGTTTACCACAGATGAATCTAGAAAATATGTCAATGGTCCCCATGAACCAGATGGGCAGTAGTAGATGACACATTAAGAACAGTCCCCTCGGGAAGGCTGGAAGGAGCACAGGTGTCAGCAGAGGTGGCTGAATTGGTGGCTTTCACTCAGGCCAAGGGGAAGATGGTGAACATATACACAGATAGTAGGTATGCCTTCGGGGTCGTGCACGACTATATGACAGCATGGCATGGGAGGGGCTTTGTCATTTCTGGAGGAGATAGGATAAAACAACAACAGCGTATAGAAGCCGTATTGGAAGCCACAAGGTTACTGAGACAGGTAGCAGTGATAAATATTAAGGCCCACCAGAAAGTAGAGACACCCCAACAAAAAGGTAACTAAGCAGCAGACAAGGCAGCCCAATTTGCCCTGGAACACGACATTCCCGTCATGAGTGCCGAGGTAGAAGACATCAGTGTTGAACAATTACAGAAAGACATATCAAGGGAAGAAAAGGACAAATGGGATAAAAAAGGGGGGAAGACAAATAAAGGGATTTGGAGGGAGGATAGAAGGGGAATTGCCCCTGCCTGCATCAGGCAGACCCTCCTTGAATTACACCATGGAATGGACCAGGCAGCAAGAGAGACCATGATGCACTTAATTGGAAAGGGGCTGGTTTAGCACAGTGAGATAAACAGCTGACTTGTAATGCAGAACAATGCCAGCAGCACGGGTTCAATTCCTGTACCAGCCCCCTCGAACAGCTGCCAGAATGTGGCGACGAGGAGCTTTTGAAGCCTACTTGTGACAAGCGGTTATCATATCATTATTAAGGAATGGTGGTGGCCAGGAATGGGGAGAGATATAGCTAAGCACTGTCAAGAGATGCATCCCATGTGCGCAGTATAACCCGGGGCGCTCTGTAAAGATTCGCATGGCACATCAGCCGAGACCAAAGGGACCCTGGGAGAATCTCCAAGTTGACTTTACCGGATCATAACCCCCGAGCCAGCAAAACGATACTGCCCAGTAATAATTGACCGATTTACCAGATGGGTCGAGGGATTCCCAACCTGAGACTGCACGGCCACAACCGTGGCACGAATATTAGCCAAGGACGTGATTCCTCGCTGGGGGGTACCCTTGCAATTAGATTCAGACCAAGGAACACACTTTACTGGAAGAGTAATGAAGAAAACATATGAGTTGATGGGGATCAAACAAAAATTCCACGTCCCTTACCATCCCCAAAGCTCAGGAATGGTAGAGCGGATGAATAGGACCCTAAAAACTGCCCTGACAAAGACGCTAGAGGAGAAACAGCAGCAATGGGTAGATGTGCTGCTCACTCCTAATGAAGTTAAGAGCGAGCCCAAACCGAACAACTGGATTATCACCCTATGAGGTGATGACGGGTTGAGCTACACAACTGCACAGGGGATAATAACAGGGGAGAATAAATAGTCCGTCAAGGGACAGGACGCGTAGATACATATTAGAGCTCAGTGATCAGTGAAAGGAAATGCGGCAGCCAGTGTGGACTGGACAGGAGACGGAGGATAAAAATCTGGACATTTTCTGGACCGCATTCCCTGATGTCCCGAAAGCAGGGACGAAGGTGATGGTAAAGGTGCTACCTGAAAAGCCTGGGATCGCCCCCAGATGGATGGAGCCGCACCAAGTCCTGATCAGTGGGGATACCTGTGTATGTGTGGACATAGAGGGTATGGGATCATGGAAACATTGGACACAATTAAAAGTATACTGAGGGTAAAAATATGTATTTATGTTCAAACCAGGTAACTCCACACAACCAAAATTCCGAAGAGCTGCAGAAGACCCATGATGTTTGCTGTAATAATGATAATATGTTTGATGGTAGTAACCGGGAATAGACACCCAGCGCGGAATGAATGGGACTTGCATGTAAATACCTACTTGTACATGTCATATGCATATGCGAAAGGCATCGATGTCTCTAGCTGTTGGGTGTTTGCCCATGTCCCAATCGATGCAAAAGGGGGAATACCCCTGAGATCAGTGCCCTTTAATATAACGGAGGCGGCAGAATGAATAATTAAGCAGAGCGAGGCGCGGGGGAAATCGACGGAAGATATCTCGGGGATAGATATGTACGCCATACATCTAGAACAATGGAAGAGGGCAGGGTCCCATCTCTCAGGGGTGTTCACCGGGTTTTACCAATCCCGGTATAATTTCACCCGAGCTCTACCAACATCTGTGAGTAAATCACTTTCTCTTCTCCCCCTTTCCAGTTCTTATTCTGACCTTCAATTGGTGACTTGTTTAAGTCCCCAGGCTCAGATGAGATGTATCCCAGGCTGCTGTGGGAGGCAAGAAAGGAGATTGCAGAGGCTCCGACAATTTTCAAATCAACTCTTGTCACAGGAACGGTGCCGGAGAACAGGAGGACAGACAATGTGGTTCCATTGTTCACAAAGGGAAGAAGGGAAAAAACAGGGAATTACAGACCAGTGAGTCTAACTTCAGTAGTGGAGAAACTATTGGAAACAATTCTGAGGGCCAGAATTCACCTCCACTTGGGGAGGTAAGGTTTAATCAAGGATAGTCAGCATGGTTTTGTCAGTGGGAGATCGTGTCTTTCAAATTTTATTTGTAATTTTCGAGGAGGTGACTAGGTGATGAAGGTTGTGCAGTTGATGTGGTCTACATGGACTTCAGTGAGACTTCAGTCTGTCATGGGAGACTTGCCAGGAAGGTAGGAGCCCAAAGGATCCAGGGCATTTTGGCAAATTGGATCCCAAATTGGCTTTGTGGCAGGAGGCAGAGGGTGATGGTCGAAGGTTGTCTGTGACTGGAACCCCATGTCCAGTGGGTGTTCCGATAGGATTGCTGCTGGGTACTTTGCTGTTTGTAGTGTACATTAATGATGTAGACGTGAATGTAGGAGGCAAGAGCGTATGCAGATGACAAAACATTGGTGGAGTGGTAAATAGGAGGAAAGCCTTATATTACAGGATGCTATAGATGGTCTTGTTAGATGGTCAACAGTGGCAAATGATTTTAACTCTGAAAAGTGTGAGGTAATGCAATTTGGGAGGACTAACAAGGCAAGGGAATATACAATGAATGGTAGGATCCTAGGAAGCATAGAGGACCAGAGGGACTTTGGTGTGCATGTCCATCGATCTCTGAAGTCAGAAAGTAAGAAGTCTTACAACACCAGGTTAAAGTCCAACAGGTTTGTTTCAAACACGAGCTTTCGGAGCACGGCTCCTTCTTCAGGTGAATGGAAAGGCTTGTTCCAGAAATGTTTATATAGACACAGTCAGAGATGCCCCGGAATGCGAGCACCTGCAGGCAATCAAATCATCAAAGATGCAGAGAGAGAGGTAACTCCAGGTTAAAGAGGTGTGAATTGTCCCAAGCCAGTTCAGTCGGTAGGCCTCTGCAAGTCCAGGCTTGTTGGTCGGGGCCGAATGTAATGCGACATGAATCCCAGATCCCGGTTGAGTCCGCATTCATGCGTGCGGAACTTAGCTATAAGTTTTTGCTCAGCAATTTTGCGTTGTCGCGTCTCCTGAAGGCCTCCTTGTAGAATGCTGACCCGGAGATCAGAGGCTGAATGTCCTTGACTGCTGAAGTGTTCCCCAACTGGAAGGGAACAGTCCTGCCTGTTGATAGTCGCACGATGCCCGTTTATTCGTTGTCGCAGTGTCTGCATGGTCTCGCCAATGTACCACGCTTCGGGACATCCTTTCCTGCAGCGTATGAGGTAGACTACATTGGTCGAGTCGCACGAGTATGCGCCGCGTACCTGGTGGGTGGTGTTTCCACGTGTAATGGTGGTGTCCATGTCGATGATCTGGCATGTCTTGCAGAGATTACCCTGGCAGGGTTTTGTGGTGTTGTGGTTGCTGTTCTGAAGGCTGGGTAATTTGCTGCAAACAATGGTTTGTTTGAGGTTGCGCGGTTGTTTGAAGGCCAGTAGTGGGGGTGTGGGGATGACCTTGGCAAGATGTCCATCCTCGCTGATGATGTGTTGGAGGCTGCGAAGAAGATGTCGTAGTTTCTCCGCCCCAGGAAAGTACTGGACGACGAAGGGTACTCTGTCAGTGGTGTCCCGTGTTTGTCTTCTGAGGAGGTCGGTGCGGTTTTTTTGCTGTGGCGCGGTGGAACTGTCGATCAATGAGTCGAGCGCCATATCCCGTTCGTACGAGGGCATCTTTCAGCATCTGTAGGTGTCTGTTGCGCTCCTCCTTGTCTGAGCAGATCCTGTGTATACGGAGGGCTTGTCCATAGGGGATGGCTTCTTTAATGTGTTTCGGGTGAAAGCTGGAGAAGTGGAGCATCGTGAGATTATCTGTGGGCTTGCGGTAAAGCGAGGTGCTGAGGTGACCGTCCTTGATGGAGACGAGTGTGTCCAAGAATGGAACTGAATTTGGAGAATAGTCCATGGTGAGTCTGATGATGGGATGGAACTTATTGATGTCATCGTGTAGTCGTTTCAGTGATGTCTCGCCGTGGGTCCAAAGGAAAAAAATGTCATCGATGTATCTGGTGTATAGCATAGGTTGAAAGTCCTGTGTGGTGAGGAAGTCCTGTTCAAACTTGTGCATGAAGATGTTGGCATATTGAGGTGCAAATTTGGTCCCCATGGCTGTTCCGTGCGTCTGGATGAAGAATTTGTTGTCGAAGGTGAAGACGTTGTGGTCTAGAATGACGCACGCATGAATGCGGACTCAACCGGGATCTGGGATTCATGTCGCATTACATTCGGCCCCCACCAACAAGCCTGGACTTGCAGAGGCCTACCGACTGAACTGGCTTGGGACAATTCACACCTCTTTAACCTGGAGTTACCTCTCTCTCTGCATCTTTGATGATTTGATTGCCTGCAGGTGCTCGCATTCCGGGGCATCTCTGACTGTGTCTATATAAACATTTCTGGAACAAGCCTTTCCATTCACCTGAAGAAGGAGCCGTGCTCCGAAAGCTCGTGTTTGAAACAAACCTGTTGGACTTTAACCTGGTGTTGTAAGACTTCTTACTGTGCTCACCCCAGTCCAACGCCGGCATCTCCACATCTGGGCCCTGGCCACACCAGCACTCCCATCCTCCTCAGCAAGATACACAACGAACCCAGTGGTAGCGGCCATGCTGAGAATGTGGACCCAGTCAACACAGCACTTCGGGGTAACTAAAATGGCCCCCATGGCCCCATCTGCGGCAATCACAGATCCCCCCAGCCATGCGAGATACCACCTTCAAAAGATGGAGGCAGGACGGGGGCACACTGACGGTCCGGGACTTCTACGTAGGGTGCAGTCTGGCGACACTGGACAAACTGACGACGAAGTGGAAACTAGCAAAAGGCCAGGAATTGAGACACCTCCGAATAAAACAATTCCCCTGCAAAGAGACAGTAGGGTACCCTGGGGCCCCATAAACCACACTACAATATGACCTGATTGGCACAAACAGCGAGAAGGAGGGACTATGTGGGAAAATAAATCGACAGCTACTGGACAGAGCCCAAACACCACTGGACGAGACCAAACAAAAATGGGAGGATGAACTGGGGACGGAGGTAGGGTGGGGACTCTGGAGTGAAGCACTGAGCAGGGTGAACTCCACCTCCTCCTGCACAAGGCGAAGCCTAATGCAGCTGAAAGTGGTGCACAGAGTGCACCTGACCAGAACCCGAATGAGCAGGTTCTTCCTGGAGGTGGAGGACAAATGTGAGCGGTGCCAGAGGAGCCTGGCCAACCACACCAACATGTTTTGGGCTTGCCCCAAGCTTGCTGGGTTCTGGGCAGGCTTCTCCGAGGCAACGTCTAAGGTTGTGGGGGTGAGGGTGAAACCATGCCCAATAGTGACAATCTTCGGGGTATTGGAGCAGCCAGAGCTACACATGGGGAAGGGGGCCGATGCCCTCGCTTTCGCTTCCCTAATCGCACGCCGGAGAATCCTGCTCGGCTGGAGATCAGCAGCACTGCCCAAAGCTGCAGACTGGCTCGCTGACCTCTCGGAATGTCTCCACCTGGAGAAGATTAAGTACGCCATCCGAGGGTCGGAGGAAGGCTTCCTGGATACTTGGGGGCAGTTTCTCGGCCTGTTCCAAAACCTGTTCGAGGCCAGCAATAAGGGGGAAAGATAAGAATTTTTAAAAAACAAGATAGATGAGGAAGCAAAGGACTGCACAACCCGGGGGGGGGGGGGGGGGGGGGGGGGGTCAGGGGATGGAGACAGAAGAAAGGTGGGGAAACCACAAGAGAAGAGGCGGAGGGGCTACCTGCCCCTCTTTCCCGGAAAATAAAAGAAAAACACAGCTGAAGCCAGGGTGGGGGTGGGAGGAGCTATTGACCAATCCAGAGGGCAGCAAAATGTACATAGGGTCAGTTAAATGAAGGACAAACTAAACCTCTCTGTATAATAAAGTAAATTAGCGCGGATAAGAAAAATTTAATGTCACATCCAACTGTTTAGAAATAGGAGAAATGGCAATAAAAATATTTTTTTTTGTTATGTTTTCAAGAATTCATAAATACTTTTAGAAAACTCAAGGCAACAGAGAAACTAGCCTTTTTTTAGTATATAAATTGAGAGTACCCAATTATTTTTTTTCCAATTAAGGGGCATTTTAGCGTAATCAATCCACCTAATCTGCCTATTTTTGGGGGGTTGTGGGGGTAAAACCTACGCAGACACAGAGAATGTGCAAACTCAGAGAAACTAATCTTAAGAGAATCTTAAATTGATCATGAGAGAGAGAGAATTTAAAAAAAAGCATGCCTCAGATTTGAAACAATATAAAGGTCAAGGAGAATGAAATACTGAGTAACAATTGACCACAAGATGGAAAAGAGATAGAAAGTTAAGGGTTAAAATTGTGCCCTGTAGCCTATTACAAGCAATCAGCAGTTGCTGCTGGATATAGAAAATCCACATAGAACCCCCTTAGTGCAGGTGCTGAACACGAGAAAATTGAGAACAGTGTGAGACGCTAAAGGGAAGAGTCTATTCCTTCAATGGGCAAATTACAGTAGTTAAGGATGAAGGAAACATCCCAGTATCATTGAGTGGGCTCAACTGGGTACAGACCAAGACATCACCTTGGTCATTTAAAACTTGGCCCCTCTATTGGGAAATCATGCAGTCTCCATTAATAAATTCGTTGGGATAGGGAAAAGATATTTTGGATGATGCAAATAAGAATGACATCCGTAGCACCTATGGATCGTGGGCGCTTGAACAGGTGTGAGAAAATCTAAGGCAAAATAGCGAGGGAATAGTCCCACTATGGGTTACAAATGAACATCTATTTAATCCATCACGAAATGCCAACCATAGGTTGACTGGATGCCAGCTCAGGGGATTAACACATGTATATAGTATTGATGTTGAATGTATTATGAATAACAATATGTTAATGGGTACTGTTTTAGTGATACCCATTATAACCATGTTGTAAGGAATCTCTTTTGAATCCTTACCTGCCCCTTGTTTTCCTTTTTAATTTCTGTCTTGTTGGCTGCTATGAAACTGCAGACTTTGGTTTTAAACTCAAACCCCCCTGTCTAATGTGCTATTTGAACTGGTCCAAGAGAACCCCCCTGAGTGCAGTGTGCTATGTGGCATAGTCCAGTGATGTCATTTTGATGGACTTGGCTTGCAGCAAACCAATGCTTCCGAAATCCAGGACTCATTCAGTTTACAATCCTGATTGATAGAGCACTTCAGAGGTTTCTGTGATGAAGAAGCGCAGGCTCCATTTTAATTCAGTTCTGTTAAAACCCTGGAGTGACCAGGTCTGGACTCTCTCCTATCAGCTAAGGCTGGTGATTAAAACATTCTCCAGACAAGCCTGTGAAAGTAACTTCTTATTGAAATGCTGCAAGCATGTCTGTGAAAGCTTAGTCCTCTGTTTGAAAGGCAGGGAAAAGCCCAGTCTGATATTTCTCTCCTGAGAATCCTAAAAGGTCCTGAAGACCAGACCCTTCTCTCTCTCTTCATCCCACAGCTAGAAACCCTGCACAAAGACCAGACAAGCAGTTGGAAGGCAGAGTGGATGGAGAACCTGCTGTAAACTCTCAGGTAGAGATTTCTAATATTATCTCTCAGTAGCATGGTGGTTAGCATCAATGCTTCACAGCTCCAGGGTCCCAGGTTCGATTCCCGGCTGGGTCACTGTCTGTGTGGAGTCTGCACGTCCTCCCTGTGTGTGCGTGGGTTTCCTCCGGGTGCTCCGGTTTCCTCCCACAGTCCAAAGATGTGCGGGTTAGGTGGATTGGCCATGCTAAATTGCCCGTAGTGTAAGGTTAATGGGGGGATTGTTGGGATACGGGTTACGTGGGTTTAAGTAGGGTGATCATTGCTCGGCACAACATTGAGGGCCGAAGGGCCTGTTCTGTGCTGTACTGTTCTATCTCGTGATACTGTGAGTCAATCTGGTGAAGGTGACTCTCCAGAGGAATTCCTGCAGACCGCGAGGTCTAATTGAAGGCAGAAACTAAAAGATCCAAACCAATCAGTGGTTTTCAACACCTTGCATCCCGAGATTGCTACCTACAAAGACCACCACCTCAGCAAAGATACTCATCTCACATTCCCAGTTTAATGCCCGTTTTTTGAACCTTTCCCTACCCCCACTGTGTGTCTGCCATGTGTGGGTGGAGGGTGGGACAGTGTTAGGGGAATAATTAGATTAGATTAGCAGCCCGTTGTTCTATTATTGTCAGTACATGTGTATCTGTTATAAATAAACAGTTTTTCATATTTTACTTAAGATCTTGTGCCTGTAAGTCATTGATTG
>NC_052162.1:123028714-123175755 GCF_902713615.1 Scyliorhinus canicula
GTTCTTATTGGCTGATTCCGGCAGGGCTCTACTGTGACGTCACAGGTCGGAAGTAGGACAATGAGTAACAGTTTAAAAGCTCCTCCTCTGGGCAACATTTGGGAGGAATCATGTTTCCCTTTTCCATTTCTTTTCTCATTCTGGGAGGATATTGGTGACTTGCAGCAACTGAAGGGAAAATAAGTGAATCCAGTCTGTATATTTTTAGTCCAGTAATATAGACATATGTCTGGCAGCCTGCAAGAAGATTTTCAGCTCTGTGTCCATGAAAGGAAGCAGTGAGCATGGATCTGTCAATCAGCACCTTCAGGAGAATTGGGACGATTAATATTAGAGACAGCAGAGAGAATGGAGAGAGAGTGTGTGGGATGGAGACTTACAGCTTTGGGGAATGAGAAAGGAAAATTGTTCCATAGAAACTAAAATTTTTCTCAGTTTCTTTTCTGTACTGACAGTGATGACTTTTGTAAATCCATTTTACAGGATACTGGTAAGGGAGAATTTCAGACTGAAATCTCAAACCAGACGTCACATCAAGATCTGACAGTCACGCAATTTTTGCATGGTGAATATTACCCACCTTTGAAAGAAATCGCAAACGTCACGTCTGGGATCTGTCAGAGTCACTCGATACCTTGGGACCTGAATCATCGGCCTTTGAATCTGGAAGGAGAAATGTTTGTCCGACCTGTCAGCTTCAAAGATTTTAAACATCAGCGTGACTGGAAAAGCACCGAGACACACACACACACACCTGAGTGAGAGTGTTGCAGAGCACAAACTGTGAAAAGAACTTTAACCAGTTAAACAGTCTGAAAAACATTGCACCATTCACAATGGGAAGTGACTGTACCAGTCTTGTGTGTGTGGAGAAGGCTTAAACTGATCATCAAATTTGGAGAGTCATGGACATCTGCACAATGGAGAAACCTTGGAAATGTGGGGACTGTGGGAAGGAATTCAATTTCCCATCAAAGCTGGAAATCCATCAATGCAGTCACACTGGGGAGAGGCCATTCAACTGCTCTCAATGTGGGAAGGGATTTCGTCAGTTATCCCACCTGCTGACACACCAGCGTGTTCACACTGGGGAGAAGCCGTTCACTTGCTCTGAGTGTGGAAAGGGATTCAGTGACGTATCCACCCTGCAGAGACACCAGCGAGTCCACACTGGGGAGAGACCGTTCATCTGCTCTGAGTGTGGGAAGAGATTCATTCAGTCATCCCACCTACTGGAACACCAACGGGTTCACACTGGGGAAAGGCCGTTCACTTGCTCTGTGTGTGGAAAGGGATTCAGTAATTCATCTCACATGCTGACACATCAGCGAGTTCACACTGGGGAGAGGTCATTCACTTGCACTGTTTGTGGGAAAGCATTCTCTCGGTTATTCCACTTGCTGACACACCAGCGAGTTCACAGTGGGGAAAAGCCATTCACCTGCTCTCAGTGTGGGAGGGGATTCAGTGATTCATCCAATCTGCTGACACACCGACGAGTTCACACTGGGGAGAGACCATTCATCTGCTCCATGTGTGGAAAGCGTTTCAATCATTCAAGAACTATGATGAGACACCAGCGAGTTCACAACGGTGAGAGACCGTTCCCCTGCTCCATGTGTGGGAAGAGATTCAGTCTGTTATGTTACCTGCAGAGACACCAGCACATTCACGAGTGATGATAGGGGGGGATTCTGTTGTTATTGCTGCTGTTAATCACATCTAGTACTGAACTATGTTCATTCTGACACTTGGTGCAGTGGGAGGGTCGCAGGGTTTCTTTCTGCTGGACTGGCCGGTCTCACGACTTTGCTTCCAATGGGCTGATGCTCTTTGAGCCTGGGAGAGCACATTTCCACTGAAATGATCCACAGAAGCTGATGAAGGACATTAATTTTATCCTGGACAGTAAATAGTGTTTTCCCCCCACTACAGGTAGATCTAAAATAATAGATTTGTCTCTGTTCCATTGAGTCTACAGCACAGGGCCAGGCCAGACGGCTCAATTGGTCTCTGTCAGTATTAATGCTCCACATGAGCCAAAACCCACACCTTTTCATCTCCCCCATCAGCATCTCCTTCTATTCCTTTCTCCCTCATGTGATTCTGGCTTCCCCTTCAATGTATTCATGCTGTTCACTTCAACCACTCGCTGTGGGAATGAGTTCTACATTCTCACCACTCACTGGGTAAAGAGGTTTCTCATCAAATCCTTATTGGATTATGGAACCCCTGAAAAGGGAGCGAAAATAAATGCAGCATTTGAAACAAAAGGGTGAATCGTCAGCACTGATAAAGGTAAATGTCCTGATAGACATTACAGCAACTTGTTCAAAAGGTGACAAAGGCTGACATCTAAATGTTGAAAAGCTGTTGACAAATCGGAATGGCAGGAAGCTGGGAAAAGGTGACAGGATTGTAATAATAATCTTTATTAGTTTTGCAAGTAGGCTCAAATTAACACTGCAATGAAGTTACTGTGAAAATCCCCTTGTCGCCTGTTCAGGAACACTGAGGGAGAATTCAGAATGTCCAAGTCACCTAATAAGTACATCTTTCAGGATTTGTGGGAGGAAACCAGAACACCCGGAGGAAACCCACGCAGACACGGGGAGAACGTGCAGACTCCGCACAGACAGTGACCCAAGCCAGGAATCGAACAACAGTGCTAACCGCTGCTACCGTGCCACCCATATCGCTGCTATTAATACTAATCGCTTATTGTCATGAGTAGGCTTCAATGAAGTTACTATGAAAAGTCCCGAGTCGCCACATTCTGGCACCTGTTCGGGGAGGCTGGTACGGGAATTGGACCTGCGCTGCTGGCCTTGTTCTGCATTACAAGCCAGCTGTTTAGCCCACTGTCCTAAACCAGCCCCTATTAAGGGTGGCGTTAGTTCAGTACTGAGAGATCACCTCAGCTTGAAAGATCAGGATGTGGATTCAGTTTGGGTCATGATAAGAAATATTAAACATGTGAGGTCTCTTGTGGGACTACTTAATGGCCCTTCTAAGAGTGGGTACACTAGGTAGAGTGTATAGGAAGTAATACATGAGGCCTGATGATTGTGGTACATTTCTTTCAAGGATGGTGTTAATCTACATAGAATCATAGAATGTACAGTGCAGAAGAAGCCCATTTGGCCCATAGAGTCTGCACCAGCCCTTAGAAAGAGCATCCTACCTATGCCCACACCTCCACCCTATCCATACACCTCCACCCTAACCCCGTAACAGAACCTGACCTTTTTTGGACACTATGGGCAATTTAGCATGGCCAATTGACCTACCCTGCACGTCTTTGGACATACATGGGAGAATCTGATTCGCAAAACCTATCTGGAAAATGAGTTCACAGAGTCTTTCTGGGAAAGTAGTGACATAGTGGTATTGTCGCTGGACTCTTATTCGAGAGACCAGAGTCATGCTCTGGAGACCCGGGTCTAATTACCACCGTGGCGGATGGTAACATTTGAATTCAATAAAAAAAGCTGGAATTAAACGTCTAAATATAACTATGACGCCATTGTTGATTGTTGTAAAAACCTATCTGGTTCACTAATGTCCGTTAGGGAAGGAAATCTGTCACCCTTACCTGGTCTGGCCTACATGTGAGTCCGGATCCACGACAATGTGGTTGACTCTTTTTTAAATTTAAAGTGCCCAATTCTTTTTTTCCAATTAAGGGGCAATTTAGCACGGCCAATCCACCTACTGTGCACATCTTTGTGTTGTGGGGATGAGACCCACGCAGACACAGGGAGAATATGCAAATTGCACATGGACAGTGACCCAGGCCATGATCAAAACCCGGGTCCTCAGCGCCGTGAGGCAGCAGAGCTAACCACTGTGTCGCTGTGGCGCCCATGTGATTGACTCTTAAATGCCCTCAGGATTGGGAAACAGATGCAGGCTCAGCCAGTGATGCCCACATCCCATGAACGATTAAAAAAACATTTCTTTGAGCGTACGTTCTTGAGCTAACCAGGACACTTGTCATCCTAGACCTGGTAATGTGAAACAAGACAGGATTAATCAATATCCTAATGGTGATGGAGCCTTTACGTAACAATGATCATAATGATCATGAATTGCACATTCAGTTTGAAAGTGACAAGCATCGGTCTAAGGCCAGTGTTTCAAACGTAAATCAAAGTATCTCGAAGGTTCTGAAGGGCGAGCTGGCTCAGGTGAACTGGGAAACTGGGTTAAAAGTTAGAACATCAGTGTTGCAGTGGCTGACTCTCAATAACTCTCAGCAAAGATTTATCCCAGTGAGGAAATGCTTTTTGAGAAGAATGCATCATCCATGGTTAAATAAGGAAGTCAAGAATTGGATTAAATTGGAAGAAACACCATCCAAATCTGCAAAGGTTCATGTTCACTTAAAGGCTGGAAAACGCTTACCCAGAGATCAGAGGCTGAATGCCCTTGACTGCTGAAGTGTTCCCGGACTGGAAGGGAACATTCCTGCCTGGTAAACTTTCTCCAAGGCGGCCTTCAGGACGCGTGACAACGCAGAATCCCCGAACAAAAACTTGTAGCCGAGTTCCGCACACGTGAATACGGCCTCAACCGGACCTTGGATTCATTTAAAAAAAAACATTTTACTAGAGTATTTGTAGTTTTTATAATCCTGACGATAACAGCGACATAAACACAATACATGAAACATTTCCATCCCCATGCTGATCTTCGCACCCCCAACAATGAAACAATAGCCAACCCCCCCCCCCCCCTTCTAGATTTGTGCCTCTACTGGCATTTTAATTTTCTCTGAGAAAGTCGACGAACGGCTGCCACCTCCGGATGAACACTGACATTAACCCTCTCAGGGTGAACTTTATTTTCCCGACACTGAGAAACCCAGCCATGTCACTAACCCAGGTCTCTAGTTTCGGGGGCTTCGAGTCTCTCCACATTAACAGAATCAGTCTCTGGCTACTGATGTGTTAGGCAGGCTGGGTCGACGTGGACTGCACTTGATGCAGTGTAGCGAGAGACAGACCTCCAACACTGGATAAGATGCAACACGATTTTATTTAATGCATTAACTACTATACATGTTTAACTGTGGGTTAACACTATGCTGACTTAACTGGAGACCTAGTACTAGCCTGACCAGACTTACTAGCTACCGCATGGTGTTTGCACTGGCTAACGCTCACAAGCTCTGACTATCTCAGAGGCTGGGTCCAGAGAGTGCGGGAAACCTAGTGCCCTCTGGCTTTATAGTGGTAGTGTCCTGTCTGGTGATTGGCTGCTCTGTTCTGTGTGCTTACTGGTCAACATGTGTGTCAATCACTGCCTGTCTGCACTCCATTACATACAACTGTATATTATGACAGCTACCAGGAAGGCAAAGGCCAAAACGTCAGCCTCTCTTGCCCTCTGGACTCCTGGCTCTTCCGACACTCCAAAGATCGCCACCTCTGGAATCGGCGCCTGGGACCTTGGATTCATGTCGCATTACATTCACCCCCAACCATCTGGCCTGGGCTTGCAAAATCCTACCAACTGTCCTGGTTTGAGATCTGTGTGAATCTCTGATTATTCCTCGCTCTAGTTGCTTCGTTTGGACCTGGAAAGACTTAATTACCTGCAAACACTCACATTCAAAGTATCGTCTTGCATCATTGACTTTGTCCAAATATGGGTTTCTGGAACCCACCACTTCATTCACCCGAGGAAGGAGCTGCGCTCTGAAAGCTAGTGATTCAAAACAAACCTGTTGGACTTTAGCCTAGTGTCATAAGATTTCATGCTGTGCCTGCCACTCCATTGGTTCTCCCATCCCTACTCATTTCTCCCATGCCTCCCCTTTCCTGCCCCGGCCCCGCCCCCTGCTAAAAACTTAATTTTTCTCAAAGAAGTCAATGAACGGCTGCCACCTCCGAGCAAACCCCTGCAACATACCACACAAGGCAAATTACATTTTTTTCGAGTCTGAGAAAACCTGCCATGTTGCTAACCCACCCCCCCGGCTTCGGGGGCTCCGAGTCCCTCCAACCGAGTAAGATCCATCTCTGGGCCACCAGGGAGCTAAAGGCCAGGCCGTCGGCTTCTCTCATCTCCTGGGCTCCCGGGTCTTTCGTCATACCGAAGATCACCACCTCTGGATTCGGAACCACTGTGGGGCAGCACGGCAGCACAGTGGGTAGCATTGTTACTTCACAGCGCCAGGGTCCCAGGTTCGATTCCGGCTTGGGTCACTGTCTGTGTGGAGTCAGCACGTTCTCCCTGTGTCTGCGTGGGTTTCCTACGGGTGCTCCGGTTTCCACCCACAAGTTCCGAAAATCGTACTGTTAGGTGAATTGGACATTCTGAATTCTCCCTCAGTGTACCTGAACAGGCACTGGAATGTGGCGATTAGGGGCTTTTCACAGTAACTTCATTGCAGTGTTAATGAAAGCCTACTTGTGACAATAAAAATTATTATTATAACCGTGCCGCCCATAAAGGAAAGAATAGCCCGTATGGGGATCAAACCCACGACCTTGACGTTATTAACACCATGCTCTAATCAACTGAGCTAATCGGCCAGCTGCTGAGTATGTTAATAGCTGGGATCAGTTGGGAGTGTTTAATTTCTGTTTTAAAGATTATTGGAAAAATAAATCCTAGACAATAAAGGAATTGGAATAACTCACCTTTGTTGTAATTAACTGGAATATATCAATTTGGTTTCCACCTACATTCTAGCGAAAGTCAGGAAAGTGTAGATGAGATGAATGCGTTGATCACTTTCTCTTGCCAATATTTCTATCCTTTGATGATTAACTTTTTTTTTCAAGCAAATCACAATTGAAAGCCCCAGACCTGACTGGAAATATCAACACCGTAACAGGGAAATAAGCAAAGATCTCGGGACCAACACACCCTTGGATCTTGTGATGAGATGATCTGAGAGTCAAGGATGTGTAGCATGCTGTACGGACACTGGAGGGAGTGTGCGGATGGGGATTATTACATGTTCTGCAATTTATATGTGGAAGTTCACGGTGAAATGGACTGAAGACCGGGTCCCAAACACACACAGCTACTGGAGACACAGCAGGAGATGAAATGGTTAATGTGGTCAGGGGATTGAGACACCATTGTGACATCATCAAGACATTGACACACACTCCAGAGAGAAACTGACTTTAAAACATTCAGGATAGATAGAGATAGAGATAGATAGAGAAATACAGCACAGAACAGGCCCTTCGGCCCACGATGTTGCGCCAAACTTTTGTCCTAGGTTAATCATAGAATTTTGGACAATTTGTCATGGCCAATCCACCCAACCTGCACATCTTTGGACTGTGGGAGGAAACCGGAGTACCCGGAGGAAACCCACGCAGTCACGGGGAGGATGTGCAGACTCCACACAGACAGTGACCCAAGTCGAAATCGAACTTGGGACCCTGGAGCTGTGAAGCAATTGTGCTATCCACAATGCTACCGTGCTGCCCTTAAGAAGTTAACCTACACTCCCTTATTCTACCCTAATCCAAGTACCTATCCAATAGCCGTTTGAAGGTCCATAAATTTTCCGACTCAACTACTACCACAGGCAGTGCATTCCATGCCCCCACTACTCTCTGGGTAAAGAACCTACCTCTGACATCCCCTCTATATCTTCCACCATTTATCTTAAATTTATGTCCCCTTGTAATGGTGTGTTCCACCCGGGGAAAAAGTCTCTGACTATCTACTCTATCTATTCCCCTGATCATCTTATAAACCTCTATCAAGTCGCCCCTCATCCTTCTCCGTTCCAATGAGAAAAGGCCCAGCACCCTCAATCTTTCCTCGTATGACCTACTCTCCATTCCAGGCAACATCCTGGTAAATCTCCTCTGCACCTTTTCCAAAGCTTCCACATCCTTCCTAAAATGAGGTGACCAGAACTGCACACAGTACTCCAAATGTGGCCTGACCAAGGTTTTGTACAGCTGCATCATCACCTCACGGCTCTTAAATTCAATCCCTCTGCTAATGAACGCTAGCACACCATAGGCCTTCTTCGCAGCTCTATCCACTTGAGTGGCAACTTTCAAAGAACAATGAACATAGACCCCAAGATCTCTCTGCTCCTCCACATTGCCAAGAACCCTACCATTAACCCTGTATTCCGCATTCAGATTTGTCCTTCCAAAATGGACAACCTCACACTTGTCAGGGTTAAACTCCATCTGCCACTTCTCAGCCTAGCTCTGCATTCTATCTATGTCTCTTTGAAGCCGACAACAGCCCTCCTCACTATCCACAACTCCACCAATCTTTGTATCATCTGCAAATTTACTGACCCACCCTTCAACTCCCTCATCCAAGTCGTTAATGAAAATCACAAACAGCAGAGGACCCAGAACTGATCCCTGCGGTACGCCACTGATAACTGGGCTCCAGGCTGAATATTTGCCATCCACCACAACTCTCTGTCTTCTATCGGTTAGCCAGTTTGTTATCCAACTGGCCAAATTTCCCACTATCCCATGCCTCCTTACTTTCTGCATAAGCCTACCATGGGGAACCTTATCAAATGCCTTACTAAAATCCATGTACACTACATCCACTGCTTTACCTTCATCCACATGCTTGGTCACCTCCTCAAAGAATTCAATAAGACTTGTAAGGCAAGACCTACCCCTCACAAATCCGTGCTGACTATCCCTAATCAAGGATAGAATTAAACACACTGGACATGGGCAAAGTGGGAGTGAAATTAAAGTGATAATGGGACAATGAAGGGCTTGGGAGAAATAATACTGAGTAAGAACTGTCCACAAGTTGGATAGAGGTAAAGAGAGAATCTTTTACATCCATGTTTGGAACTTGGAACTCACGGCGCTAGTTCAGGAGAAGAGAATATCAAGTACATGTTGTCCCAGGTGGAGCCAGAACAGAACGGAAAAATAACTGAGTGAGGGGTTGGAGAGAGAGTTCTCTCCCTCCAGGTTGGACAATAAGATTCCTGGGGGGCTCCCTACTTTGGGTTTTGTTGCTAATGAGTGAACATTAAATTAAATTCTATGACTGGCTGTGGATTTATTTTGAATTTGATTGTTACATTTCTCCTGTTTTTATTCCTGTTGTGATTACGCTCTGGGTAAGGATGGCTGACAGGTGACAGGATGGGATATTGTGGTTTGGGTCTTCACTGACCAAATGTTTTATTGATCTGAAAGGTGTAAAAGGGACCAAACTCCCTCAGAAATCAAGCAGAGCTGAGAACAGACGACTTGCTGAGTGGGAACAGGGAGATAAACAGCTCCCAGAGGACAGAGAAAACAAGAGTGCCTGGAATCCTAGACAACACCTGGGTGTCAAGGCCACCATGTTTTCACTGCTTGGCATGGGAATGCTGACTCCCTGTACCGGGGACGGAGCGTGGGGAAGACAATTGTTTGAGAGTTTGACGTGGCTTGGGCGTGTACAGATGGTTCAATGACAGGCTTTGTAATTGGTCTGTTCAAATGTTAGCTCAGCAATGATTGGGTTAAATCAGTCTCCATAGCCTTTGTGATGTAATAAAGTATAAGAAGGGATTCCCTGAGCACAGAGATTTGTTGAGGTTTTACATATTCCACTGACTGGGACCATGGCATCTGGGGCAGAGCAGGGAGCATTTACCTGGAGATGGTGCTTCTACCCAGAGTGTAATGGGAATGCTGCTGCACTTTGATATTACTGCTCAGACACAGGAACAGGCCATTCGGCCCCTCAAGCCCACTCCACCATTCAATAAGATCAGGGCTGATCTGATTGTGGTCTTAACTCCACTTTCCTTCCTCCACCCTTTCACTCCCTCGTCAATCGAGAATCTTTCACTCCTTCGTCAATCGAGAATCTATCAAATTCAATCTGAAAACATATTCACTGATCCTGCCTCCAGCACTCTCTGGAGAAAGAGAGATTCACAGACCCACGGCCCTCAGGAGTAAAATAATATTCTCATCCGTGTCTTAAATGGGACACCTCTAATCTTTAAGCCGTGTCCCCTAATTCTAGTCTCTCCTACAAGGGGAAACATTCTCTCAGCAATCTCTCTGTCAGTTCCACTCATGATCTGATTGAAACACACGAGATCCTCTCTCATTCTTCTAAACTGCAATGGATACAGGCCCAACCTATCAAACCTTTCCTCAGAGGATAACCCCATCATTCCAGGAATCCGGGGAGTCAACCTCCTCTGAACCGCTTCTAATGCAACTATCTCATTTCTGAAATAAGGAGACCCAAACTGTACACAGTGCTCTAAATATGGTCTCACCAAGGCCCTGTACAACTGCAGCAAAACATCCCGACTTTTATATTCCAGTCCCTTTGCCATACACATAATATTCCATTGTGCTTCCCAAGTGATTTCAACTCACTCGATAAAGCCTGATTAAACTGTTTAAGGACTCGATCGAGCCGCTGGCTGTACCTATAAACTAACTTATTGTGATTCTTGTACAATGACACCCAGATCCCTCTGTACCTCATCGTTCTGCAATGTCTCACCATTTAAATGATATTGTTTTATTTAATCCTTCCTGCCAAAGTGGACAATTCACATTTTCCCACGTTATCCTCCATCTGTCAAGTTTTTGTCCATTCGCTTAACGTCCTTTGCAGACTCCTTATGTCCACTTCACAAATTACTTTCTGAACTCTCTTTAGATCATCAGAAAACTTAGCCGCCATACATTCAATCCCATCACCCAACTCATTAATAGATTGTAAATAGTTGAAGGCCCAGCACTGATCCCTGTGTCACTCCACTTGTCAGATCTCACCAACCCAGAAATTACCCATTTATACCCCCTCTCTGCTTCCTGTTAGCTAACCAATCCTCTATCCATGCTGATATGTTAAACCCCCCCCCACACCATGAGCTCCTATTTTGTGCAGTGACCTTTGATGTGGCCCCTTGGAAAATACCTTCTGGAAATCTAGATAAACCACATCTCCAGGTTCCCCTTTATTGACATTCCGTGTTACTTCCTCAAAGAGCCTGGATCAAATTAGTTCATCCCGGAATCTCATTTTGAAACATTGTGTGTCAAAATAAAAATCAAATCTCCACCCCTCTGGCTCCTTTGCTAATTACCTTAGAGGGCCTCACTCTCTGTTAAAGAGCCTGCCAACCCCTCTCACCCACTTTCCCCAAAGTGAATGAATTTAATCAGAAAAAGACAAAAAAAAACAAATATTTTTAATGAAACAAGTTTATTAATGAAACAGAACATGTGTTAAAAAAAATCAGAAAATGACTTGAGGATCAAAGACAACCAGAGTAAAAGAATAACCAGAATAAAAACATGTTCACAATGTTCTAGACCCAAATGTTTCTCTTCAGCTCCCCGTACCCTGCTCCTGTGACTCCCCACATTGGACACAGATGCACTGAACCTGGGGGTCACGTCCCCATCAGCCCCAGTTACCCCACCGCAGAACCCTGATTGGTTGGGGATCCATTTTCCAGTCAGTCCTTCAGCACCTTCCTGTCTCTTTATTAGTGTCACACCCGTGGCAATTTCCCAACTGGAGCGCAGGTCCCAGCTAAATTCAGCCCTCCGCTCCATTGCCTGCCTGTCATTGACACGAGCAATAGAGACAGAAAGGTGCCGGAGGCTCAAATGGGAAGTCAAAACTTGTGGATTACGATCGCTGTAAAGATCAGTAACTAAGGGCAGCATGGTAGCATGGTGGTTAGCATAAATGCGTCACAGCTCCAGGGTCCCAGGTTCGATTCCCAGCTGGGTCACTGTCTGTGCGGAGTCTGCACGTCCTCCCCATGTGTGCGTGGGTTTCCTCCGGGTGCTCCGGTTTCCTCCCACAGTCGAAAGATGTGCGGGTTAGGTGGATTGGCTATGCTAAATTGCCCTTAGTGTCCTAAAAAATAAGGTTAATGGGTGGGGTGGGGTGGGGGGGGGTGGGGGTGGGGGTGGGGTGGGGTGGGGGGGGGGTGGGGTGTGGGGTGGGGTGTGGGGGGGGTGTGGGGGGGGGTGTGGGGGGTGGGGGTGGGGGGTGGGGGGGGGGTGTGGGGGGTGGGGGGTGGGGGGTGGGGGGTGGGGGGGGGTGGGGGGGGGTGGGGGGGGGGGGTGGGGGGGTGGGGGGGGTGGGGGGGGGTGGGGGGGGTGGGGGTGGGGGGGTGGGGGGGTGGGGGGGGGGTGGGGGGGGGTGGGGGGGGGGGTGGGGGGGGGTGGGGGGGGGGGTGGGGGGGTGGGGGGGGGGTGGGGGGGGTGGGGGGGGTGGGGGGGGTTGTTGGGTTACTGGTATAGGGTGGATACGTTGACTTGAGTAGGGTGATCATTGCTCGGCACAACATCGAGGGCCGAAGGGCCTGTTCTGTGCTGTACTGTTCTATATCTGTATCTATCATATTTAAAATTCAAATTCCCAGTCAACAAATTAAAGGATCACATGACAAGAAGTCTTTATGATTTTTGCTGCAACAAACAAAATAGAATCAACGTTAACTAAACACTATTTTTGAAGGAAACCTACAAAGTATAAAATATAACTTTTCCCTTTTACACAATCTAAAATCACTCCACAATTATTCTCTACTCTACCCTGGAAGTTGAAACTTAATTCTCTCAGAACCAGTCCAAAGTGATTATTCATTCCAGAGGTTTCCATTCTTTTCTTTTCCCAATCTGCAGGCTTTAACCCCAGAACTGTCTTTCACGGTGAATGATTGACGAGCTACCAGAAAACCGAGAGTCGGCATAAATAGGTCATTTTCTGGTTGGCAAGATGCAACGAGCCATGTGTCACAGGGATTGGTGCTGGGCCTGAAGGTCTGATCATTATGTTTGTTAATACTGCGGGCAAAAAGGAAAAGGAGGCGGTGCTGCGCCGATAACAAGGATGATGTCAGTACAAAAGGGAGGATCTCAGATCAGGAATACAAAATGTGGAAACTGTTTGGGTGGAGCTAAGAAACAGCAGAGGGCAGCAAACATTGGGAAGAGTTGTTTATAGACCACCAAACAGTAGCTGCCGTGTGTGGACTGTAAAAGCTTCTATAGGTACGTAAAAAGGAAATATTTGGCTAAGACAAACGTGGGTCCATTACAGGGAGAGACAGGAGAATTTATAGTAGTGGGAATAGAAAGATGGCAGAGTATCTACATTTTTAAAATTAAATTTAGAGTATCCAATTAAGGGGCAATTTAGCATGACCAATCCACCTACCCTGCACATCTTTGGGTTGATGGAGTGAGACCCATGCAGAAACGGGGAGAATGTGCAAACTCCACATGGACAGTGACCTGGGGCCAGGATCGAACCTGGGTCCTCAGTGCTGTAGGCAGCAGGGCTAACCACTGCAGCACCAGTATATTACCTCCTATCCCATGTGGGCTTTCATTTTGCTAACTAACCTCCTGTGGGGTGTTTATCAAAGAACATCCTGAACCTCCAAGTGTACTACATCCACGGACTCTCCTTGATCAATTCTGTTAGTGACATCCTCAAAATCTTCAAAACGTTCGTCAAACATGATTCCCTATTCCTAAATCCATGTTGAGTATTCTGAGTTTGCTCTCATATTCTAATTCCTCATCATCAGTTTCTTGGTCCGCCTTTGCTGAATTCTAAAGAAGTTCCCAATCCTCAGGTTACTACACTCTTACCCACTTTCTGAACCTCTTCCTTTGAACTAATGTGAATCTTAAACTTTGCTTGCCACGTTTCCATCACATTTCCTGTGGATTTTTATTTCTAAAAGGAATTTATATTTGATGTAAATATGTAATAATATTTTAAATGCCAGCAATTGTCTATCTATTGTCACACTTTTTACTATAAGTTCCCAATGTGTCACAACTTGTCCCTCATACCTTGACAGTTGCCTTCTTTGAGAAACACCCAGATAAATTAAACAAAAGAATCATGTAACCACCATAGCCCATCTTCATGGCAATGTGGCTGCTTTGGAGGTTTCCAATCAGGAATGGGAACAAAATAACTTCCAACATCCAAATACCCTTTCAGTCTCTGGTCCTCGTGAAACTTGGAACCAGGTATTCACAACAAGGCCCAAAGAGCATCAGCCCACAGGAGGCAAAGTCGTGAGACCGGCCAGTCCAGCAGAAGGAAACCCTCCCACCATCCCCATTGACCAACTGACAGAATGAACACAATGCAGTCCTGGCTGTAATTAAGAGCAGAAATATTAACAACAGAATCCAATCCCTTGTTCACTTGTGAACTTGTTGATGTCTCAGCAGGTGTGATGAAACACAAAATCCCTTCCCACACTGAGAGCAGATGAAAGGCCTCTCCCCAGAGTGAACTCGTTGGTGGCTCCGTAGGTGGGATGGATGACTGAATCCCTTCCCACATTGAGAGCAGGCGAACGGCTTCTCCCCAGTGTGAACTCGCTGGTGTGTCTGCTGGCTGGATAACCGAGAGAATCCCTTCCCACAGTCAGAGCAGGTGAACGGCCTCTCCCCAGTGTGAACTCGCTGATGTCTCTGCAGGTTGGATAACTGAGAAAATCCCTTCCCACAGTCAGAGCAGGTGAACGGCCTCCCCCCAGTGTGAACTCTCTGGTGAGAGGTCAGTTCTCGAGAGCTTTTGAAGCCACCCCCACAGTCAGAGCATTTAAAGGGTCTCTCATTGGTGTGAGTGACACTGTGTCTCCGCAGGTTAGATAAGTGAGCAAATCCCTTTCCACACACAGAGCAGGTGAACGGCCTTTCCTCAGTGTGAACTCGCTGGTGAGAGATCAGTTCTCGAGAGCTTTTGAAGCCACTCCCACAGTCAGAGCATTTAAAGGGTCTCTCATTGGTGTGAGTGACACTGTGTCTCCGCAGGTGAAACAACTGAGTGAATCCCTTCCCACACACGGAGCAGGTGAACGGCTTCTCCCCGGTGTGACTGTGTCGATGGGTTTCAAGCACAGATGGGAACCTAAATCCCTTTCCACAGTCCCCACATTTCCACCGTTTCTCCATGTTGCTGGTGTCCTTGTGTCTCTCCAAGTCGGACAATCAGTTAAAGTCTCACACAGGATACGGGAACTTTCTCTCTCCGCTGTGAATGGTGCAATGTTCTTTCAGGCTGTGCATCTGGTTGAAACTCTTTCCACAGTCAGTGCTCTGGAACACTCTCACTCGGGTGTGTGTGTGTCTCGGTGCTTTTCCAGTCACACTGATGTTTAAAATCTCTTGAAGCCGACAGAACAGACAAACGTTTGTTATTCTAGATTGACAGGCCAATGATATTCAGAACCCAATGAATCGAATTACTCTGTCAGATGTTGATGCAATGTTTCGTTTTGAGATTTCTGTCTGTAGACCTTCCTCTTCTAATATCCTGTAAAAGGAGTTTACAAAATGCCATCACCGTCAGTATAGGATAGAAATTCAGAACAGACAATTGTAGTTTCTCTGGAACATTTTTTCCTCTCTCATTCCCCAAAAGGTGTAAATCTCCATCCCACACACTCTCCCTCCATTCTCACTCTGCTGTATCTAATATTCACCCTCCCAATTCTCCTGAAGGTGTTGATTCAGGCTGATTGACAGATCCCTGCTCACTGCTTCCTGTCCTGGACAGGTACCTGAAAATCTTCATGCAGGCTGCCAGACAGATATGTGTCTGTATTACTGGACTGAAAATGTTTTAATGTTTAGGATTGTTCCGGTTGGTTAAGATACAGGGGGTTGTGACTGATCATGTCCTTGAACTTGCTGCCTATGAGGGGAGTCAAGCAGAGATAATAATTTCTAAATGAAATTGGATGAGTGCTGCAGGGTTACAGAATGGGACCCACTCGAGACTGACAGAATTGCCCAACAGACAGTCAGCATCAACTCAAAAGGCCCAATGGACTCCTCTTCTGTTATAAATCTGATTGGAAATATATAACGTAGCTACTGTACTACAGTCCAAAACAAGAATAATGAATGTATTTTATTTCATAACCATCAGTAATAATCTAATCCGTGTCATATAACACACAGTGAGGCACAGTGGTTTGCACTACTGCCTCACAGCATGAGGGAACCGGATTCAATTCCAGCCTCGGCTGATTGTCTGTGTGGAGTTTGCACATTCTCCCCGTGTCTGTGTGGGTTTCCTCCGGGTGCTCCGGTTTCCTCCCACATTCCAAAGATGTGCAGATTAGGTGGATTAGCCGTGCTAAATTTCCCCTTAGTGTCCAATAAGGTTAGCTAGGGATAGGGTGGGGGCTTGGGCCTCGGTGGGCTGCTCTTTTGGAGAGTTGGTACAGACTTGATGGGCCCAATGGCCTCTTTCTGCACTGTAGGGATTCTATGAAAACAGAGTTTTACAGCAGAGCCAGAGGCCCTTCGGCCCATCATTTCTGCATCAGCCATCGAGCATGTATGAATTCCAATCACTTGGACCATAGCCTTGTATGCTATGGCCTATCAAGTGCTCATCTCAATGCTTCTTCAATGTTGTGAGGTTTCCCGCCTCTGCCACGCTTTCAGGCAGCGAGTTCCAGATTCCCACCACCCACTGGTGAAAATGTTCTTCCTCAAATCCCATCTAAATCTCCTGCCCCTCACCTTAAATTTCTGCCCACTGTTTATTAACCTGTCAACTAAGGGGAAAGCTCTCTTCCTATCTACTCTAGCTGTGTCCTTCATAAATTTGTATAATAATAATCTTTATTGTCACAGATAGGCTTACATTAACACTGCAATGAAGTTACCGTGAAAAGCTCCGAGTTGCTACACTGCGGCGGCTGTTCAGGTACACAGAGGGAGAATTCAGAATGTCCAAATTACCTAACAGCACGTCTTTCGGAACTTGTGGGAGGAAACCGGAGCACCCGGAGGAAATCCATGGAGACACGGGGAGAATCGAACGTTGGACCCTGGCACTGTGAAGCAACAGTGCTAACCACTATGCTACCGTGCCACCCATATTACATATCTCCTCAGCCTCCTCGGCTCCCAAGAAACTCCTAACCAGGTTCTCTTCATCGCTGAAACGCCCAGGCAACATGCTTAATGAATCTCCTCTGCATCCTCTCCAGTGCAATCACATCCTTCCTGTAGTGTGGCAACCAGAACTGCACTCAGTACTCCAGCTATGGCTTAAAGAGTGTTTTACACAGCTCCATCGTAACCTCCGTGCTCTTATCTTCTATACCTCAGCTAATCGAAGTGTCCCATATCTGTTCTGAATCACCATATCCATCTTTCCTATTGACTTCAAAGATCTATGGACAGGGACATTAAGGTCCCTCTGACCCTCATAGGGTAGGGGTTAGGAGGTTGAGGGACCTGTTTGTGGAGGGGAGGTTCGCGAGCTTGGGGGAGTTAGAGGGGAAGTTTGGGCTCCCCCCGGGGAACATGTTTAGGTAGATGCAGGTGAGGGCGTTTGCCAGGCGGCAGGTGGAGGGGTTCCCCTTGCTGCCCCCACGTGGGGTGCAGGACAGGGTGCTCTCGGGGTTGTGGGTTGGAGGAGGGAGGATTTCGAACATATACCGGGTGATGCAGGAGGTAGACGAGGCCTCGGTGGAGGAACTGAAGGGTAAATGGGAAGAGGAGCTGGGTGAGGAGATTGAGGAGGGGACGTAGGCGGATGTCCTGGAGAGAGTGAATTCCTCCTCTTCCTGTGCGAGGCTTAGCCTCATTCAGTTCAAGGTGCTGCATAGGGCCCACATGACTGGGACGAGGATGAGTAGGTTTTTTGGGGGCGAAGACAGGTGTGCTAGGTGCTCGGGGGGGGTCCAGCAAACCACGCCCATATGTTTTGGGCGTGCCCAGCGCTGGGGGAGTTTTGGAAGGGGGTAGCAAGGACGGTGTCGAGGGTGGTGGGATCCAGGGTCAAGCCAGGCTTGGGACTCGCAATTTTTGGGGTGGCAGTGGAGCCAGGAGTGCAGGAGGCGAAAGAGGCCGGTGTTCTGGCCTTTGCGTTCCTAGTAGCCCGGTGGAGGATCTTGCTCCAGTGGAAGGATGCGAGGCCCCCAAGCGTGGAGGCCTGGATCAATGATATGGCGGTGTTCATCAAATTGGAGAAGGTGAATTTTGCCCTGAGGGGATCAGTACAAGGGTTGTTTAGGCGGTGGCAGCCTTTCCTGGACTTCCTGGCGGAACGGTAGGGAAATAGGCCGGCAGCAGCAGCAACCCCCCCCGGGGGGGAGGGGGTTTGGTTCGGTGGGAGGGAGAACGGTGTACATGGGTTTGTGGGATGTGGCGGGTGTTATTTCTTTCCCTTTTGTTGTTTGGGTGTTCTTTTGTTTTTTCATTTGTTTGTAGTTGCGTTTGAAGATGGGTGGGTGTTGTTCTTGGGGTGTTACCGCGGTTGTTTTGTTAATATAGTTGTGATGTTTATATTTTGTAAAAATTTCAATAAAAATTATTTTTTTTAAAAAGGTCCCCCTGACCCTCTGTACTTCCAAGAGTCCTACTATTCATTGTATATTCCCTTTCCTTTTTAATCCTCCTACAATGCATTGCCTCACACTTTTCACGGGTTAAATTCCATTTGCTTACTGTTCTAACCATCTAACCAGTCCGACTACACCCTTTAATCTTTCCTCCTCACTACTTATCATACAAACAACTTTTGTATCATCTGTGAACATACTTGATCATACACAAGAACATAAGAACTAGGAGCAGGAGTAGGCCATATGGCCCCTCAAGCCTGCTCCTGCCATTCAATCAGATCATGGCTGATGTTTTGTGGACTCAGCTCCACTTTCCGGCCCGAACACCATAACCCTTAATCCCTTTATTCTTCAAAAAACTATCGATCCTTACCTTAAAAACATGTAATGAAGGAGCCTCAACTGCTTCACTGGGCAAGGAATTCCACAGATTCACAACCCTTTGGGTGAAGAAGTTCCTCTTTCAAAAGTTTCCCTACCACTGAGGTTAGTCTCACTGGTCTGTAATTTCCTGAATTTTCCCTACTTCACTTTTTGAATAATGGAACCACATTATTTGCCTCCAGTCCTCCGGCACTGCTCCTGTGACCAGAGCCTCTGCAATCTTCTCTCTTGCAGCCCACAGCAGCCTGGGAAACATATTATCTGGGCCTGGGGTTTTAAACAATTGAAGGTCAGAATGAGTAAAGAAATGGAAAGGGGGAGAAAAGAAAGTGTTTTACTCACAGAAGTTAGGGACAGGAGGAAGTTTCAATCTGTGTGAAGCTCAATCTTCATTCAGACAGAGGAGCAGCAGTTTTGCTGGGCTGACAGTGGACAAGCTCCGTGCAACCTTGATCAGTGATATTGTGCTGGAAGTGTTTGTGACGTCACAATAACGCCATGCATTAATCATCCAATAGCAATTACTCTGCTGTGCGATGATGTCTCCGGGTCCCAGTGCGAAGGCCGGCCGCGCGGACACGGGAGCCCCGCCCCCAGCGACTATGTCCCCGCCCCCAGCGACTATGTCCCCGCCCCCACCGACTGTGACCCCTCTTCCTGCACCTCCTCAGACAAGGTTTCTAGGCAACCGTCTGATATTCCCGCCACAGTGAGATCTCTCACTCCACCCCCTGGCCTGGGACTGCGCATGTCCAAGGAGGAGGGGAAGTTGCGTATGGGCAGTGGAGAACCCGTCCTTGAACTTCCTGCTGAGATGTTGACCAATGGGAATATGCTGAAAACCGGAAGGACTCTGGTCCTCCAACCAATCAAAGTGCGGGTTTTGGGTTAATGAAGATTGAGTTTCACACAGACTGAAAGATACTCCTGTCTCCAACATCTGTGAGTAAAACACTTTCTTTTCTCCCCCTTTCATTTATTTTCTCATTCTCACCTTCAATTGGTCACTTGCAGCAACTGAAGGGAAAGGAAGTGAATCCAGGGAGGGTGCAGACCCTGGAAAGGTTGGCCCAGATCGCGCTCTCTTAAATAGATAGATAGATAGATAGAACAGTACAGCACAGAACAGGCCCTTCGGCCCTCGATGTTGTGCCGAGCAATGATCACCCTACTTAAACCCACGTAACCCGTATACCCGTAACCCAACAATCCCCCCATTAACCTTACACTACGGGCAATTTAGCATGGCCAATCCACCTAACCCGCACATCTTTGGACTGTGGGAGGAAACCGGAGCACCCGGAGGAAACCCACGCACACACAGGGAGGACGTGCAGACTCCACACAGACAGTGACCCAGCCGGGAATCGAACCTGGGACCCTGGCGCTGTGAAGCATTGATGCTAACCACCATGCTACCGTGAGGCCCCTAAATACATTGACATCCTTTCCTCCCACAGCTTAACACATTTATTTGTCTGGCTGGAATGGAGGGAGTGTGTGTGGGGTGGAAAATTACAGTTTTGGGAGAAACAAGAGGGAAAACAATATTCCATAAAAACAGAATTGTCTTTTCTGAATTTCTATCCTGTACTGATAATTAATTTTGGAAACTCCTTTTACAGGATGTTTAAAGAGGAGGATTTACAGACAGAAATCTCAAACCAGACATCATGTCAGCATCTGCCAAAGACATTCAGATTCACAGGGCCTGAATATCATTGGCCTTGACTACTTCAAAAGATTTTAATCATCAGTGTGACTGAAAGAGCACTGAGACACACAAGTGGGAGTGTTACAGTTAACTGACTGTGAAAATAACACAGCCTGAAAAAAAAATCACACCATTCATAGCAGGGAGAGACTGTGTGTGTTGTGTGTGTGTGTGAGCCAAGCCATCAACCGATTCCCAAACCTGGCGAGTCACATAAACACCAGCCAAATGGAGAAGCCATGGAAATGTGGGGATTGTGGGAAGGGATACAAAGCCCCATCTAAGCTGGAAATTCATCGACGCAGCCACACTGGGGAGAGGCTGTTCACCTGCCCTGAGTGTGGGAAGGGATTCGCTCGGTTATTTAACCTTCAGTTACATCAGCGAATTCACACCCAGGAGAGGCCATTCACCTGCTCTGAGTGTGGGAAAGGGTTCACCAAGTCATCCAACCTGAAGTTACACCAGAGAGTTCACACTGGAGAACGGCCATACACCTGCTCTCGGTGTGCAAAGGGATTCATTGATTCATCCACTCTACAGAAACATCAGCGAGTTCACACCGGAGAGAGGCCGTTCACCTGCTCTGACTGTGGGAAGGGATTCGCTCAGTCATACCACCTGCAGACACACCAGCGGGTTCACACTGGGGAGCAGCCTTTTACCTGCCCCATGTGTGGGAAGGGATTCACTCAGTCGTCCCACCTGCAGACACACCAGCGGGTTCACAGTGGAGAGAGGCCGTTCACCTGCTCTGTGTGTGGGAAGGGATTTATTTGTTCATCTGAGCTGCTAAGACACCAGGGCAGTCACACTGATTAGAGACTTTTTAGATGCTCTGATTGTGGGTGTTAATTGTATCTGTTGGGTTTCAGTATACACAGTATTGATTAGATTAGGGGTGGGCAAACTATGGCATGCGGCCCGCCAAAGGTCTTTATGCGGCCCACCAAGTCATTAAAAAAAAAGGTTAATGGGGGGGGGGGGGGGGGTGGCCTGTTGGGTTACTTACTGGTATAGGGTGGATACGTTGACTTGAGTAGGGTGATCATTGCTCGGCACAACATCGAGGGCCAAAGGGCCCGTTCTGTGCTGTACTGTTCTATGTTCTACATGAGGCGCCCAGAATCATAACCGGGTGAAGTAATCATTTTACTTAATATACTATGCGGCCCTTTAAAATTGTGAATTTCTGAATGTGGCCCTTGCACGGAAAAGTTTGCCCACCCCTGGATTAGATGGTTACTTGAGCCATTCTTCATTCCCGGTGGGCACTGCGGGGGTTGAGCTGCATCATTGACTCACAAGATAACATTTTAGTTTCAAGTTTTATAACTTTACTTTGGTAATTTCTTTTTTGTTTCACTGCCTATTCAATGTTATTTGTTTTAAAGGAGCAGAAAGAGACACTGACTGACATCAGGTGATGTCAGGTGGTCTATAAATGTAACATTTCACTCTGTGAACAAATCCACACCAAATAGAGATTGAGTCCACCCTGAGACTGGATTTAAAAAAAAGTTTTAGCAAATCTCCCAGATGATTTCTGGAAGGAGATTTTTTCTTTTATTTTCACAAGATTCTTAATACAACTGCTAATGACGAGAGAAGAAATGAGTCATTGATTATTCATAGAATAAGAGTTCAGCAAATACCCTGTCTGTGTGAATAGATGAACAAATACCCAGTCTGTTGCTGAATCCAGCAATGGGAATAGAATTAAAAATATATACTTGACTGTCGGAAGTTTGCTGACAAAGTTGGTCAATAATTATTCCTGTTGACCAGTAATATATCAATTTCACACCTCTAGTGTAAATATCTTTTTCTCTCCAAAATACTTTTAATATTTGTTTTGAGCCTATTGGTTACTGTAGAAACCAGGATTGGCTAAACCCAGCCAACTGCACCATCTAGTGGAGTAATCTCAGACTGCAGGGTGCCAACTGCACCATCTAGTGGAGTAATCTCAGACTGCAGGGTGCCAACTGCACCATCTAGTGGAGTAATCTCAGACTGCAGGGTGCCAACTGCACCATCTAGTGGAGTAATCTCAGGATGCAGGGTGCCAACTGCACCATCTAGTGGAGTAATCTCAGATTGCAGGGTGCCAACTGCACCATCTAGTGGAGTAATCTCAGACTGCAGGGTGCCAACTGCACCATCTAGTGGAGTAATCTCAGACTGCAGGGTGCCAACTGCACCATCTAGTGGAGTAATCTCAGACTGCAGGGTGCCAACTGCACCATCTAGTGGAGTAATCTCAGACTGCAGGGTGCCAACTGCACCATCTAGTGGAGCCGCGCAGAATTACAGTCAAAGCCTGGTCGACAATGGTTGATAAACCCATGGTCATCCTGTGGTATTTCCAGTCCGTGTTGTCAGCACCCCAGCTGCTCGCTGGCTGAGGTACACGGCTGCGTTCCCTCTGGGCATCTGCTGAGGTAGCTCTCCAGGGTCGTACACGGTGTTGGCTCAGCCATTATACTCCCTACAGTTAGATATCTCAGTGGTCCTCAATCCTGAAGCTCCAGCTGCGGTAAGTGTGAGCAGCTTCTGGGTTTGTGAGGTGGGGTTGGTGTGCCACGGCTGAGCTGACAGGAAGAGAAGCGGAGGTGTAGCTGTGACCCTTTGCGATGGAGTGTGTGAACCCCTCGTCCTTACCAATGTCAAACCAACACGAATTTGCTGCTTGCTATCACTGTCCTTCAGCTAACAAACCTTCAGTCAATTCCTCAGCACCTCACCCAATTGGGGTGGAACCGATTGTTCACATCGGGCAGAGACGAGGCAGGTTCTGAGGAAGGCTGGACGAGGGCAGGATCAGCAACTCACATTTTTACTCCAGGAATTGCATCCAACTAACCTACAACAAAATTCCCTCTCCAGCCTGAACACCAGGCAGCCTGGCCAGGATCGGCACATTCCCGGATAAATCCTGTGACGAGTAACCGGAGATTGTTGTCACTTGTGTTGTACATTGTTTATCAAGGAAGCATTTCTTTTTTTTTTAAATCACTTTTATTTTTGTAACAAATTACACATTCAGCAACACAACAGGGGTGAGAGTAACAGTGGGACAGATCAGAGCCACATGATGGGAGCTGCCTCGTTCACTGATGCTGTGGCCGGGTTCCGCATCTTCACCCAGCAACAGATCTTGAAGCACATGACCCATTCCTGGTGACAGTGTTTATTCCAGTTTAATATTGACAGTGCTTAATGCTTCAACTGCCCAGCGTGGGTACTGTTCTACACTCCCATACATCCGCTTCATGAACTGCTGAACGAACGCTGGGGAATTTCTCCTGCTGAATACTCTCACGAATAAAGCGCATCAGGTTCAGCTGGTAGGCAATGTTGTGGATGGTGATGTGATGGAGGGCGGCAGTGTCACTCCTGAACAGAGCGTGGAGATATGCTCGAGTGTACCTCTTACAAGTCGGGCATTCACAATCCTCATCGATGGGCCCGAAATCCTTGGCATATTGCCTGTGCTTCAACTGCAAAGATCAACCAGGGAACGAGTGCAGATCCAAACTGCGCTGTGCGTGTGGGAAATACAGTCAAACATGTCACAGCCCAGAGCCACACACACCACCAGATCTGTCGCATACCCGACTCCCATTAGGTAACGTGGTTTCTCGGGTGGGAGGTACTCTGTGCTCAGCTTCACCATTCTCCAGAAATGATCCTTCTCCTCCCCACCACTCAATCCTCCGATGGCAAAACCAGAGACGTCACGTTTAATCATCTCTGTCAGACATTTCTTCTGCAGTTCAGCATCCAGACCCCCCTGGATAATGGCAAATAGACTCTGCTGCCCGGGATTCATGTTTGCTGCAATGCAGCGATCCAACCAGCGAACAGACCTGAACATGGCTTCCTCCACCCTCGGCCCAGTCACTGTACTGCTGACAACATCATCCAGCCTCATGCCCAGGTGGTAGGTGTTGCCCAGGCAGATTTGGCAGCCCAGCGCCTCCAGCTGCGGGACGGCGATTCCCTTCAGGGTTCCCTGGGTTCCCACCGGCATAAACACCGGGGTGTCCAGGGCTCCGTGCGGCAGCTGCCGGCTCACCGGGCAGTCGGTGCGGCTGAGTCCGGAGCGGGCGGTGCGGGAGGAGGCCTAGTCCCGCCCACCGGCCCGTCACCAGGGCAACGCCGGAGGCTGGATTCTTAATGGAAGTTCGAGCTCACACCAAACTGAAAGGTGAAGGAAAATACACCACCACTTATAAAGGGGGAGATCAGGAATCAAAACCTCCATTCTGTTTACAGACCAGTAGTGAGAGGAGAAATCAGGGCTGTTTAAATTAATTCCCTTCCTTTCTGACATGGAGTGGAGTGGGGTCAGGAGGTATCTACCTGTAATGTTTCACTCTGTGAATAAATCTATACCAAATACAGATTGGTTCCAGTTTCTTCCTTCACCAAAAGACTCTCAGGATTATATGATGGTAATACACAACCCTTATCATATGGTGAAGGTTGGAAAATAACATTTCAGACAGAATCTTACAATCCCAGTAGTTTTTGTGGGAAATAACTGAAGCGAGTGGAAATTGTCAGGGTCTGATTACTCGCCGATGTTCTCGGAGTCTGAGCCATACGACCAGTGGAAGAATGAAGTGGAGATGTGGACAAGGGTTACGTCCCCACCAAGGAGGAAACAAGGTCCGGCCTCGGCATTCTCACTTCCTAACAAAGGGAAAATCAGAAGCAAAGTATTCTGGGAGCTGGTCGCCCGTCAGTTGGATCCTGATTAAAGTTTGGATTTTCCATTAGGGTTTCGTTGATGAGGTTTACAAGAAAGATGATCTATTGGATATCTGTGATGCATATTTGGACTTGGACAGATTGTGAATTAGGGTGAAAGTATCTTTAGCAGATCTAGATATCAATCAATAGTCAGAATTGGAACAGCACTAATAGGTGAATGAACCCCAGGAATGACTGGGGAACAATTAACAGCAGTTTCAGGTCCGACTGAAAATATCATTGTGATGAACTGCCCAAAGTGGAAAACCAGGGTCATCAAAGTGACACATGGCAGAGAGAATTCTGAGGCTGAAGGTGATGCTGATCAGTCTGAAGGAATTGTCTTCATCACAAGGAGCTTTGGTCCAGTATTTTATTTAGCGAATGCAAAGTCCCCCAGCCGTGCAGTTTCTTCTGGTCCTGCTGTGTTGAGTGCGGATAGGCCTCCGCTGTCTGCGGATTTGACATTCTTCTGTGAGGTGCTGCACAGGAAGCTGGTACTAATGCCCCATCTGTGGAGGTTGGTCAGGCAGGGGCCCTGGCCGGTCCTGAACCTGTTAAGTGTGGGCCACTCTTTCCTGGGAAGGTTGAAAGCAGGCAGCTGTTGGGTTGGGTTTCAGACCAGGTCCTTGTTTGTCAAGTCCAATGATTCCCATTCATTTGCCCAGGTGGAATTTGCGTTGATGTCCTGTGTGGGAGGATTTTTCCAGATTGGCTGTCTTGATGGGAGACATACTTTGGGTGGGCTGAATACATAGAAACATACATAGAAAATAGAAGCAGGAGGAGGCCATTCAGCCCTTCGAGCTGCTCTGCCATTCATTATGATCATGGCTGATCAGTGGCGTGCAGAGGTCTGGTGATGCCCTGGGCAAATCTTGATTGTATGCCCCAAAGACTCAAGTATAAGGCCTAATATACTGAGAAATATTACGAGAAAGGAAAACATTTTGAATATATAAACACAGATGAAACATGAAATAAACGCTTTATTCAATTTTAATATAAATCAATCAAATTTATTAAGTTATTTTCCCCAAATGATACCTCCTGTCACAAAACACCTGAACTACTTCACTTTTTACATCAGCTGTGAGAAATTCTTTTTCAATGCTTATTAAAGCCAGGTTGGTCAGTCGCTCCTGTGACATAGAAGACCTCAGATATGTTTTTATTAATTTCAGTTTTGAAAATGACCTTTCACAGCTTGCGACTGAAAATGCGATTGTAAGCAGTAATCTGTATGAAGCACACAGCGTCGGAAAGACATCCCTCCCATACTGCAGTAAAGAGTCCAGAGCATCTTTAGGATCAGGGGGAACTCTATTCCCTCCAGCTCGAAGGAGCATCACAAAATCAATAATTTTGTCATATAACTGAATTGCAACCACATCATTGTCATAATAATTTGCAAAGTCTGAACATTCCTTTTTTAATTTCTCTCTTTCTTGTTCATCTTCAATCTTCAATCACTACTGAATTTAAGTTCAGAAGAAAAGAAAATCGGTCACTGAGTCTTTGAAGACGGACACTGCAGTCTTCAATTTCAGTTTTTAATCTGTTCACAATCTCTACCATTACTCTATTCATTTCTTCTTGTGCCGTCAGTCCACTATCTCTTGCTGACTCTCCAGGCATTATTCTTCTTCTCCTTGTTCGTGCAATTGGTATTCCCCAATTTTCACAATATTCATTGGCTAAATCTATTGCATTGTGGATAATTTCATCATTCTTCAAATTCAAGATATGAATAAGTCCTCTCAGATCACAAGAAGCTTCATGGAACCCCATTTTCGGATCCTGCAAACGTTTTGAGACTTTCTCCACTGATGATAAAACTGAGTACCAAAAATTGAAATAAGCTATAAATGGGAACTGTTGAATAGAGTTCAGTAGCGATCCTGCATCAGATTTAGTTTCCCTTGAAAATTCTCCTTCCAGCAGGTGTTGAAGGCTTGCAATAACGTTGTCACACTCTTCATGGATTACTTGCACAGCATCATGGCTGGAACTCCATCTTGTGTCACACTGTCTTTTCACAGTCCGAGTGACAAATGATTTTAACACTTCCCAACGAGAAGTAGATGAAGAAAAAAAAGTAAAGAGTTTTTCTAGAATGCCAAAAAATGTAACAACAACAGGTTGCACCTCACTTGCATGGACACAGGCCAAATTGAGGCTATGGTTCTCACAGTTCACAAACACAGCTTTTGGGTTAACTTCAAGAATTTTTTGTTGAACACCTCCTCTCACTCCAGCCATAACTGCTGCGTTATCATATGCTTGACCACGACAGTCATTCATGGAAATTTTGTCTTCTTCCAATTTTTCCTGAATTTTATTTACCAGGCTGACTGCATCTTTCTTGTTGACTTGAAAAAATCCCAGAAATGTCTCCTTTATTTCTACTTTTCTGTTTTCATCAATATGAACGTAACGCAGAATTTCAGAAACCTGATCTTCATGGGCAATATCTGGAGTTGAATCCAGCATTATGCTAAAATATTTTGAGTCCTTAATTTCGGAAATTATATTTTTCTTGACAGTTTCACCAAGAAGATTGATTATTTCGTTTTGAATTCTGTTGGACAAGTAGGTGACACTTTTTGGTTTCTCTTTCCCTCTCTGCAAGTGTTTTGCTAAGATGTCATCATATTTGGCCAAAAGTCTGATTGTTGCTAAAAAGTTTCCTGTATTTTCACTGACTGTCTCCCCTGGCTCTGATAACCCAGATATTCCTTCTCCTCGATGTCCACGATAGGCCAGATTCTGTTTTGCCAGAAAGGATATAACCTCGACAATCCGTTCAGTTATAGCTTTCCATCTTTTCTTTTCAGCAGACATTTGCTGTTTAAGTTCAGCATCTATCGTAGTTGAATGATGGAGTCGAACTACGAGGTTCAGATATTCCCTCATGTGAGCTCTATGAAAAGGGCTTTTCTCATGGTAAAGTATTGTTGGATTTAATTTTCTCCAAGTGGAGAAACTGTGTTCCTTTCCAAAGTTTGACACAGACGACAAATGCTCCTTTGAAAACAAAAAGCAAACAAAACAGTAGCATGCTTTCCGATATGGAGAGTATAACAACCATTTTCTCTCCACAATTTCTCCGTTTGTGGAAACTTTATCAAACCACTGTTTGGAAAATGATCTCCCATCCTTCTCAGCAAATGGACCACCTTTATTCTGATATCTTTCAGGGCCATGTTGTAATATTGTCATCTTCAAATGATCTGGAATCAGTTTCTTCAAACAGCCAAAATCGCTTCTTTGCAAAAATATGCTAAAATCTTCTTTATTTTCTTCACATGGATCATCATCCTGACAACGAGACTGAGGAGAGAGAGTATTATGTTCTGACCAAGCTGAATACGTATCAGAAAAATCCTTCTCTGCACCCACATCATCTTTTACTTCTCCAGGTTCTCCTACTTCTTCTTTACTTCTTTTTATCCATGCATCTAATGCCCCTCTTTGATAGGACTCTTCTTCGACTCTGGCCCTCTTTTTTTTCCTGTTCTGTGCTCCACTCGGTTGTACACGAAATACTCGTAACATTTCATTTTCTATCTCAAAAACCGTAAGACGCATGAGAAAATGGGAAGAAAATGGTAAACAACCGGTCAGTTGCAGACGGATAAACCATATTTCATTTCTTTGTTCCTTCGTATCAAATTATTTCACACTGATTCTCCACTGATAATTTTGTGCAATTTATATCATAGACATGCAAATTAGTGGTATCTGTATTCGAATATTAGCATGTTAAGGAATAAATGTCTCCTATTCCGAGATTAAATGCCATAGCAGTCCTCTGATCATCCAGGCTTCACTCTTACTACATCCCACGTAAATATTTCATTAAATATCACCAAAAAACCTATAAAAAACGTAGTTGCACCTGTTCTAGAGCTATTCACTGACCTGAGTAGGTAAAAGAACTAATCTAGATGCACAAAAAGCTGAAGAAAAGACGAGTTATGACTCTAGGAAACGCAGGAACGAACAGCCACGGAAGGGCCTGTTCTGTGCTGTACTATTCTATGTTCTATGTTCTATGTCTGCTTGTTGCTTTTGATGGTTGCACCACGTACATCATGCGCATGTGTGTGGGGGGATGGGGAGAAGCACCATTTTCTCTAGACAGAAAGGGTACACCATGTTAAAGGAATAAAGGGCTAACAACTGCCTCTGCAGTGTGGTGAGCCTCCAAAAATTGATTTATCGCCGCTGAAATTTTAAAATTACTATCTTATTTCCTTCTCTGGGGCAGCACGGTGGCCTAGTGGTTAGCACAACCGCCTCACGGAACTGAGGTCCCAGGTTCGATCCCGGCTCTGGATCACTGTCCGTGTGGAGTTTGCACATTCTCCCTGTGTCTGCGTGGGTTTCGCCCCCACAACCCAAAAAATGTGCAGAGTAGGTGGATTGGCCACGCTAAATTGCCCCTTAATTGAAAAAAATAATTGGGTAATCTAAATTTTTAAAAAATTAAAAAAAAAAAAATAATAATTTTTTTTCCTTCTCTGATTGGATGCCCCCATCCAATGGATGCCCGGGGCCAATGCACCGTCGCCCCCCCCCACCCTCTGCACGCCACTGGATGTGATACATGCGTCGATGCGGTCTGGGGGTGTTACAGTTATAATGGGTTATTTTGTTGCATTTCATTGTTTGTCGTTATGTTTTATATTTTCTGTAAAAAATTCCAATAAAAATTATATTTTAAAAAAAGAGGATGTCCGGAAACACATCCGTCAGTTGGTCCGCACAGTATCTGGGTGCACGACCAGGGATCCCGTCAGGACCTGCCGCTTACCAAGGGTTCACTTTCAATAAGGCCGATCTGACTTTGGAGGCTGTGACGGTTGGTATGTCACAGGTTTGTGTGTCCAAGGTTGCTGGGGCAGTTGACAAAGGTTTGTTGGTTTCCTGTTGAAGTGAACATAGAATGGATTGAATTTGTCGGGGAGGGGTGCCCTGTTGCCAAAGATTCTTCTCGGCTTTGCAGCTCATTATGTTGTTGAAGCCTTGCCACAGCCGACCAGAGTCCATGTCATTAGTCTGTGACTCTAGCTTAGTCTGGTATTGTTTCTTGGCGTCCCTGTTGGCTTTGTGGAGGTCGTACCTAGATTTCTTGTACAAGTCAGGGTCGCCTGTCTTGAATGCCACAGACATAGAACATAGAACGATACAGCGCAGTACAGGCCCTTCGGCCCTCGATGTTGCACCGACATGGAAAAAAAAACTAAAGGCCATCTAACCTACACTATGCCCTTATCATCCATATGCTTATCCAATAAATTTTTAAATGCCCTCAATGTTGGCGAGTTCACTACTGTTGCAGGTAGGGCATTCCACGGCCTCACCACTCTTTGCGTAAAAAACCCACCTCTGACCTCTGTCCTATATCTATTACCCCTCAATTTAAGGCTATGTCCCCTCGTGCTAGCCACCTCCATCCGCGGGAGAAGGCTCTCGCTGTCCACCCTATCTAACCCTCTGATCATTTTGTATGCCTCTATTAAGTCACCTCTTAACCTTCTTCTCTCTAACGAAAACAACCTCAAGTCCATCAGCCTTTCCTCATAAGATTTTCCCTCCATACCAGGCAACATCCTGGTAACTCTCCTCTGCACCCGTTCCAAAGCTTCCACGTCCTTCCTATAATGAGGCGACCAGAACTGTACGCAATACTCCAAATGCGGCCGTACCAGAGTTTGGTACAGCTGCATCATGACCTCATGGCTCCGGAACTCAATCCCTCTACCAATAAAGGCCAACACACCATAGGCCTTCTTCACAACCCTATCAACCTGGGTGGCAACTTTCAGGGATCTATGTACATGGACACCGAGATCCCTCTGCTCATCCACACTACCAAGAATTTTACCATTAGCCAAATATTCCGCATTCCTGTTATTCTTTCCAAAGTGAATCACCTCACACTTCTCCACATTAAACTCCATTTGCCACCTCTCAGCCCAGCTCTGCAGCTTATCTATGTCCCTCTGTAAACTGCAACATCCTTCCGCACTGTCTACAACTCCACCGACTTTAGTGTCGTCTGCAAATTTACTCACCCATCCTTCTGCGCCCTCCTCTAGGTCATTTATAAAAATGACAAACAGCAACGGCCCCAGAACAGATCCTTGTGGTACGCCACTCGTAACTGAACTCCATTCTGAACATTTCCCATCAACTACCACTCTCTGTCTTCTTTCAACTAGCCAATTTCTGATCCACATCTCTAAATCACCCTCAATCCCCAGCCTCCGTATTTTCTGCAATAGCCGACCGTGGGGAACCTTATCAAACGCTTTACTGAAATCCATATACACCACATCAACTGCTCTACCCTCGTCTACCTGTTCAGTCACCTTCTCAAAGAACTCGATAAGGTTTGTGAGGCATGACCTACCCTTCACAAAACCATGCTGACTATCCCTAATCATATTATTCCTATCTAGATGATTATAAATCGTATCTTTTATAATCCTCTCCAAGACTTTACCCACCACAGACGTTAGGCTCACCGGCCTATAGTTACCGGGGTTATCTCTACTCCCCTTCTTGAACAAAGGGACCACATTTGCTATCCTCCAGTCCTCTGGCACTATTCCTGTAGCCAATGATGACCTAAAAATCAAAGCCAAAGGCTCAGCAATCTCTTCCCTGGCTTCCCAGAGAATCCTAGGGTAAATCCCATCCGGCCCCGGGGACTTGTCTATTTTCACCTTGTCCAGAATTGCCAACACTTCTTCCCTACGCACCTCAATGCCATCTATTCTAATAGCCTGGGTCTCAGCATTCTCCTCCTCAATATTATCTTTTTCTTGAGTGAATACTGACGAAAAGTATTCATTTAGTATCTCGCTTATCTCCTCAGCCTCCACACACAACTTCCCACCACTGTCCTTGACTGGCCCTACTCTTACCCTAGTCATTCTTTTATTCCTGACATACCTATAGAAAGCTTTTGGGTTTTCCTTGATCCTACCTGCCAAAGACTTCTCATGTCACCTCCTTGCTCGTCTCAGCTCTCTCTTTAGATCCTTCCTCGCTTCCTTGTAACTATCAAGCGCCCCAACTGAAACTTCACGCCTCATCTTCACATAGGCCTCCTTCTTCCTCTTAACAAGAGATTCCACTTCTTTGGTAAACCACGGTTCCCTCGCTCGACCCCTTCCTCCCTGCCTGACTGGTACGTACTTATCAAGAACATGCAATAGCTGTTCCTTGAACAAGCTCCACATATCCAGTGTGCCCAACCCTTGCAGCCTACTTCTCCAACCAACACATCCTAAGTCATGTCTAATGGCATCATAATTGCCCTTCCCCCAGCTATAACTCTTGCTCTGCGGGGTATACTTATCCCTTTCCATCACTAACGTAAAGGTCACCGAATTGTGGTCACTGTCTCCAAAGTGTTCACCTACCTCCAGATCTAACACCTGGCCTGGTTCATTACCCAAAACCAAATCCAAAGTGGCCTCACCTCTTGTTGGCCTGTCAACATATTGTGTCAGAAAACCCTCCTGCACACATTGTACAAAGAACGACCCATCCAATGTACTCGAACTATATCTTTTCCAGTCAATATTAGGAAAGTTAAAGTCTCCCATAACAACTACCCTGTTACTTTCGCTCTTTTCCAGAATCATCTTCGCCATCCTTTCCTCTACATCTCTAGAACTATTAGGTGGCCTATAAAAAACTCCCAACAGGGTGACCTCTCCTTTCCTGTTTCTAACCTCAGCCCATACTACCTCGGAAGAAGAGTCCCCATCTTGCATCCTTTCTACCACCGTAATACTGTCCTTGACTAGCAGCGCCACACCTCCCCCTCTTTTGCCCCCTTCTCTGACCTTACTAAAGCACCTAAACCCTGGAACCTGCAACAACCATTCCTGTCCCTGCTCTATCCATGTCTCTGAAATGGCCACAACATCGAAGTCCCAGGTACCAACCCATGCTGCCAGTTCCCCTACCTTATTTCGTATACTCCTGGCATTGAAATAGACACACTTCAAACCACAGACCTGAACACTGCCGCCCTCCTGCGAAGTCAAAACTGTGCTCCTGACCTCTCTACTCTCAATCTCTCGCACCCCAAAACTACAATCCAGGTTCCCATGCCCCTGCTGAATTAGTTTAAACCCCCCCAAAGAGTACTAACAAATCTCCCCCCCAGGATATTGGTGCCCCTCAGGTTCAGATGTAGACCATCCTGTCTATAGAGGTCCCACCTTCCCCAGAAAGAGCCCCAGTTATCCAGAAATCTGAATCCCTGGCCTTCAGTACGGAGTGAATCTCCCGATTAAACCATGGTTTCTGGTTGGGAAACGTACATACTATCTTCTTTGACACACAATCTTCTACACACTTTCTTTTCTTTAAATTTAGAGTACACAATTATTTTTTCCAATTAAGGGGCAATTTAGCGTGGCCAATTCACCTAACCTGCACATCTTTTGGGTCGTGGGGGCGAAACCCACGCAGACACGGGGAGAATGTGCAAACTCCACACAGACAGTGACCCAGGGCCGGGACTCGAACCCGGGTCCTCAGCGCTGTAGGCAGCAATGCTAACCACTGTGCCACGGTGCTGCCCTTTCTACACACTTTCTGATGAAGTCTGTGATGGTGCTGGCAAACTCGTTTAGGTTGGCTGCCGAGTTCTTGAATATGGACCAGTCCACTGACTCCAAGCAGTCGCTTAGGAGCTCTTCCTTTGTCTCAGACCAACATTTGCACAACCTTCTTAACCGGATTCTCCCGTTCAGTTTCTGCTTGTATGCCGGGAGAAGGAGCACCATCTTGTGGTACGATTTCCCGAAGTGCTGTTGGGGGATGGATTGAGAGGTGCCCTTGATGTTTGTGTAGCAGTGGTCAAGGATTTTGGGGCCCCTGTTGGGACATAAGATGTGGTGGTGGAATTTTGGCTGTACACTCGAGGTTGGCCTGGTGAAAGTCCCCGGCCACGATGAACAAGGCCTCCGGGTATTCTGCTTCATTGTTAGGTGTGACGTCGCTCTTGTTTGATCAGGTTGGATGAGGTTCTGAAGCTCTTTGTGCAGTGAGAGCAGCTGAACGGTCTCTCCTCAGAGTGAATGCGCTGGTGGGACATCAGTAGCTGAGAGCTTTTGAAACCCATCCTGCAGTCGGAGCATTTAAAGGGTCTCTCATTGGTGTGATTGACATTGTGGTTCAGCAGGCTGGATAATTGAGCAAATCCTTTATCACACACAGAGCAGATGAATGGCTTCTCCCCGGTGTGAACGCTCTGGTGGCTCTTCAGGTAGCATAACTGAACGAATCCCTTATCACACACGGAGCAGATGAATGGCCTCTCCCCAGTGTGAACTCTCTGGTGTGCCTTCAGGTTGGATAACTGAGCAAATCCCTTATCACACACAGAGCAGGTGAATGGCCTCTCCCTGGTGTGAACTCGCTGGTGTGCCTTCAGGTTGGATAACTGAGTGAATCCCTTATCACACACTGTGCAGCTGAATGGCCTCTCCCCAGTGTGAACTCGTTCGTGTCTCCGCAAGTTTCCTATGGTAGCGAATCCCTTTTCACACTGAGAACAGGTGAAAGGCCTCTCTCCAGTGTGAATGCGTTGATGCCTTTCCAGCAGGCATGGGGCTGTGAATCCCATCCCACAATCCTCACATTTCCATGGTTTTTCCATGGTCCGGGTGATCTTGCGTCTCACCGCGTTGGACGATCAGTTGAAGCCTCGTCCACACACAGAACACCGATACAGTCTCTCCCTGCTGTGAATGGTGTAGTATTTTTTCAGGCTGTGTAACTGGTTATAGCTCTTTCCACATTCAATGCTCTGTAACAGTCTCACACGGGTGTGTGTGTCTCAGTGCTTTTCCAGACACACCGATGTTTAAAATCTCTTGAAGCAGACAGAATAGACAAACAGCTCTCCTTCTAGATTCAAAGGCCGATGATATTCGGTTCCCAAGAATTGAGTGACTCAGTCAGTTCTTGACGTGATATTTAGTTTGAGATATCCACCTCAAACCCCTCTTGTTCTAACTTCCTGCAGAAAGATTTTACAAAAATCATCACGATCAGTACAGGATAGAAATTCAGAACCGACAATTCTAGTTTCTATCGAACATTGTTAGCTCTCTCTCTTTCCCTCAAATGCTCTAAATCTCAATCTGACACACTCTCCCTCCATTCTCACTCTTGCTTATCTCATATTCACCCTCCCAATTCTCCTGAAGGTGCTGATTCAGGCTGATTGATGGATCCCTGCTTACTGCTTCCTGTTCTGGACACAGAGGCTGCCAGACAGATATATGTCTATGTTACTGGACAAAAAATGTGTGTAATATACAGAATGGATTCACTTCCTCCCCTCCCAATTCTTATGAAGGTGCTGATTAATGCTGATCAACAAATCGAAACTCATTACAACCTGTAGAAGAGTAGAGAATCTCCATCTAAGTATATTTACTGATTAGAGATGGGGTGATTCTATATAATGTAGGTACAGTACTATATTCCAAAACTAGAAATAATAATGCATGTATTTTATTACAGGACCATCAATAATATATATAAGACTTCCGGTTGCGGCTATGACTAGCTAAGCCGCACATTTGGAAGCTCCTGCAACAAAGGTGTTTTTGGGCCAATTGGAGGGCCCCAACGGCGCTGAAAAAACGAATCCCGGTGGGGGAAGGTCCCCTGAGGAGAACTAGACCGATTTTATGGTCGGTACCCGGAGCGGAGCGGCAAGAAAAACGGCAGCAGCTCCCCAAAAAAAGCGGGGGAAGAAAATCAAAATGGCGGCCGGCGGTGCACCGGAGGAGTGGAAGAAATGGGCGGAGGAGCAGCAGGCCGCTCTCCTCCGTTTTTTCACGGAGATGAAAGTGGAACTCTTAGAGTCCATGAACGCGACGGCCACCAGGTTGGTGGGAGCCCAGGCGATCCAAGAGGCGTCGATTAAAGATCTGCAGCAGGAGATGGCCGCGAGGGAGGAGGAGGCCACAGTCATCGGGGCAAAGGTGGAGGCGCACGAGGCACTCCACACGAAGTGGCAGAGCCGCTTCGAGGAGCTGGACACTCGGATGAGGAGGAAAAATTTGAGGATCCTGGGCCTGGAAGAAGGCCTGGAGGGGTCGGATCTCCCGGGATATGTGGCGGAGATGTTGAGCTCCCTGATGGGGGAAGGGGCCGGTCCGGCGCCCCTGGAATTGGAAGAGGCATACCGGGTCATGGCCAGGAGGCCTAGGGCAAACGAGCCCCCGAGGGCGGTGCTGGTGCGGTTCCAGCGGCTAAGTGATCGAGAGAAAGTCCTGAGGTGGGCTAAAAGGGAGAAAAGCAGCAAGTGGCAGAACTCGACGGTAAGGGTGTACCAGGACTGGAGTGCGGAGGTGGCAAAGCGGCGGGCCCGGTACAACCGGACAAAGGCGGTGCTACACGCGAAAAAGATCAAATTTGGAATGTTGCAACCGGCGCGCTTGTGGGTCACCTACAAGGACCAACATCATTATTTCGAGTCCCCAGAGGAGGCCTGGACCTTTGTACAAGAGGAAAAGTTGGACACGAACTAAAACCTGGGAGCACCGGCGGTCGTAGCCGCCGGGGGACTCTTGATTGTGCAAGTGGCCCTTTTCTTTTTCAGGCCAGGTCGGAACTGGGTAACAGTTTCGTGGAGTGTTTGGGGTGTTTTTTCTCGAACGGTTGACTTTTCTGAATATTTTGAAGGTTTCGAGTTGTTGGGTGTTTCTGTATATTTGTACTGTTGAAATCTCTATTGTGGGTCGTTGGCTTCTTATGGGGTGTTTTTTCCCGTTTCCAATTTCCCTTAGTTATTTACCCCTCCTACCCTTTTTCTTTGGGTGCTTGGGGGGGTTTTTTGGTTCTTTTTTTTCTTTTCGGGTTATGGTTATCTGCGGTTATTTATACTGTTTGATGGAGGGTGATGGTTGGGCACGCGGTTAGTTGATAGTTAGTTAATTATTTTGTTATTTAAGTATGTAGTTAAGTATTTATGTATTTAGTTGCCATTGGGTATTTGTATTTATAGCGTTAAGTTGGGGAGACGGGACGGGGGGGAGCGGGTTGATTATGCGGGTCTTTCTCGGGGGTTTTAAGGGGATCTTTCACGGGCGCAGATGGGGTGAACCGGGAGGAGTCGGAATGTGGCAGGAGCAGCCGGGTCAGCGGAGACCAGCTGACTCTCGGGAGTACGATGTGGGGTACATCGCGGCTAGGAGGGGTCCTAGCCAGGGGGGGGGGGGGGGGGGGGGGAAGGGGAGGGGACTGGGGGGGGACACCGGGTTGCTGCTAGAAAGACCAGGGACGAGAAGGGGAGAGCCGGGGGGGGTGGGGGGGGGGGCCATCGCTATGGGAAGCGGGTCAGAAAAGAAGGGATGACCCGGGGCGAGCAAGGGACAAGACATGGCTAATCGACAGGGAGTAGGGACGGGTCGCTCTGCGACCCGATTGATCACGTGGAACGTAAGGGGGCTGAATGGGCCGGTCAAAAGATCAAGGGTCTTCTCACACCTGAAGGGACTGAAGGCTGATGTAGCAATGCTGCAGGAGACTCATTTGAGGGTAGCAGATCAGGTCCGCCTGAGAAGGGGGTGGGTGGGACAGGTGTTCCACTCAGGCTTGGATATCAAGAACCGGGGGGGTGGCGATTTTGGTGGGAAAGAGAGTGTCGTTTGTGGCGGCAGAGGTGGTGGCAGACAAGGAGGGCAGGTACGTGATGGTGAGGGGTAGGCTGCAGGGAGAGAGTGTGGTACTGGTAAATGTGTATGCCCCGAACTGGGACGACGCGGGTTTTATGAGGCGCCTGCTGGGCCTCATCCCGGGACTGGAGGCAGGGGGCCTGATCATGGGAGGGGACTTTAATACGGTGTTAGACCCTGGGCTGGATAGATCGAGTTCCAGGACGAATAGGAGGCCGGCAGCGGCAGAGGTGTTAAGGGGGTTCATGGAGCAGATGGGAGGGGTAGACCCATGGAGATTTGGTAGGCCTAGGGCGAGGGAGTATTCTTTTTTCTCCCACGTCCACAGAGTGTACTCTAGGATCGATTTTTTCGTATTGAACAGGGGGCTGATACCGAGAGTGCAGGACACGGAGTACTCGGCCATTGCGATATCGGACCATGCACCACATTGGGTGGACGTGGACATGGGGGAGGCGCGGGACCAACGCCCGTTGTGGCGCCTGGATGTAGGGCTGTTGGCGGACGAAGAGGTGTGCAGAAGGGTGAGAACGGGCATTGAGAACTATCTGGGTACGAATGACACAGGTGAGGTGCAGGTGGGGACGGTCTGGGAGGCCTTGAAAGCAGTGATTAGAGGAGAGCTGATCTCCATAAGGGCACACAGAGAGAGGAAGGAGAGGCAGGAAAGGGAGAGGCTGGTGGGGGAGCTCCTAGAAGTAGATAGGAAATATGCGGCGGCGCCAGAGGAGGGGCTATTAAGGGAGCGGCGTAGCTTGCAGGCCAGGTTCGACCTACTGACCACTAGGAAGGCGGAAATGCAGTGGAGAAGGGCGCAGGGTGCGGCGTATGAGTACGGGGAAAAGGCGAGCAGGATGCTGGCACACCAGCTTCGTAAGCGAGATGCAGCCAGAGAGATTGGGGGAGTGAGAGAGAGGGGTGGGGATGTAGTGCAGAAGGGGCAAGAGGTGAATAGGGTCTTTAGGGACTTCTATAGGGAATTGTATAGGTCTGAACCGCCGAAGAGGAGAGGGGGAATGAAGAACTTTCTCGACAAATTGGGGTTCCCAAAGGTACAGGAGGAGCTGGTGGAAGGGTTGGGGGCGCCGATAGAGCTGCAGGAGCTAATTAAAGGGATAGGCCAGATGCAGGCGGGGAAGGCGCCGGGGCCGGATGGGTTCCCGGTGGAGTTTTACAGGAAATTTGTGGACTTGGTGGGTCCAGTGCTGGTGCGAGCCTTCAATGAGGCGCGCGAGGGGGGGGTTCTGCCTCCAACAATGTCGCAGGCCCTGATCTCCTTGATTTTGAAGCGGGACAAGGACCCGGTCCAGTGCGGGTCCTACAGGCCTATCTCCCTCTTAAATGTAGATGCCAAGCTGTTAGCAAAGGTCCTGGCAACCAGGATAGAGGACTGTGTGCCAGGGGTAGTCCATGAAGACCAGACGGGGTTCGTGAAGGGACGCCAACTTAACACAAATGTTCGGAGATTGTTAAATGTGATTATGATGCCAGCAGTGGAAGGGGAGGCGGAGATAGTGGTAGCGCTGGACGCGGAGAAGGCATTTGACAGGGTGGAGTGGGAATACTTGTGGGAGACGTTGGAAAGGTTTGGGTTTGGGGAGGGATTTATCAAGTGGGTAAAACTGCTCTATTCAGCTCCGATGGCAAGTGTGGTAACAAACGGGAGGAGGTCAGAATATTTTGGGCTCCATCGAGGTACCAGGCAGGGATGTCCCCTATCTCCCTTACTCTTTGCATTAGCGATTGAGCCGTTGGCGATGGCACTGAGGGGTTCAGGGGGGTGGAGAGGACTGACAAGGGGAGGGGAGGAACATCGGGTCTCGCTCTATGCGGATGATTTGTTGTTGTATGTGGCAGACCCGGAGGGGGGAATGCCGGAGGTAATGGGGATACTAGCGGAGTTCGGGGACTTTTCGGGATATAAATTAAATCTGGGGAAAAGTGAGGTCTTTGTAATACACCCGGGAGACCAAGGGGAGGGAATTGGGAGGCTCCCCTTCAAAAGAGCAGTTAAAAGTTTTAGGTATTTGGGGGTGCAGGTGGCAAAGAACTGGGGGACCCTACACAAGTTGAACTTTTCCAGACTGGTGGAGCAGATGGAGGAGGAGTTTAAGAGGTGGGACATGGTGCCGCTGTCGCTAGCAGGGAGGGTGCAGTCAGTTAAAATGACGGTCCTCCCGAGGTTCTTGTTTTTGTTCCAGTGTCTGCCCATCTTCCTCCCCAGGGCCTTTTTCAAGAAGGTAACGAGTAGTATCATGGGGTATGTGTGGGCACATGGCACCCCGAGAGTTAGAAGGGTCTTTTTGGAGCGGAGTAGGGATAGTGGAGGGCTGGCGTTACCCAACCTTTCAGGATATTACTGGGCGGCAAATACATCGATGGTACGAAAGTGGATGATGGAAGGGGAGGGGGCAGCCTGGAAGCGCATGGAGAGGGCGTCCTGCGGCAACATAAGCTTAGGGGCACTGGTAACGGCACCATGGCCGCTCCCTCCCACGAGGTATACCACGAGCCCGGTGGTGGCGGCCACCCTCAAGATCTGGGGGCAGTGGAGGCGACACAGGGGGGAAGTGGGAGGTCTGATAGGGGCACCACTAAGAGGGAACCACAGATTTGCGCCGGGAAACACAGGAGGGGGATTCCAGAGCTGGCAGAGGGCGGGTATTAGACAACTGAGGGACTTGTTTATAGAGGGGAGGTTTGCGAGCCTGGGAGAGCTGGAGGAGAAATTTGGGCTCCCCCCGGGGAACACGTTCAGGTACCTCCAAGTGAAGGCATTTGCCAGACGACAGGTAGCGGGGTTCCCCGCGCTCCCCGACAGGGGGGTGAGTGATAGGGTGCTATCAGGGGTCTGGGTCGGGGAGGGGAAGATCTCGGACATCTATAAGATTATGCAGGAGGTGGAGGAGGTACCAGTAGAGGAGCTGAAAGATAAGTGGGAGTTAGAGCTGGGGGAACAGATAGAGGACGGGACATGGGCAGACGCCCTGGAGAGGGTTAACTCGTCGTCGTCATGTGCGCGACTAAGTCTCATTCAATTTAAGGTACTGCATAGAGCCCACATGACGGGGACAAGGATGAGTCGGTTTTTCGGGGGTGAAGACAGGTGTATTAGATGTTCGGGAAGCCCTGCGAATCATGCACATATGTTTTGGGCATGTCCGGCACTGGAGGAGTTCTGGAAGGGGGTGGCAGGGACGGTGTCGAGAGTGGTGGGGTCCAGGGTCAAGCCAGGATGGGGACTTGCGATCTTCGGGGTTGGGGTGGAACCGGGGGTACAGGAGGCGAGGGAGGCTGGAATATTAGCCTTTGCGTCCTTGGTGGCTCGGAGGAGGATCCTGATTCAGTGGAGGGACGAAAGGCCTCCGAGTGTTAACACCTGGTTAAACGACATGGCAAACTTTATCCAATTGGAAAGGATCAAATTCGCCCTGAGAGGGTCGGTGCAGGGGTTTTCCAGGCGATGGCAACCCTTCCTAGACCTCTTGGATCAGAGATAGAAACTGAGGCCATGACAGCAGCAACCCGGGAGGGGAGGGGAGGGCGGGAGGGGGGGAGGGGGGGGGGGGGGAGGGGGGAAAACGACGAAGGAAGTACGGTAGCGGCGGTGGCACGGGCAAGGCCTGCCCGAGGACGCTGCTAGAAATGATAAGTTGGTCTGACTGTCGGTTCGCCGGCGGGGGGGGAGGGGGGGGGATGCGCGGGTAGGGGGGGGGGGGGGGGGGGGGGATTCTTTTTCTCTTTCTTGTTAAGTAGGGGGGTTTGACTTTGTGTTGTTATAATTTAAATGTAAATGTAGGGGGGGTTAAAATGTTTGTATTTTGAAAAATTCAATAAAAATTATTTAAAAAAAAAATAATATATATAATACATTCCATATATCTCTGTCCAATATAAAAAAAATTTAAATTCATTTACGGGATGTGAGAGTCGCTGGTTTAGCCGGCATTTATTGCCCATCCCCAGTTACCCTTCAGAAGGTCGTGATGAGTTGCCTTCTTGAATCGCTGCAGCCCTTGAGTTGTAGGTACATCCCCTGTGCTGTCAGGGAAGGAGTTCCAGGATGTCGCCCCAGCAACAACGAAGGAAGGGTGATATATTTCCAAGTCTGAGGAACCTAGGTGAGTTACTGCAGTGCACATTGTAGATTGTATGCACGGCTGCCGTAGTTCGCCGTTGGTGGAGAGTGTGAATATTTGTGGAATGGGGAGCAGTCAAGCAGGCTGCTTTGTTCTGGATGGTGTAGGACAGCATCTTAAGTGTTGTTGGAGCTGCACTCAATCAGGCAAGTGGTGATTATTCTATTACACATCCGACTTGTGCCTTGTATATGGTAGATAGGCTTTGGGGGTCAGAAGGTGCGTTACTCACTGTAGTCTTTGGCCTGCCCTGGTGGCCACAGTATTAATATGGCTCGTCCAGTTCAGTTTCTGATCAATGGTAATCCTCAGGATGTTGGTTGTGGAGGATTCAGCGATGCTACTGCCACTGAATGTCAAGGGGCGGTGGTTAGATCCTCCTTTGTAGGAGATGGTTATTGCCTGGCACTTGTGTAGCACAAATATAACTTGCCACTTATCAGCCCACATCTGGATACTGTGCAGGACATGCTGCATTTGGACATGGACGACTTCATTATCTGAGGAGTCATGAATGGTGCTGAACATTGTGCAGTCATTCGCAAACATTCCCACTTCTCACCTTATGATGAAAGGGAGGTCATTGATGAAACAGCTGAAGATGGTTGGGTATAGGAATGTGCCCTGAGGAACTCCTGGAGCTGAGATGATTGACCTCCAACCATCACAACTCTCTTCCTTTGTGCCAGGCATGACTCCAACCAGCGGAGAGTTTTCCCCGATTCCCATTGACTCCAGTTTAGCTGGGGCTCCTTGATGCTATACTCGGTCAAATGCTGCCTTGATGCCAAGGGCAGTCACTCACACCTCACCTCTGGCATTCAGCTCTTGTCCATGTTTGAATCAAGGTTGTAATGAGGTCAGGAGCTGAGTGACCCTGGTGGGACCCAAACTGAACGTCCGTGAGCAGGTTTCGCTAAGTAAGCACCGCTTGATAGAGCTGTTAATGACTCTGTCCATCACTTTGCTGATGGTGGAGAGTATTCCGACAGGGAAGTAATTGGCTGAATTGGATTTGTCCTGTTTACTGTTCCCTTTAACGTCAGCCATCTCCTGGGGAAAGCAGCCCTTTAATTGTGAACATTAGGAAAGAGACCATCATTTTAGCCAGACAAATAAATGTGTCAAGCTGAGGGAGCAAAGGATGTCAATGTCTTTAAGAGAGAGACCTGGGCCAAGCTTCCCAGAGTCTGCACCCTCCCTGGATTCACTTCCTTTCCCTTCAGTTGCTGCAAGTCACCAATTGAAGATCAAAATGTGAAAATAAATGGAAAGGGGGAGAAAAGAAAGTGTTTTACTCACAGATGTTGGAGACAGGAGGAAGTTTCAGTCTGTGTGCAGCTCAAGCTCACTCAGTGTTGGGGAACAACAGCTTTGCTCGGCACAAACCTCCATGTCCAACTTCCGCATTGAGACAATGGGGGAGCTCTGATTGGCGGAGGAGCAGAGTCCTTCCGGTCCTCCAAACTTCCTATTGGTCAACACCTCAGCGGTAAGGTCAGCCGAAGTGAGCTCCTCTGCACATGCGCAGCTTCCCCTTCCCTTCGACATGCGCAGTACCGGGTCAGGGGATCACTGACGGCCGGAACTGTCAGCCGGTTGCCTGGAAATTTGTGTGATGATCGGTATTTACCTTTAATACCTTGCCCCTTTAAGAGGCTTGGAACCCTGGGAGACTCCGCCTCTGGCTACGCCCCCAGGAAACAGTATATTGGAGAAGGCTCCATGCGGCGACCACACTTCTCTCGAATGCAGTCCTGTTCTTTGTATGTTAAAGCCTTTGATTACCGTCCTCGCTCACGCGTCGTAATTGAGAGTGCCTCACCTTGTCTCGAGATGTGTGGAGGAAGGGAACTGTGGGTGGGGGGCGGGGCTCCCGCATCTGCGCGCGCTGGGCAATGACGTCACTACGGAGCGGATCTATTCCTGTTGGCTGATTTCAAGGACGAGTTCCTTTGTGATGTCACAATGTGGAGGTTGGACAATGAGTTTCAGACTAAAACTTCCTCCTCTGGGCAACATCTGGGAACAAATCAATGTCTCCCCCTTTCAGAAGGTCATAAGATATAGGAGCAGAGTTAGGCCATTTGGCCCATTGAGTATAATCCTTCAACCCGATTAAAAATCTGTCTAATTCCTCCTTAAATTTACTCACTGTCCCAGCTCCACCGCACTCTGGGGTAGTGAATTCCACAGATTTACAGCCCTTTGGGAGAAGCAGTTTCTCCTCAACTCTTTCGAATTTGTTACCTCTTTTTAAAAATAATCTTTATTGTCACAAGTAGGCTGACATTAACACTGCAATGAAGTTACTGTGAAAAGCCCCTGCGCTCCACATTTTGGCGACTGTTCGGGCACGCAGAGGGCGAATTCAGAATGTCCAAATGATCTAACAGCACGTCTTTCAGGGCTTGTGGGAGGAAACCGAAGCACCCGGTGAAATCATAGAATTTACAGTGCAGAAGGAGGGCATTCAGCCCATTGAGTCTGCACTAGCCGCTGGAAAGAGCACCCCACCCCAGCCCAGGCCTCCACCCCATGTCCGTAACCCACCTAACTTTTTGGACACTGAGGGCAATTTATCATGGCCAATCCACCGTTCATTATGGCTAATCTACCTAACCTGCACATCTTTGAACTGTGGGAGGAAACCGGAGCATCCGTACAAAACCTATGCAGACACGGGGAGAACATGCAGACTCCACACAGCCAGTGACCCAAACCGGAATCGAAGCTGGGTCCTTGGAGATGTGAAGCAGCTGTGCTAACCACTGTGCTACCATGCTGCCCATCTTATCCTCAGACTATTACCTCTCGTTCTAGAATGCCTGAAAGACGTGCTGTTAGGTGAATTGAACATTCTAAATTCTCCTGTGTACCTGAACAGGCACCGGAATGTGGCGACTTGGGGAGTTTCGCAGTAACTTCATTGCCGTGTTTGAAAAAATATTTAAAGTACCCAATTCAGTTTTTCCAACTAAGTTGCAATTTAGCGTGGCCAATCCACCTGGGCTGCACATCTTTGGGTTGTGGGGGTGAAACCCACGCAAACGGGGAGAATGTGCAAACTCCGCATGGACAGTGACGCAGATGCGGGATCGAACCTAAGACCTCAGCACCGTGAGGCAGCAATGCTAACCACTGTGTCACCGTGCTGCCCCATTGCCGTGTTAATGTGAGTCTACTTGTGACAAAAATAAAGATTATTATTATTAAGAGGGAGTAACCTCTCCAAAGCAGCCTTCAGGACACGCAACAATGCAGAATCGCCGAGCAGAAACTTATTGCCAAGTTCCGTACACATGAGAACGGCCTCAACCGGGACCTTGGAATCATTTTGCATGACATTCACCCCCTCACCCCCACCCCCCCACCATGTGGACTGGGCATTGCGGAATCCTACCAACTGTCCTGGCTTGAGACAATTCACACCTCTTTAACCTATGATTATCCCTCTCTCCAGTCACTCTGTCTGGACCTGTAAAGACTTATTACCTGCAAAGACTCGCATTCAAAAGTGTCGTCTTGCATCATTGACTTTATCAATTTATATGTTTCTGGAACCCACCTCTTCATTCACCTGAGGCAGGAGCAGTGCTCCGAAAGCTAGTGATTCAAAACAAACCTGTTGAACTTTAACCTGGTGCTGTAAGACTTCTCACTGTGCTCACCCCAGTCCAACGCCGACATTACCACATTAAAGTAAAAGGTCAAAGTGGCAGCACGGTGGCGCAGTGGTTAGTGCTGCTGACTCACGGCGCCGAGGTCCCAGGTTCAATCCCGGCTCTGGGTCACTGTCCGTGTGGAGTTAGCACATTCTCCCCGTGTTTGCGTGGGTTTCACACCCACAACCCAAAGATGTGCAGGGTAGGTGAATTGGCAATGCTAAATTGCCCCTTAATTGGAAAAAAATAAATTGGGTACCCTAAAAACTTTAAAAAGTAATAGGGCAAAGTCTATTTATAGTTTGCGATACATTCCTAATAAAAATAGTGTTCAGACATTGTTGCTTCTAGTTTTTTGCAGTAAAACTTATAAAACTTGTTAAAAAGTTTTTGCCTCATGACTCTTCAATTTGTTCACATTGATTCAAGTACAGTGATTATTCTGTTAATCTGTGAACAAAGTGGTGTCAGTTCATGCAGATCACTGTCTGAACTCAATTTCATTACTTGTTTTTGTTACTGACTAGGGTGCCTCTCTCTCTCTCTTTTCTCTCCTCTCTCTCCTGCCTCTCTCAGTCTCTGGTGTTCCCCTCTCTCTCTGGTGCCTCTCTCTCCCTCTGCTGCCTCTCTCTCTCTGTGTCTCTCTCAGCTGCCTCTCAGTCCCTGCTGTTAGTGCTTCGGAAGGTAGGTGGGATAGTTTCCTTTGGTAGCCGAGGGCCAAGAATATAAGAACAGGGAGATTGTGCTGGAACTGCTTCAAACACCAGTTAGACCACAGCCGGAGCGCTGTGGACAGTTCTGGTCGCCACATTACAGGAAGGATGTGTTCACACGAGAGATGCTGTAGAGGGGATTGATGATGATGTTACCCAGGATGGAGAATTTTAACTATGAGGAAAGATTGGAGAGGCTGGGATTGTTCTCATTGGATCAGAGGAGGTTGAGGGGAGATTGAATTGAGTTGTGTGTAATTCTGAGGGGCTCAGATAGACTGAATATTTCCCTCAGCAGAGTCCAGCCCCTGCAGTCAAAGATGAAGTGGCTGGTGTGTCAGGAAGTGAGATGAGTGAGTGACTCTCTATCCGCACAGAGAACATGTAAACAGCAGCTCCCCAGTTTGAACTCGCTGGTGTGTCAACAGGCTGGAGGATTGGCTGAATTCCATCCCACTCCTGGAACATTTTTCAATGTCCTCTCCCCAGTGCCAGCAGGCTGCCTGACTGAGAGAAGCTCTGTCCACAGACAGAGCAGATGAATGGCCTGTCGTTAATATGTTGATGCTGGTGTCATATTGATATTGTTCATTCCGGGGACTTCCGGTGACAACATGTCGGTGGATGTCACACGTTAAGTGGCTCCTGTGAGAGGCCCAGATTTTGGACTTTTATGTCCAGTTTCGGGTAGTTTTTAGATGAGTTGTTGTGGGAAGTCATAAGGAGGCTGACGAAGTCCCAGAGGAAAGGTGCTCGAAAGAAGGGGGTGAGTGAAGGTCCGCCGGCGAGTGCTGCTGTGAGTCCTGCAGGAAGGAAGATGGCGGGGGCTGGGTCGTCGGGTGGGGCCGCACCCCTCACCGGGGAAACTCTGACCGAGGTGATGTCAGAGCTTCAGACATAAGTAGATATTACCCCTTTGAACTGAATCACCCATATTCCTCTTGGTGGTCTGTTCTATTCTCTGAGCCATCACCCATTTGTCCTGGCTGATCCTCGGTCGTTGCTGAAACGGAATCTTCAATGCTTGGTTCTTAGACTCCTTCTGACCCGTGTCCCAGACAGGTCAAATTTACTCTACTTCGAACTGTTGAACGACATCTTTCTTCTAACCATAGAGCCATTCGTCAGACATTGTGGTTAAAGGTCTCAACTCAGGCTCTGCTCGGCATTTCACAATCTTTTCCATCAGTGCATCGCAGACTCTAAATAGGTCACCGGTCAAAAGATAACAGGTATCATTTCAAGTTGACCAAAACCTTCCCATCATGCCTGCAATCAGTTATTTTAACACAAACAGGGTCTTATCGCTACAGTTTGAAAGGCTGTTTGCCAAGCATTTGGAGGTGCTTCAGAGGGAGATGCTGGCTTCACTTTAGAGTGGGTGGAGGAGGCGATTGCCCTGGTAAAGGTGGCAGAGATGAAGATGTCGGTCGAAGTGTGGGAGCAAGGAGAGAAGTTGAAGGGGGTGGAGGAGACACTGTCACTACACAGAAACAGTTCACCTCGATGGGTGAGGAGCTGTGGAGAGAGTAATGGAGGGTTAACAAAGGTTCAGAGGGAAGGTAGGGGACCTAGAGAACTGGTCAAGGAGGGAAAATATGAAAATCATGGGCCTGCCTGAGGAGTGGAGGGCCTGAGGCCGACCGAGTACTTTGCAAAGATTTTTGCTGAGTTAGTGGGGGAGGAAGAAGATGCACGTGCTACGGGTTAGACAGGTCACATCGGTCACTCAGGCCGAAGTCTGGAGTGAATGAGCCACCACGGGCGGTTGTAGTCGGCTTCCACAGCTACCACGTGAAGGAGAAGGTTTTGAGCTTGGCATCCTAGCAATGCCATGTAGGCACCCTAGCAGTGCCACCCAGGTGCCAGCATGGCAATTCTGGGGTGCCCAGGTAGCACTGTCAGGCTGGCAGGCGTACTGCTAGGGTACCACGCGGGCTCTCGCAGGGGTCACCACACAAGGAAACGTAGGTTGGCTGGTGAACGGGAGTGTGGTGGGGAGGGGCTGTGGTCATTGGAACCTGGCCAAACAGCTTTCAATGGACCTGGGAGGTGTGAATGATGGGGGAGGGGATCAATATTGGTTGAGGTGTTTGCAACAGGAAGTGGATGAGGGGGATTCTGGGAGGGGTGAGGGGATTGATGGTAACAAAAGGAGGGCGAGGTGGAGAGTCTGGCCAGGTGGGCAGGGCCTGGGGTAATCATCGAATTTACAGTGCAGAAGGAGGCCATTTGGCCCATTGAGTCTGCACCGACCTTTGTAAAGAGCACCCTACCTAAGCCCACACCTCCACCCTATCCCAGTAACCCCACCTAACCTTATTTTTTGGACACTAAAGACATTTTAGCGTAGCCTATCCACCTAGCATGATGTGGAGATGCCGGCGTTGGACTGGGGTGAGCACAATAAGAAGTCTTACAACAGCAGGTTAAAGTCCAACATGTTTGCTTCAAACACTAGCTTTCGGAGCACTGCTTCTTCCTCCTAACACTGAACAGGCACATCTTTGGACTGTGGGAGGAAACCGGAGCACCTGGTGGAAACCCACACAGATACGGGGAGAATTTGCAGACTCCACACAGACAGGGACACAAGCCTGGAATCTTTTATTCTCTCTGGGGACTGCCATTCACACTCTTTCCCCTTGGTTTCTGTGGCCATTAGCACCCAGTTTCCCGGGGTTTCTGTGGATATGAATCATTTCATGTGGGGCTGGTTTAGCTCACTGGGCTAAATCGCTGGCTTTTAAAGCAGGCCAGCAGCATGGTTCATAAGAATATAAGAACTAGGAGCAGGAGTAGGCCATCTGGCCCCTCGAGCCTGCTCCGCCATTCAATTAGATCATGGCTGATCTTTTGTGGACTCAGCTCCACTTTCCGGCCCGAACACCATAACCCTTAATCCCTTTATTCTTCAAAAAACTATCTATCTTTACCTTAAAAACATGTAATGAAGGAGCCTCAACTGCTTCACTGGGCAAGGAATTCCATAGATTCACAACCCTTTGGGTGAAGAAGTTCCTCCTAAACTCAGTCCTAAATCTACTTCCCCTTATTTTGAGGCTATGTCCCCTAGTTCTGCTGTCACCCGCCAGTGGAAACAACCTGCCCGCATCTATCCTATCTATTCCCTTCATAATTTTAAATGTTTCTATAAGATCCCCCCTCATCCTTCTAAATTCCAACGAGTACAGTCCCAGTCTACTCAACCTCTCCTCATAATCCAACCCCTTCAGGTCTGGGATTAACCTAGTGAATCTCCTCTGCACACCCTCCAGCGCCAGTACGTCCTTTCTCAAGTAAGGAGACCAAAACTGAACACAATACTCCAGGTGTGGCCGCACTAACACCTTATACAATTGCAACATAACCTCCCTAGTCTTAAACTCCATCCCTCTAGCAATGAAGGACAAAATTCCATTTGCCTTCTTAACCACCTGTTGCACTTGTAAACCAACCTTCTGTGACTCATGCACTAGCACACCCAAGTCTCTCTGAACAGCGGCATGCTTTAATATTTTATCGTTTAAATAATAATCCCGTTTGCTGTTATTCCTACCAAAATGGATAACCTCACATTTGTCAACATTGTATTCCATCTGCCAGACCCGAGCCCATTCACTTAACCTATCCAAATCCCTCTGCAGACTTCCAGTATCCTCTGCACTTTTTGCTTTACCACTCATCTTAGTGTCATCTGCAAACTTGGACATATTGCCCTTGGTCCCCAACTCCAAATCATCAATGTAAATTGTGAACAATTGTGGGCCCAACACGGATCCCTGAGGGACACCACTAGCTACTGATTGCCAACCAGAGAAACACCCATTTATCCCAACTCTTTGCTTTCTATTAATTAACCAATCCTCTATCCATGCTACTACTTTACCCTTAATGCCATGCATCTTTATCTTATGCAGCAACCTTTTGTGTGGCACCTTGTCAAAGGCTTTCTGGAAATCCAGATATACCACATCCATCGGCTCCCCGTTATCTACTGCACTGGTAATGTCCTCAAAAAATTCCACTAAATTAGTTAGGCATGACCTGCCCTTTATGAACCCATACTGCGTCTGCCCAATGGAACAATTTCTATCTAGATGTCTCGCTATTTCTTCCTTGATGATAGATTCCAGCATCTTCCCTATTACCGAAGTTAAACTCACTGGCCTATAATTTCCTGCTTTCTGCCTACCTCCTTTTTTAAACAGTGGCGTCACGTTTGCTAATTTCCAATCCACCGGGACCACCCCAGAGTCTAGTGAATTTCGGTAAATTATCACTAGTGCATCTGCAATTTCCCTAGCCATCTCTTTTAGCACTCTGGGATGCATTCCATCAGGGCCAGGAGACTTGTCTACCTTTAGCCCCATTAGCTTGCCCATCACTCCCTCCTTAGTGATAACAATCCTCTCAAGGTCCTCACCTGTCATAGCCTCATTTCTATCAGTCGCTGGCATGTTATTTGTGTCTTCCACTGTGAAGACCGACCCAAAAAACCTGTTCAGTTCCTCAGCCATTTCCTCATTTCCCATTATTAAAACTCCCTTCTCATCCTCTAAAGGACCAATATTTACCTTAGCCACTCTTTTTTGTCTTATATATTTGTAAAAACTTTTACTGTCTGTTTTTATATTCTGAGCAAGTTCGATCCCGTACCAGCCTCCTCGGACAGGCACCGGAATGTGGCGACTAGGAACTTTTCACAGTAACTTCACTGAAGCCGACTCGTGACAATAAGCGATTTTCATTTCATTTCATTTTCATTGTCACTCCACAGTATAAATACTTCCCATTTTCTCTGTCTGTTAGCTTTGACAAAGAGTCATCAGACTCAAAAAAGCTCTTTTCTCTCCCTGCAGATGCTGCCAGACTTGCTGAGATTTTCCAGCATTTTCTCTTTTGTTTTTGATTCCAGCATCTGCAGTAATTTGCTTTCATTCAATATCATTGGCCGATCTACATAAGCATCATTCTCCAACATTATGCCCCACATCCGTTGATATCTTTAATATCTAGAAACCTATCAATTTCTATCTTGCAAATCCTTAATGACTGAGGCTCCACACTCTTCTGGGGTAGAAAATTCTTAGTTTTGCTGCATAGTCCCCATAACCCTCGACTTCCTTATCAATCGGAAATTGGTAGAACTCATCCTTGAAATATTCAATTCCACTGATCCCCGTGGAAGAGAAATCTAGAGACAAACAATCCTCAGAGGAAAGAGATGATTGGAAATATATAATGTAGCTACAATACATGTTTTAAAAAAAATTAAATTCAGAGTACCCGATTAATTTTTTTTCCAATCAAGGGGCAATCCAGCATGGCCAATTCACCTATTCTGCACATGTTTCTGGGTTTATGGGGGTGAGACCGAAGCAAACACGGGAGAATGTGCAAACTCCACACGGAATGTGACCCAGGGCTGGGACGGAACCTGGTTCCAAACTTTGCAGAGTCTGCACCCTCCCTGGATTCACTTCCTTTCCCTTCAGTTGCTGCAAGTCACCAGTTGAAGGTCAGAATGAGAAAAAAATTGGAAAGGGGGAGAAAATAAAGTGTTTTACTCATAAATGTTGGAGACAGGAAGAATTTTCCGTCTGTGAAACTCAATTTTCATTCATACAAAGCCCGCGCGCTGATTGGCTGGAGGACCTCCAATTCTCCTCATTGGTCAGAACCTCAGCAGGAAGGTCAGGTTGTTGACTCCTCCCTGCACATGCGCAGCTTCCCCTCTCCCTTGGACATGCGCAGTCCCGGGCCACCTACCCATGCGGCGGATAGAGCCGTTTCTCCAGTCCGGGGAATTGTGGGATGCGGGGCCGCCATTACTCATCTGGAACCCAGTCTCCAAACTCCTGGGACTGGGATGAAAAGTGGGGGTACGGGAGGGGGAGGGACCCAACCCTGACACAAAGTCACTGGATTTGACTGTGACGTCTCCCTTTGCAGAACAGTTTGTTAACTTCAGGTGTAAAGTTTTAGACATCTGGGTGACATATTGGGGAGGGAATATGTGAGCGTGAAACTGAACCCGAGAGTCAGCACCTTCAGGGAAGGAGAATTGAGGGAAAAGCAGGAGGAGGAGAGTGGGATGAAGTCGTGTTACAACCAGTAGGGAGGAGGTAGAGATTGAGGACACAGATTTATTGTTTGAGACAAAGAGTGATTCTGCTGTTGTTGCTGTCCCAAACCTTATTGATGCTGAAGGTTGGGGCTTATTTTTGCTGACGTTAGAGACTCCTGTAACTGAGATGGAGTTTAAAATTCTGGATTCAGGTCAAATGAACCGCATTTGAATTGCATACCGGGTGGTCCCGGTGGATTGGAAATGAGCAAACGTGACACCACTGTTTGAAAAAGGAGGTACGCAGAGAGCAGGAAATTATAGGCCAGTGAGCTTAACTTCGGTAGTAGGGAAGATGCTGGAATCTATCATCAAGGAAGAAATAGCGAGACATCTAGATAGAAATTGTTCCATTGGGCAGACGCAGTATGGGTTCATAAAGGGCAGGTCGTGCCTAACTAATTTAGTGGAATTTTTTGAGGACATTACCACTGCAGTAGATAATGGGGAGCCAATGGATGTGGTATGTCTGGATTTCCAGAAAGCCCTTGACAAGGTGCCACACAAAAGGTTGCTGCATAAGATAAAGATGCATGGCATTAAGGGTAAAGTAGTAGCATGGATAGAGGATTGGTTAATTAATAGAATGCAAAGACTGGCGATTAATGGGTGTTTCTCTGGTTGGCAATCAGTAGCTGGTGATGTCCCTCAGGGATCCGTGTTGGGCCCACAATTGTTCACAATTTACATAGATGATTTGGAGTTGGGGACCAAGGGCAATGTGTCCAAGTATGCAGATGACACTAAGATGAGTGGTAAAGCGAAAAGTGCAGAGGATACTGGAGGTCTGCAGAGGGATTTGGATAGGTTAAGTGAATGGGCTAGGGTCTGGCAGATGGAACGCAATGTTGACAAATGTGAGGTTATCCATTTTGGTAGGAATAACAGCAAACGGGATTATTATTTAAATGATAAAATATTAAAGCATGCCGCTGTGCAGAGAGACCTGAGTGTGCTAGTGCATGAGTCACTGAAAGTTGGTTTACAGGTGCAACACGTGATTAAGAAGGCAAATGGAATTTTGTCCTTCATTGCTAGAGGGATGGAGTTTAAGACTAGGGAGGTTATGTTGCAATTGTATAAGGTGTTAGTGAGGCCACACCTGGAGTATTGTGTTCAGTTTTGGTCTCCTTACTTGAGAAAGGATGTACTGGCACTGCAGGGTGTGCAGAGGTGATTCACTAGGTTAATCCCAGAGCTGAAGGGGTTGGATTATGAGGAGAGGTTGAGTAGACTGGGACTGTACCCGTTGGAATTTAGAAAGATGAGGGGGGGATCTTATAGAAACATTTAAAATTATGAAGGGAATAGATAGGATAGATGCGGGCAGGTTGTTTCCACTGGCGGGTGACAGCAGAACTAGGGGACATAGCCTCAAAATAAGGGGAAGTAGATTTAGGACTGAGTTTAGGAGGAACTTCTTCACCCAAAGGGTTGTGAATCTATGGAATTCCTTGCCAAGTGAAGCAGTTGAGGCTTCTTCATTACATGTTTTTAAGGTAAAGATAGATAGTTTTTTGAAGAATAAAGGGATTAAGGGTTATGGTGTTCGTTCCAGAAAGTGGAGCTGAGTCCACAAAAGATCAGCCATGATTTCATTGAATGGCGGAGCAGGCTCGAGGGGCCAGATGGCCTACTCCTGCTCCTAGTTCTTATATTCTTATACTGTGTGTCCTGTCCTTCCTGTGGTTCAGTTGTGTCTGCTAATTGCTGGGTGATCAGTGTATCTTTAAGAACTGCTGTTTGTGATCTCTCCACATTCATTCAGGGGCTCTCAGCTGAAATTATTTTACAATGAAACAGTTCACTTTCAGCATCGCACCCAAGCAAATCCATTGGTGTGAAATCAACAATTCCAAGTCGGAAATGTTCCACTGATTGAAATGACATGGAATGGACATCAAATAAACATGCCATAAGGTCCACCTGGTCTGTGATGGTTTTGATGCTCCACATATGTTTCCTCCCAGTCTTCTTCATCTTCACTTTCAGTCAGAGCTCAGTGGATAACACTCCTGCCTCTGAGTTCCAAAGGATATAAATTTAAGGAGAATGGTAGAAGATAGAGGGGGGATGTCAGAGGAAGGTTCTTTACCCAGAGAGTAGTGGGGGCATGGAATGCACTGCCTGTGGAAGTAGTTGTGTCGGAAATATTAGGGACCTTCAAGCGGCTATTGGATAGGTACATGGATTACAGTAGAATGAGGGGGTGCAGATTAATTTGCTCTTAATCTAGGACAAAAGTTTGGCACAACATCGTGGGCCTAAGGGCCTGTTCTGTGCTGTATTTTTCTATGTTTGAAGTTCATTTCTCAATCAGGACTTGAGAACAAAACCCACGGCTGCCCTCTAGTGCAGTGCTGAGGGAGTGCTGCTCTTTTGGAGGTGCCATCTTTCAAATGTTGTGTGAAACTGTGGTCCCATTTTCTTCCTTTGGTGAATATAAAATATCCCACATCATTCTTTTTGAAGAAGAGCAGGGGAGTTAAGTAGGGTAAAACTAAACTGTCTCACGACTGTCTAAACCCAGCTCACGTTCGCTATTTGTGGGTCAATATATATCCCTCAATCAACATCACAAAAACAGAACATTATTATCCTCTTGCTGTTTGTGGGATTTTGTTAACTGTCAATAGGTTGTAGGAAGACTACAAAGAGATACAGACAGGTTAAGTGAGTGGGCAACAATTTGCAGATGGAATATAATGTGGGGAAATTTGAATGTGTTCACTTTGTCAAGAATAATAGAGAAACATAATTCTATTTAAATGGAGAGAGATTTCAATACTCAGTGTTGCAGAGGGATCTGGGTGTCCTGGTGCTGGAATCACAAAATGTTAATATGAAGGTACATTAAGTGATTAGGAAAACAACTGAAACATTTGTGTTTCCCACAAGGGGAACGAAAGTTACAGCTGTGCAGGGCCCTGGTGAGACCACATCGGGAATATTGTGCACTATTTCTTCACTTTGTTTAAAACACAAAAATATAATTGTGTCAACAGCAGTTCAGAGAATGATCACTCGACTCATTCTCAGGATGAAGGGCTTCTCTTATGCAGAAAGGTGGAACATGTTAGCTCCTTAGCCACTGGAGTTCAGAGGAAGGAGAGGTAATATTATAGAAACATTTACAATCCTAAGGTGATTCAACAGGGTGGAAATTAGGTGGATGTTTCCAAATATGAGAGAGACTAGAACCAGGGGACATAGTTTACCAAAATGAGATCCACCATTCAGAAGGTGATTGAGGAGAATGTATTTCTCACAGAGGGTGTTTAGTCTGTGGAATTCTCTTCATCAGAGAACAGTGGGGCTGGGTCATTGAATATTCAGGGCAGAGTTAGACAGATTATTGACAAAGGAGACAAGGGTTATGGGGGTGAGAAAGGAAAGTGGAGTTGAGTTCTCAGCCAGATTAGCAATGATCTTATAGAATTGGGCAGCAGGTTCAAAGAGCTGAATGGCATACTCCTGTTCCTATGTTCCTATCTTGTTTTGCCTAAATTTGCTGCCACGTTTCCAACACAACAGCGACTACACTTCAGAAAGTACATCATTGGCTGGAAAGCGCATCGAGAAATCCAGTGGCCCTGGAAGCTGTTATACAAGTCCAAAGCTACGTTAGAGTATCTGACACTTAAAGGGAGATGCTATTGAAGATATTTCATCACCGAGCTTATGTACAGTACAAATTATTAATTACACAAATATGTTAATGAGGTGAAGTCTAACAGCCAATTATGATAAAGTGGCTGACTCCAACTATTCTCCATGGAATCACCACTCTTTTTAGTGACTACAATGTACTGACATCACCAAACCTAAACACGTAGAGCTTCCATAGTCATCGATCCCCAAACAGGCTGAATGTGCCCTGCACCCAAAGTGGGGAGTCACAGGAACAGGGGACAGAGGAGCCAAAGAGAAACCATTTGATCCAGAACATTGTAAATATCCTTTTACTCTGGCTGTCTTTGAGCCTCAACTCATTTTCTGCTTTTTATAACCATGTTCAGTTTCATTAATAAATTTTTATCAGGAAAATTTTTGATTTGTGTTGACTTTTCTTGATTAGACTGATGCACATTAAGGATAAAGGATAAGAGGGGTTGACAGGCTCTTTAACAAAAAGTGAGTCCCTCTAAGGCAGTGTTTTTCAAACGTTTTTACTTAGTACCCATTTTTGCCAACTGGTCGATCTCTGCAACCCACATCGGCTAAAATTTGCGACCCACGTCGGCCGATCTTTGCGAGCCACGTCGGCTGACCTATCTCGATGGCCGACCTTCGCGACCCACCATTTTCACTGACCTTTAATGTGACAAGTGAGCCTGCTTGGTCCTCACGATCTCACTTGCTTTGTTATTCAATGTTTCGTTCCTGATAATGACTTCATCAGATTACTTAAGATCTCACTGCATCCATTGAAAAAAATGAAGACATTTATCCTCAAACGCGCCATGTTTCGTCATCAAATGTCTTTGAAGTTTTGAAGGTTTTTAACTTTCATTTCCCAGTGCTTCCCTGCATATAACACACTTTGAATCCTGATTTGCAGTGGGACAATAAATAACGCATACGTCAAGTATTCATCTTTATGCTGCTTTGTTCCTGTTCGCAGCTTCTTCTTCATGGGTTGTTCACCAGAGGCCCTGGAGCTCAAAATAGAAGAATCACTCTCGTGCGCCCAGAGTACGTGATGTCAGTGTGGCCTGCTGTCTGCCACCACTCCAGACAGAAGACTCCAGCCATTTAAAAAAAGATTCTGCTCCTGGGTCAGCGCACTGACATCAGGAGGCCGGGTTCTACCCCGCTGGGCTCCGGGCCTGCACACTGCTGAGGGGGCACCTACGCGGGGAACAGCCGGCATTCTAAAAACCGGTTGCACCGTTGAGCACCAATTCCCGTGATCCGGAACACCATGGCACGACCCTCCCGATACCCACCCAGGACCCACCCACCCACGGGTTGTGCCGCTGGATTTGAAAATGACTGCTCCAAGGTAATTGGCAAAGGAGCCAGGGGGTAGATGAGATTTTATTTTTTGACACAGGTAGCTGTTCTGATCTGCCTGAAAGCTGATTCAATAGTACCTTTCCAAAGGGTAAACACTTGAAAGGTAAGAATTTGTAGGGCTGTGGGGAAAGAGCAGAGCAGTTGGATGAATCAGTGAGTCCTCCCAAAGAGATAGCAGGGGCATGATGGGCCAAATGGTCTCCTTCCGCATGAAATGAATCTGAGCCTCCTGCTTTTGTGCAGGTTAAAAGGGACAGATTTCATTGCAGCCTCTTCCCTGTATATGTATTTAAAGAGATGGGTTTCTCTTTAGCTCTGAGTGACCGATATAACAATTGGTTGGAGGCCCATTTCCCAGTCAGTCCTCCAGCACCTTCTTGTCTCTCTATTAGTGCAATGCCCATGGCAGTTTCCCAACTGGGGCCCAGGCTCTGTTATTCTCAGCTAAATTCAGCCCCCAGCTCTGTCTCCTGGCTGTCATTGAGATGAGCAATAGAGACAAAAAGGTGCCCGATGCTCAAATGGGAAGCCAAAACTTGTGGCTCTAAACCGAGACTTCAACATTTGTCAATGTTGCCAAATCCATGTTATTTATACTGGGGTTTCTATTATTACCGTACCACCCCTTTTCATGTTACATTGATGTACTTTAGGGAAAGTGGGTGAGAGGGAAGACAAAGGGTGGGAGTTTTAACGGGTAACTTTCCCTTTCAAACTTTGCATTGTCGATAGTGTCAGCCGTGGCTCAGTGGGCAGCTCCCTCACCTGTGTCAGAAGATTGTGGATTCAAATCCCAGTCCAGGGACCCGAGAACAAGAATCATGTCCAACATTCCTGGTCCCGGCACTGAGGGAGTCTGCACTGTCACAACAGCCTTCTTTCAAATAAGATGTTAAACTGAGGCCCTGTCTGCCCCTCTCAGGTGGGTGTAAAAGTTCCCACAGCCACTATTTTGAAGAAGAACAGGGGAGTTATCCCCGGTGTCCTGGTCAATATTTATCCCTCAGTCAACATCACTAAAAACAGATCATCTGCTCATTCTCACATTGCTGTGTGTGGGATCTTGCTGTGTGTAAATTGGCTGCTGCATTTACGACATGACAACAGTGACTCCACTTCAAAGGTACTTCATTGGCTGTAAAGCACTTTGGGACATCCTGTAGTTGTGAAAGGCGCTATAGAAATGCAAGTTATTAAATTGAAGATTTACGTTTTCTGATTTCCGGAACTTTATTGATTTCAGCCATCCCCAACTTACCATTTAATAAACTCACTGGTTCAGACAAGGCAATTAAGGCAAAGACAGAATTCACTTTATATTAAATTTTAAAAGTTTATTCAAAGAAACTTTAAGACATTGACTTTTCCAACTTCATGCAGGTGATCAGTCTGCAGGAGCATTACCCTCTCTGGCTCCTTTGACAGTAATTTCCTTGGAACTCGGCCTCGGGAATCTTCAGTACTTGGCCAGCAAGAAAGACCTTCGGAACCTCTGCTTTTATCCCCAAAGTGACCATTACCTCACATCAGAGTTGGGCCTGTTGTAACATGACCATTGGTCAATTTGGTCACTGGATCAATTTAATTGGATCCCCAATTACTGACACCACTTTCTCTCATTATCTCAGACAGGAATACAACAGATATGTTTCATACTATCCCTTTATCTGATTCTATACAATCCCTTATTCAGACAGTTTCAAATGTTGAGGCTAATCAGAGCTTGAAGGTCTCTCTTGCAGGACATTTATCCTCATCACATTCTGTACAGACACAGCAATTAAGCTTTTACATTTTTACAGCAAACAAAACCCAGTCTCTCACTATAACTACTGATTCATTATTGATTCATTAATTGTAAATCAATTAAGGCTCATTACTGAATCAGCCATCTGTTACTGACTGGCAGCTAATTAATACAGTAATCTTTAATTAATACATTTGGTTAATACAATATCCACTGGTTGAAAAAGATTGTTTTATGGAAGACAATCACTTTCTTTCTTACTAACTTTGATTGGATTGAACAATGAGTCTTAGACTTGAGCCAGGCTTTGGCAGGATATGATACCCTGTAGCTTTACAAACTTCTGGAATAACTTGTTACTTTAAACAATTTTGCCTCATTCAGCAGTTTCTAGAAACAGTTTGGTTTATACAGAATGAATTTTTAAAATAAAGGTCCAGTCAGGTTTCAGAGTTTAACTTGGCTTCCTTAACCTTGTTACTTATAACGGTGAAGATGACGAGTGATTGATTTTTAAAACAAAATATAATTAATGAGACATGCCCAGAATTTCCGACATTACAACAGTGACTACACTTCAAAAGTACTTCAAAGGCTGTAAAAAGCTTTAGGAGATTGTGTGGTCATGAAAGGTGTGATAAAAATAGATACAGAATCCCTTGAGTGTAGAAGGAGGCCATTCAGCCCATCAGGTCGGCACCGACTCTCCCAAAGAGCACTCTACCCATATCCACTCACCCGTAACCCCATAACCGAACCTGCACATCCCTGGACACTGAGGGGCAATTTATCAGGACCAATCCCCCTAACCCACACATCTTAGGACTGTGGGAGGAAACCAGGGCACTCAGTGGAAACCCACACAGACACGGGGAGAACAGACAAACCCCACACAGACAGTGACAAAGGCCAGAATTGAACATGGGTCCCCGGTGCTGTGAAGCAACAGTGCTAACTACTATGCCATTGTGCCGCTCAAATAAATGTAACTTATTATTAGAACTAGTCCCCAAACTTGGATATATCACACTTGATCCACTCAGGAAGATCACTCATAAAGACTGAGACTTGATTTTATGTAACAACCATGTATTTCACTACATTTCAAATACCCTGTGAAAATCCAAACACAGTATCTCATGAAAGTATTTGATTTAAAACAGAATGACTTGTTGTGATTTGGGATTCACTGCCTGACAATGGTGCAGGAAGTAAATTCTACTGTAACTTTCAAAAGGGAACTGGACAGAATCTGCAGGAAAATAAACATTCAAAGAGCTAGCATGGGAATGGTGGGCTTAATGGCCTCCTTCTTTGCCCTTTGATTCTCGTTTACATTTGAAGAAAATCTTAGACTTGAACCAGAGTTTGGCAGTATTTGGGAAATGTCTGAAATCCACTTCCTACCGGGGGGTAGAAGCGGAGATGATGGAATGTTTCCAAAATGAAATTCGATGGGCTTTTGAGGGAAATAAACTGACAGGGATACGGGGATAGAACAGGGCAATCATTTGATCAATAGAAATCTACAAGTTGTGAATCTTTGGAATTCTCTATCTCAGAGGGCTGGGGGAGCTCAGTCATTGAGTGTGTTTAAAGCAGAGACTGACAGATTTCTAAATCCCAATAACACAAAGGGATATGGGGATAGTGTGGGGGAAAAGACAGTGAAGTGGATGATCAGCCATGATCGTATTGAATGGTGGAGCAGGCTCGACGAGCTGAATGGCCAATTCCTGCTCTATGTTCCAATGATACAAAGATAGGTAGGAAAGTAAATTGTGAAGAGGACATGAGGTTACAAAGGGATATAGATAGGTTACGTGAGAGGGAAAAGATCTGTAAAATCTAGTGTTATGTGGGAAAATGTGACATTTTCCATTTTGGCAGGAAGATTAAAAAAGCTTATTATCTAATTGGTGAGAGATGGCAGAACTCTGAGATTCAGAGAGATCTGGGTGTCCAAGAGCATGAATCACAAAAGGCGAGTATACAGGTACAGCAAGTAATTAGGAAAGCTAATAGAATGTTATTGTTTATTATGAGGGGAATTGAATACAAAAGTAGGGGGGTTATGCTTCAGTTATACAGGACATTGGTGAGACCACATCTGGAGCACTGTGTACAGTATTGCTCTCATTTAAGGAATGATGTCAATGTGTTGGAAGCGGTTCAGAGAAGGTTTACTGGACTCATACCTGGAATTGGAGGCTGGTCTTATGAGGAATGATTGGACAGGCTCGACTTGTGTCCGATGGAGTTTGGTTGACTTGATTGAACTGTATAAGATGCTGAAGGGCCTTGACAGGGTGGATGTGGAATGGATGTTTCCTCTTGTGGAAGAATCTAGAAATGGAGTCACTTTAAAAGTAATAGCTTGCCCGGTTAAGGCAGAGGAGAACTTTTTCTCTCCGAGGGTCGTGAGTTTATGGAACTCTCTTCCTTAAAGGGCAGTGGAAGCAGAGTTGTGAATATTTTTTAGGGAGAGCTGGATAGATTATTGCCAAGCAAGGGGGTGAAATGTTAATGGGAATGGTGGGTTTAATGGCCTCCTTCTTTGCCCTTTGATTCTCGTTTACATTTGAAGAAAATGTGGTTTTGAGGTTATAATCAGATCAGCTGTGAACTTATTGAATGGTGGAGTAGACTCGAGGGGCCGAGTGGCCTACTCCTGCTCCTGATCCATATGTTATCACATCCTTTATAATAGATTGTGGCATTTTCCCTCCTACTGATGTCAGGCTAATGGGTCTGTGGTTCCCCATTTTCTCTCTCCCTCCTTAAATAGTGGGGTTACATTTACCACCTGCCAATCTGCAGGAACCATTCCAGAATCTATAGCATGTTGAAAGATTATCACCAATGTATCCACAATCTCTACAGCCACCGCTTTCAATACTCTGGGATGTAAAGCAGCAGCTTTTGGAGATTCATTAGCTCCAACCACATTAATTTCTCCAGTGCTATGTTTTCACTAATACTAATCTCTTTCAGTTCCTTGTGCTCACTGGTCCCTTGGTTCTCTCATGTTTTGGGGACAATTTCTGTATCTTCCTCCATGAAGACAGACACACATTGTTTAGTTTCTCTGCCATTTCCTTATTCCCCATTATAAACTATCCTGTCTCTGCCTGGAATGGACCCACATTGGTCTTTGCTAATCTTTTCCAGTCGGTTTTTATGTTTCTCGCTAGTTTGCTCTCATATTCGATTTTCTCTTCATCAGTTTCTTGGTCTTCCTTTGCTGAATTCTAAAACAAGTTCCCAATCCTCAGGCTTGCTACTATTTTGGCCACTTTATGAGCCTCTTCCTTTGATCTAATTAATTTTTAATATTTCTTGTTCGCCACAGTTGCATCACTTTTCCTGTCTCAGATTCCCTGAGAGAGAAAGAGAAGCGAGAACGAAATGCAGCCCTGGATGTAATTGAAGCAGAAACAATAACTGCAGAATCCATCACTGTGATCAATTGTGAACTTGTTGGTGTCTCAGCAGGGACGAGGAAACACAGTATCTCTTCCCACACTGAGAGCAGGTGAATGGCCTCTCCCCTGTGTGAACTCGCTGGTGTTTCTTCAGGCTGGATAACTCAGTGAATTCCTTCTCACACTCAGAGCAGGTGAACAGCCTCTCCCCTGTGTGAACTCGCTGGTGTCTCTTCAGGCTGGATAACTCAGTGAATCCCTTCTCACACTGAGAGCAGGTGAACGGCCTCTCCCTGGTGTGAATTCGCTGGTGTTTCTTCAGATTGGATAACTGAGTGAATCCCTTCTCACACTGAGAGCAGGTGAATGGCCTCTCCCCAGTGTGAACTCGCTGGTGGCTCCGCAGGAGGGATAACCGAGCAAATGCCTTCTCACACTGAGAGCAGGCGAATGGCCTCTCCCCAGTGTGAATTCGCTGGTGTTTCTTCAGGCTGGATAACTCAGTGAATCCCTTCCCACACTGAGAGCAGGTGAATGGCCTCTCCCCAGTGTGACTGCGTCGATGAGCTTCCAGCTCTGATGGAGATCTGCATCCCTTCCCACAGTCCCCACATTTCCACCGTTTCTCCATATTTTGGGTTTCCTCGAGTCTCTCCATCAGTTGAAGCCTTGACCACACACAGAACACGTGTACGGTCTCTCCCCGCTGTGAATGGTGTGATGTTACTTCAGGCTGTGTAACTGGTTAAAGCTCTTTCCACAGTCAGTGCGTGTGTCTTGGTGCTTTTCCAGTCACAATGATGTTGAAAATCTTTTGAAGCCAACAGTTTGGGCAAACATTACTCCTTCTAGATAATGGCCGATGAAACGAGTGACTGTCAGAACGAGACGTGACGTTTGAGATTTCTGTCTGTAAATCCCATCCTTTTAACATCCTGTAAAAGGAGTTTACAAAAGACATGACAGTCAGTACAGGATAGAAATTCAGAACAGATTATTTTAAATTCTCAGGAACATTCTTTCCTCTCTCGTTCCCCAAAAGCTGTAAATCTCCATCCCACACACTCTCTCTCCATTCTCACTCCGCTGCATCTAATATTCACCCTCCCAATTCTCCTGAAGGTGCTGATTCAGGCTGATTGACAGATCCCTGCTCACTGATTCCTGTCCTGGACATAGAGATCATAACAAATAGGAGCTGCAGTTGGCCATTCAGCCCATCGAGCCTGCCTAACCATTCAATGGGATCAGTGGCCGATCAACCTCAGCACCACTTTCCCACACTATCCCCCATCTCCCTCACTGTCTTCAAGATCGAGAAACCTGTCAATCTCTGTCTTGAAAATACTTGATGACTGAGGCTCCACAGTCCTCTGGGGTAGAGAATTCCAAAGCTTCAGTACGTTGTCTTTAAATTCATTGAAGATCCTGGCCCCGTGTCACTGTCCATGTGGAGTCTGCACATTCTCCCCATGTCTGCATAAAACGATGTGCAGGGTCAGTGAATTGGCCATGCTAAATTGCCCCTTAATTGAAAAAAAAAAATTGGGTACTCTAAATCTTTTTGAAAATAAATAAATTTACGGGATTTGGCCACACTTGTTAGGCCACTATTTGTTGCCCATCCCAAGTTACCCTTCAGAAAGTGGTGATAAGTGGCCTCCTTGCACACCCACTGTGCTGTTAGCGAGGGAGTTCCAGGATGTTGTCCCAGTGACAGTTAAGGAACGGCGATGTATTTCCAAGTCGGTCTGGTGAGTGACTTGGAAGGGAACCTCCAGGTGGTGGGGTTCCCAGGTACCTGGGAATTGTCCTTCTAGATGGCAGTGGTCGCTTTGCTGGGCACCTTCGGTCTGTGCGCATTCAGGACCCTGACCTTCCCGTTGCTTGCCATTTTATTTATTTATTTATATAAATTTGGAGTACCCAATTCATTTTTTCCAATTAAGGGACAATTTTACCGTGCCGATCCTCCTACACTGCACATCTTTGGGTTGTAGGGCCAATGCCAAGCAGACACGGGGAAAATGTGCAGACTCCACATGGACAGTGACCCAGAGCCGGGATCGAACCTGGGACCTCAGCGCCGTGAGGGAGCAGCGATTAACCACTGTGCCACCGTCCTGTCCCTGCTTGCCATTTTAACACAAGACCCTGCTCCCATGCCTGCCCTTGGCTTGTTGCAATGTCCCAGTGACGCTCAACGCAAACGGGAGGAACAGCATATCATCTTCCAGTTAGGCACGCTACAGCCTTCTGGTCTCAATATCGGATTCAACAACTTCAGATGATTAGCTCTACCCCACCTCAACCTCTTTGTTTTCATTCCATTTCATTTTAACTGTCCATTACCTGTTATTTCTTTCTTGTCTTTCTTCATATATATATTTCCCCCTCACTCTTTCCCCCTATCTTATCACCCCTTTCTTTACCTTTTGTCCCCTTTGCATCCCGCTTCCCACCTTTTCTCATTTTACCTCCCTCCCAACCATGCCCCCCTCCCCCCACATCTACATCTGTCACAGCTTACCTTCTGATTTTAGTTTCTCTGCTGTTTGGTCTTTCTCACTTTTTATTCTCTCTGGGGACTGCCATTATAATCTTTATTTTTTTAATGATCTTTATTGTCACAGGTAGAATTACATTGACACTGCAATTAAGTTACTGTGAAAAGCCCCTAGTCGCCACATTCCGGCATGTGTTCGGGTACACAGAGGGAGAATTCAGAATGTCCAAATGACCGAATAGCACATCTTTCAGGACTTTTGGGAAGGAACCGGAGAACCTGGAGAAAACCCACACAGACACGGGGAAAACGTGCAGACTCCACACAGTGACCCAAGCCGGGAATTGAACCCAGGACCCTGCGCTGTGAAACCACAATGCTAACCACTGTGCTACTGTGTTGCCCTTCTTTTTCTTTTGTTTCTGTACTTATGACTGATCTTTCTTTCCCTCGCCCTACAGTATAAATATCTCCCACTTTCTATCCTTTCTAGCTTTGACAAAGGGTCATCTGGACTCAAAAACATTAGCTCTTTTCTCTCCTCACAGGTTCTGCCAGACCAGCTGAGATTTTCCAGCATTTTCTCTTCTGGAAATATATAATGTAGCTACAGTACGATATTACACAACTAGAAATAATAATCAATGTGCTTTATTACAGAGCCAATAATATTTCTAATCTGTCCAATATAACAACTACACTTATTTCAATCCTCCATTAATTTACTGTCCCCTTACACGTCAGCCATGTCCTGGGGAAACCAGCCCTTTAATTGTGAACACTAGAAAAGAGTCATGATGTGGAGATGCTGTGTTGCACTGGGGTGAGCACAGTAAGAAGTCTTACAACACCAGGTTAAAGTCCAACAGATTTGTTTCAAACACGAGCTTTCAGAGCACTGCTCCTTCCTCAGGTGAATTCACCCGAGGAAGGAGAAGTGCTCAGAAAGCTCGTGTTTGAAACAAACCTGTTGGGCTAGAAAAGAGACCATCAGGGGCAGCAAGGTAGCATAGTTGTTAGCCCAGTTGCTTCACAGCTCCAGTGTCCCAGATTTGATTCCCGGCTTGGTTCACTGCCTGTGCGGAGTCAGCATGTTCTCCCCATGTCTGCATGGGTTTCCTCCGGGTGCTCCGGTTTCCTCCTACAGTGCAAAGATGTGCAAGTTAGGTGGATTGACCATGATAAATTGTCCCTTGTGTGCAAAAAGTTTAGGTGAGATTACTGGGTTACGGGGATGAGGTGGGCTTAAGTAGGGTGTTCTTTCCAAGGGCCCATGCAGATTCAATGGGCCTCCTTCTGCACTGTAAATTCTATGAATCCTTTTAGCCAAATAAATGTGTCAAGCTGAGAGAGCAAAGGGTGTTAATGTCTTTAAGAGAGAGAGACCTGGGACAAGCTTTCCAGAGTCTGCACCCTCCCTTGATTCACTTCCTTTCCCTTCAGTTGCTGCAAGTGACCAATTGAAGGTGAGAATGAGAAAAGAAATGGAAAAGGGGAGAAAAGAAAGTGTTTTACTCACAGATGTTGGAGACAGCAGGGTTTTTCAGTCTGTATGAAGCTGAAACGTGTTTAACACAAAGCCCGCGCGCTGATTGGCTAGACCAGAGTCCTTCCGGTCGTCCCACTCTTCCCATTGGTTGCTGGCCGACTGAAAAAAATGGGCAACGGATGTCACGTGGTCATGTATGCCCTTCTGACCCCAACAGGAATAACCACCACTGCGCATGGTTTCTTCTCCTTTGGACATGCGCAGTCCCGGGCAGTCCCGCGCCCGGTGGATAGAGCGGTTTCCCCGGCGAGGCGGATAATGGGAGATTCAGCCGCCATTAACCATCTCCAAACCAGTCTCCAAACCCCTGGGACTGGGATGAAAGTGGGAGTGGGGGGCAGTGACCCCATTCCAGACACAAAGTACATGTGTCACTGGGTTTGATTCTGACATCCCCCGTAGAAAACAGTTTGTTAACTTGAGGCACCTGGGTGACATATTGGGGAGGGCAACAGCGGAGTGTGAAGCTGAACCCGAGAGTCAGCACCTTCAGGGGAGGAGAATTGGGGGAAAAGCAGAAGGTTAGTGGGATGAATTAGTGTTACAATCAATAGGGAAGGAGTGTGTGGAGGCAGAGACCGAGATAAGCAGTATTTTCTGTCACATGATCATGAGCTTGGATAATTTTATCAAATCATTTGTGAAACCTGGATTTACAATGTCCCTGTGAAACACCTTGGGATGTTTAATTACATTAAATGTGCTGTATAAATGCAAATTAATCTGTTATTTAGGGCTGTGACTTGGGCTCCTCCACTACCCAGAACACCAAGTCCCTGATCATGGACAGTCTGATTAACCAATTTATTCACACAGATCCGACCAGCCCACCCAATCTCAGTGAATCTGCTGTTCTCAGGCTCCCTTGTAACTCCATCACTGCCCTCACTGCGCTGAGCTCAAGTGTGAACAAAGCATTTTTGGCTGCAGATTTGTAGTGTGAGAGGTTAAACCTATCAGGAGACGGTGAACAGGCCGGGTCACTGCTCTCATCAAAATACAATGCTGAGGGGCTAATGGAGGGCTGTAAATTATGAAAGGTTTTGATACACATGAAGAATGTTTTCACTTGTAAGGGTAAGACAAAAACTAGAAGCTATGAATGCGAGATAATCTAATCAGGAATTCAGGAGAAACTTCTTCCCCAGAGAGTGGTGGGATTGTGGAACTTGCAACCACAGGGATTGGTGGAGGTGAATAACATCGATATATTTATGGGGAAGCTGGATGAACACATGAGGGAAAAATGAACAGAGGGATACACTGATCGAGTAAGATGGGAAAGCATGAGAGAAGGCTCAAGTGAAGTATAAACACTGGCATGGATTGGTTGGGCCGTTTCTGTGCTGTATATTCAATGTGATTTAGCCTGGTATTACCTTTAACTCTCACATTGTCGATTCCAGGTTAAAGAGAAACAGTTTCACTCCCAGAAAAACATTTCAGCTCATTGAACAATAGCTGGAAACAATCAGTGCCTCTTGTCAGCCAGGTGTCCCTGTGAGGAGTCAAGATATTCAATTCAACTACAAACATCTCATGTAATTTGTACCAATATGTCTTTGAAGAGCAGCTCTTTCTTTTCAAATGGACTGGATTATTTAAATTTATCAGGTTTTAATCAATTCTTTGAAGTGCTTAATTATCAGACAGTCTTATTCAAATCGGAATTTGTTTTATACAAGACAAAATAGGCACATGATCAGCACCCCATTCACCATCTCCACCATTGATACCCAGTGGCAGGAGTGTGTCGCATCTACAAGCGACCCAGTAACACAGTGGTTAGCACACTTGCTTCAAATTGCCAGGGATCGAGGATTGATTCCCGGCTTGGGTCACTGTCTGTGAGGAGTCTGCACGTTCTCCCTGTGTCTGCGTGGGTTTCCTCCGGGTGCTCAAGTTTCCTCTCACAAGTCCTGAAAGTTGTGCTGTTAGGTGAATTAGACACTCTGAATTCTCCCTCAGTGTACCTGAACAGGCACCGGTGTGTGGCAACAAGGGGATTTTCACTGCATCCTTTAACGGCAGCATCCATTTTCCAACGTTAGAGGTCGCTGTGGCTGTTGGATAGATTCATTGTGGAGCTCCAGTGAACGAGTCTGCCCAGGGTCCACTTCCCTAGTCTCACCTCGCCAGCTTCCGTCCTTCATCAACCCAATCCTGTGCAAAGAGCAGCAAAGACGGGAGCATGGAGTCGAGGTAGAGATCAGCCAGGAGCTGAATGAGTGGCAGAGGAGATCCCCTTACTAAACTTCCCGTAAATGTGTTTTAATGGGGATTGGGACCAGTTCTAATGTTTGTCTGTCTATCTATCTCAAATATTTTAAAGTGTTAACATACAGCTTCAGCATCTCAGATACACATCAACCCTACTGGATGTCCCCATTTTATTGACCTGATCCAGGTTCGACTTGTTTATTAACTAAACACCTTATTATCTTCCAGGTTTTAATAACGAACAGCGGATGTGCCAGATTAAACTGGATTTCCTTTAGTTCCTCCCATCTTTCCCAGATATCAAAAGGAAATTGGATGGGGACTTGAGGGCAAGAAACTCACAGGGGTACGGGGATAGAAGGCGCGAATGGGACTGAATGGATGATTTACACAGGGTTAGCATGGACCCGATGGGTAGAATGGATTCCTCCACTGCCCTAATGCCTCTCTGACTATTGTTACCATCTCTGTAGAGATTAATAACTTATTAAATGAAAGGAATCTCCAATGGACAGAAAACCAATGGACAAAATTTCACATTTTCAAACTTTTACTCAACAAACCAACTAAAATCGACACAAACCTGAATTAACAGGGACTGGATATTTCACAGAACAAGAGAAATTTCACTTTAATAGTCAGTATAACAAAGATACATCCCACATTGTTCTGAGCCCTCACATTACTTCCTGTGGAAATGTTGCACCGTGTGCTCTCGGGGGTGTGGGTTGGAGGAGGGAGGATTTCGGACATATACCGCGTAATGCAGGAGGTAGACGAGGCCTCGGTGGAGGAGCTGAAGGGTAAATGGGAAGAGGAGCTGGGTGAGGAGATTGAGGAGGGGACGTGGGCGGATGCCCTGGAAAGGGTGAATTCCATCTCTTCCTGTGTGAGGCTTAGCCTCATACAGTTCAAGGTGCTGCATAGGGTCCACATGACTGGGACGAGGATGAGTAGGTTTTTCAGGGGCGAAGACAGGCGTGCTCGGTGCTCGGGGAGCCCAGTGAACCACGCCCATATGTTTTGGGCGTGCCCAGCGCTGGGGGAGTTTTGGAAGGGAGTAGCAAGGACGGTGTCGACGGTGGTGGGATCCAGGGTCAAGCCAGGCTGGGGACTCGCAATTTTTGGGGTTGCAGTGGAGCCGGGAGTGCAGGAGGCGCAAGAGGCCGGTGTCCTGGCCTTTGCGTCCCTAGTAGCCCGGCGGTGGATCTTGCTTCAATGGAAGGATGCGAGGCCCCCAAGCGTGGAGACCTGGATCAATGACATGGCGGGGTTCATCAAATTGGAGAGGGTGAAATTTGCCCTGAGGGGATCAGTACAGGGTTTCTTTAGGCGGTGGCAGCCTTTCCTGGACTTCCTGGCAGAACCGTAGGGAAATAGGCCGGCAGCAGCAGCAACCCGGGGGAGTGATTGAGTTTGGTGGGAGGGAGAAGTGTGTACATGGGTTTGTTGGATGTGGCGGGTGTTATCTTTCCTTTTTGTTGTTTGCTTTTTTTTTGTTTTGATTTTAGCAGTTGCTTTTGTAGTGGGGTGGGTGTTGTTCTTCGGTTTTTACCATGGTTGTTCTGGTAATGTTGTTTTGTTGTTTATATTTTGTGAAAACCTTAATAAAAATTTAAAAAAAAATATTTATCCCTCAATCAACATCACTAAAAACAGATCATCTGCTCATTATCACATTGCTGTGTGTGGGATCTTGCTGTGTGTAAATTGGCTGCTGCGTTTCCTACATTGCAACAGTGACTACACTTCAAAAGTACTTCATTGGCTGTAAAGCTCTTTGGAACGTCCTGTGGTTGTGAAAGGCGCTATAGTAATGCAAGTTTTTAAATTGAAGATTTAAGTTTTCTGATTTTGTTATCTGGAACTTTATTGATTTCAGCCACCCCCAACTTACCATTTAATAAATTCACTTTGGTTCAGACAAAGCAATTAAGACAAAGACAGAATTCTCTTGATATTAAATTTTAAAAGTTTATTCAAAGAAACTTTAAGACATTGACTTTTCCAACTTCATGTGGGTGATCAGTCTGCAGCAGCGTAACCCTCTTTGGCTCCTTCTTTGACAGTAATTCTTCTGGAATTCAGCCTCGGGAGTCTGGCTCCGTCTTTGACAGTAAGTTTCTTGGAACTCAGCCTTGGGAGTCATCAGTACTTGGCCAGCAAGGAAGACCTTCAGAACCTCTACTTTTATCCCCAAAGTGACCATTTATCCTCATCACATTCTTTACATACACAACAATTAAGCTTTTACATTTTTATAGCAAATAAAACTCAGTCTCTTACTATAACTACTGATTCATTATTGATTATTTAATTGTCACTCAATTAAGGCTCATGACTGAATCAGTCATCTGTTACTGACTGGCAGCTAATTAATACAGTAATCTTTAATTAATAGAACATAGAACAGTACAGCACAGAACAGGCCCTTCGGCCCTCGATGTTGTGCCGAGCAATGATCACCCTACTTAACCCACGTAACCCGTATACCCGTAACCCAACAATCCCCCATTAACCTTACACTACGGGCAATTTAGTATGGCCAATCCACCTAACCCGCACATCTTTGGACTGTGGGAGGAAACCGGAGCACCCGGAGGAAACCCACGCACACACGGGGAGGACGTGCAGACTCCACACAGACAGTGACCCAGCCGGGAATCGAACCTGGGACCCTTGAGCTGTGAAGCATTGATGCTAACCACCATGCTACCATGCTAATACATTTGGTTAATACAATATCCACTGGTTGAAAAAGACTGTTTTATGGAAGACAATCACTTTCTTTCTTACTAACATTGATTGGATTGAACAATGAGTCTTAGACTTGAGCCAGGCTTTGGCAGGATGATACCCTGTAGCTTTACAAAATTCTGGAACAATTTGTTACTTTAAACTATTTTGCCTCATTCAGCAGTTTCTAAAAACAGTTTGGTTTACACAGAATGAATTTTTAAAATAAAGGTCCAGTCAGGTTTCAGAGTTTAACTTGACTTCCTTAACCTTGTTACTTATAACAGTGAAGATGACGAGTGATTGATTATAAAAAAAGAAATATTATTAATGAGGCATACCCAGAATTTCAAACATTACAACAGTGACTACACTTCAAAAGTACTTCAAAGGCTGTAAAAAGCTTTAGGAGATTGTGTGGTCATGAAAGATGTTATAGAAATAGATACAGAATCCCTTGAGTGCAGAAGGAGACCATTCATCCCATCGAGTCAGCACCAACCCTTCAAAAGAGCACTCTACCCATATCCACTCACCCATAACCTAACCTACACATCCCTGGAGACTGGGGGGCAATTTATCAAGGCCAATCCCACTAACCCATACATCTTAGGGCTGTGGGAGGAAACCAGGGCACTCAGTGGAAACCCACTCAGACACAGGGAGAACGTACAAACCCCACACAGACAGTGACCAAGGCCAGAATTGAACATGGGTCCCCTGGTGCTGTGAGGCAACAGTGATAACTACTATGCCATTGTGCCACTCAAATAAATGTAATTTATTTTTAGAACTAGTTTCCAAACTTGGATATATCACACTCGGTCCACTCACCAAGATCACTCATAAAGACTGAGACTTGATTTGATGTAACAACCATGTCTTTCACTGCATTTCAAATACCCTATGAAAATCCAAACACAGTATCTCATGAAAGTATTTGATTTAAAACAGAATGACTTGTTGTGATTTGGTATTCACTGCCTGACAATGGTGCAGGAAGTAAATTCTACTGTAACTTTCAAAAGGGAACTGGACAGATTCTGCAGGAAAATAAACTTGCAGGGTGATGGGACCAATTAGATTGTTCATTCAAAGAGCTAGCATGGGAATGGTGGGCTTAATGGCCTCCTTCTTTGCCCTTTGATTCCTGTTTACATTTGAAGAAAATGTTAGACTTGAAGCAGAGTTTGGCAGTATTTGAGAAATACCTGAAATCCACTTCCCACGAGGGGGTAGAAGCGGAGATGATGGATTGTTTCCAAAAGGAAATTGGATGGGCTTTTGAGGGAAATAAACAGACAGGGAATACGGGAATAGAACAGGGCAATCATTTGATCAATAGAAATCTACAAGTTGTGAATCTTTGGAATTCTCTACCCCAGAGGGCTGTGGAAGCTCAGTCATTGAGTGTGTTTAAAGCAGAGACTGACAGATTTCTAAATCCCAATAACACAAAGGGATATGAGGATAGTGTGGGGGAAAAGCATTGAAGTGGATGATCAGTCATGATTGTATTGAATGGTGGAGCAGGCTCGATGGGCTGAATGGCCAACTCCTGCTCCTATGTTCCAATGATACAAAGAGGCGAGAAACACCCAGATAAATTAGACAAAAGAACCATGTAACCACCATAGCCCATCTTCATGGCAACGTGGCTGCTTTGGGAACTAAATATCTTCCAACATGCAAACACCTTTTCATTCTGTGCTCCTCGTCAAACTTGGAACCAGGTAATCGCAACGAGGCTCAAAAATGGTCAGCCCACCGGAGGCAGAGGTGTTAGGCCGGCCAGTCCAGCAGAAAGAAACCCTCCAATCATCACCATTCACCAGATGTCAGAATGAGCAAAATGCAGTCCTGGATGTCAGTGAGAGCAGAAACAATAACAACGGAGCCAACATCTGGAATTTATTGTGGCCTCACGGTAGCATGGTGGTTAGCATCAATGCTTCACAGCTCCAGGGTCCCAGGTTCGATTCCCGGCTGGGTCACTGTCTGTGTGGAGTCTGCACGTCCTCCCCGTGTGTGCGTGGGTTTCCTCCGGGTGCTCCGGTTTCCTCCCACAGTCCAAAGATGTGCGGGTTAGGTGGATTGGACATGCTAAATTGCCCGTAGTGTAAGGTTAATGGGGGGATTGTTGGGTTACGGGTATACGGGTTACGTGGGTTTAAGTAGGGTGATCATTGCTCGGCACAACATCGAGGGCCGAAGGGCCTGTTCTGTGCTGTACTGTTCTATGTTCTATGTTGTTGGAGTCACAACAGGTGGGATGAATCACAAAACCCCGCCCCACATTGAGAGCAGATGAATGGTCTCTCCCCAGAATTAACTCACTAGTGTCTCCGGATCATTGAATGTCTCCCCCGCTCAGAGTAGGTGAATGGCTTCTTCCAGGTGTGAACTCGCTAGTGTTCCTGCAGGGTGTATGGATATCGGAATCCCTTCTCTCACTGAGCAGGTTAACGGCTTCTCCCCAGTGTGAACTCGCTGGTGTGTCTGCAGGTGGGAGAACCGAGTGAATCCCTTCTCACACTGAGAACAGGTGAATGGCTTCTCCCCAGTGTGAATTCGCTGGTGTCTCCGCAGGCTCGATGAAGTAGTGAATCCCTTCTCACACTGAGAGCAGGTGAACGGCCTCTTCCCAGTGTGAACTCGCTGGTGTGACTGCAGGGCGGATAACTGAGCGAATCCCTTCTCACACTGAGAGCAGATGAACGGCCTCTCCCCAGTGTGAAGTCGCTGGTGTGTCCGCAGATCAGATGATTGAGTGAATCCCTTCTCACACAGAGCAGGTGAACGGCTTCTCCCCAGTGTGAGCTAGCTGGTGTCTCCGCAGTCTCCTTAAAGTAGTGAATCCCTTTTCACACTCAGAGCAGATGAACGGCCTCTCCCCAGTGTGAACCTCCTGGTGTGTGCGCAGGTCGGATGATTGAATGAATCCCTTCCCACACACAGAGCAAGTGAACGGCCTCTCCCCAGTGTGAACTCGCTGGTGTGTCCGCAGGTGGGATGATTGAGTGAATCCCTTCTCACAATGAGAGCAGGTGAACGGCCTCTCCCCAGTGTGAAGTCGCTGGTGTGTCCGCAGGTTGGATAACTGAATGAATCCCTTCCCACACACAGAGCAAGTGAATGGCCTCTCCCCAGTGTGAATGCGCCGATGAGCTTCCAGTGCAGATGGAACCCTGAATCCCTTCCCACAGTCCCCACATTTCCACCGTTTCTCCAGGGTGGGGGTGTCCTCGTGTCTCTCCAGGTTTGTCGATCAGTTGAAGCCTCGTCCACACACAGAACACGTGTACAGTCTCTCCCCGCTGTGAATGGTGTGATTTTTTTTTTCAGGCTGTGTAACTGGTTCAAACTCTTTCCACAGTCAGTGCTCTGGAACACTCTCACTCTGGTGTCTGTGTCTCGGTGCTTTTCCAGTCACACTGATGTTTTGAAGCCGACAGAAAAGTCAAACATTTCTCCTTCTAGATTCAAAGTCCGGTGATATTCAGTTCCAAGGAATTGAGAGACTCAGTCAGATTGAGACGTGACGTTTGAGATTTCTGTCTGTAATTCCTCCTCTTCTGATATCCTGTAAAAACAATTTACAAAAGTTACTTTTCTTCTTCTCATTTTGGAGAAGGTATCCTGAGGGTAACGACAGTCTGGCCGTGGGGTTAATCCTCCGGGTCCTCAGTCTTATTGAGGAATGTCCCCTTGGATCTATTGTGGTGGGGATTCTTTTGTATTTTTGTTATTATGGGAGGGTTTGTGTGTTGTTGACTTCATCCTTTATCTGTGAAAGGAGCAGTTTGGGGAAACTTTGGTGCTTCTGGTATGAAGTGGGTTGGAGGAGGGGGGTAATGGCGCACGCCCTGATTGTGATGTGAAAATCTGTTCCTGTTCTCTCTGTCGCCTAACTAATGGCGGCAGTGAATCTGCAAATTTTCTCAGGGAATGTACAGGGATCCATCACCCTATCAGAAGGAAATCGATCCTCTCCTTTCTTAAGGAGAAAGTAGACATGGCTTTATTACAGGAAACCCATCTGGATGATGAGGAACACTTTAAATTGAGGCGGGATTGGTTGGGGCAGTTTTTTTCACCTCTTTTTCATCGAGTCGCAGGGTTGTGGCGATGCTTATTATACACTATCCAAGCAGTCAGGGTAACCCTGCCGATTACAATGTGCATGTCAATTTCCTTTGTGCCGGTCCCCCCATCTCCCGTCCCTCCCCTCCGCCCCCTTCACTCGTCGTTTCTGGGTCCTTTCCTGGGCCCTTCACTGTACAATGGGAGTTATCTGTTATTTACAAGTGGACGGTGCCCTCCCTTCCCCCCCATTGATGGGCCTCCCCCTTCCACCCCATGCACTCCCTGTCCTGTTTTAAACCTTCCCTTGGGGGGGGGGGGGGTTCCTCTTCTTGTGTTTTTGTTCTGGGCTCTCTGGTCTCTGTCGGTTGGTTCCTGGTTCTCCCTCCCTGTACCAGTAACTCCCCTCCCGCCCCCTTTTTCCTGCCTGCTCCATGTGATCCCGTTGGCTCCCGTATGCCCACCTCCCTCCCCAGTGTTCTATTGGCCGCTGGCTTCAAACAGGTCCTGGAACAAGTTGCTGAATGGCCTCCACACTTTGTGGGAACCATCCTCTGACCCTCGGACGGTGAACTTGTTCTTCTCCAGGTAGAGAAATTCCGACAGGTCTGCCAGTCAGTCTGTAGCTGTGGGTGGTGCTGCCAGTCTGTAGCTGTGGGTGGTGCTGCCAGTCTGTAGCTGTGGGTGGCAGCCAGTCTGTAGCTGTGGGTGGTGCTGCCAGCCAGTCTGTAGCTGTGGGTGGTGCTGCCAGCCAGTCTGTAGCTGTGGGTGGCAGCCAGTCTGTAGCTGTGGGTGGCAGCCAGACTGTAGCTGTGGGTGGTGCTGCCAGCCAGTCTGTAGCTGTGGGTGGTGCTGCCAGTCTGTAGCTGTGGGTGGTGCTGCCAGCCAGTCTGTAGCTGTGGGTGGTGCTGCCAGCCAGTCTGTAGCTGTGGGTGGTGCTGCCAGCCAGTCTGTAGCTGTGGGTGGTGCTGCCAGCCAGTCTGTAGCTGTGGGTGGTGCTGCCAGCCAGTCTGTAGCTGTGGGTGGTGCTGCCAGCCAGTCTGTAGCTGTGGGTGGTGCTGCCAGCCAGTCTGTAGCTGTGGGTGGTGCTGCCAGCCAGTCTGTAGCTGTGGGTGGTGCTGCCAGCCAGTCTGTAGCTGTGGGTGGCAGCCAGACTGTAGCTGTGGGTGGTGCTGCCAGCCAGTCTGTAGCTGTGGGTGGCAGCCAGACTGTAGCTGTGGGTGGCAGCCAGTCTGTAGCTGTGGGTGGTGCTGCCAATCGCCAGCCGAGCAGGATTCTCCAGCGGCCGATTAGAGAAGCAAAGGCAAGGGCGTCCGTCCTCTTGCCCATGAATAGTTCTGGCTGGTCCGATACCCCGAAGACTGCCATTTGTGGGCACGGCCCGACCGTCATAACCATGGACATTTCCTCTCAATAGGCTGTCCAGAATTCGACAAGTCTGGGGCATACCCAGAACATGTGGGCATGGTTTGCCAGGCCCCGCTGGCACCATTCACATTTGTCCCCCATGTTCGGGAAGAACCTGCTCATTCGGGTTCTTGTCAGGTGTGCTCTGTGCACAACATTCAGCTGCATGAAGCTTAGCCTTGTGTAGGAGAAGGTGGAGTTGGTCCCGTTCAGTGCTTCGCTCCAGAGTCCCCACCCTATTGCCGTCCCTCGCTCTTCCTCCCATTTTTCCTGGGTTTAGTCAAGTGAGGAGCGCATCCTTATTAAAAGTTGTCCGTACAGGTCCCCACAGTTTCCCTTCCCCAGACTGTCTGTGCCCAGTAACTCCTCTTGCATTGTGCTTTTCAGGGTTCCTGGGTATGATGCTGTCTCCTTGTGGAGGAAGTTTTTGACCTGGAGCTCATCCCTGTTTGGTAGGTCCAGTCTCTCCGTCAGCTCCTCTAAGGTCGCTAGTCTATTTCCCGTGTAAATGTCCCTGACCATCAGTGTTCCCCTGTCCTGTCTCCACCTCTTGAAGGTGGCGTCGAGAATGGCTGGTGCAAACCTATGGTTGCCACAGATGGGGGCCATGATGGACACATCGGTCAGACTGAAATGCTGCCACATCTGGTTCCAGGTTCTCAGGGTCACTACCACCACTGGACTGGAGTGTTTTGCTGGCGAGGATGGGAGTGCTGCCGTGACGAGGGCCCGGAGGGTCGTTCCCGTACATGAGGACTCGTCCATCCTCACCCATTCTGTTTCTGGGTCCTTTCCCCATCCCCTTACTCCGCTGTGGCTGCCCAGTGATAGTATTGCAAATTCGGGAAGGAGAGGCCTCCTATGTTTCTTCTCCATTGTAGTACTGTTTTAGGGATTTTTCAATTCTTTTTTTTTTTTTTATAAATTTAGAGTGCCCAATTCATTTTTTCCAATTAAGGGACAATTTAGCGTGGCCAATCCACCTACTTGCACATCTTTGGGTTGTGGGGGCCAAGCCCACGCAAACACGGGGAGAATGTGCAAACTCCACACGGACAGTGACCCAGAGCCGGGATCGAACCTGGGACCTCGGCGCCGTGAGGCAACAGGGCTAACCCACTGCGCCACCGTGCTGCCCGGGATTTTTCAATTCTTGCCCCTCCGCACAAACGCCATAATCATCTTATCTACTGAATGGAAAAAGGCCTTGGGATGTAGATCGGTAAGGATCTAAACAGGAAGAGGAACCTGGGCAGTACGTTCATCTTGATCGTCTACATCCTCCCCGCCAGGGAAAGCAGGAGTCCATCCCATCTCTGTGGGTCGTTTCTGACTTCCTCCGCCAGACTGGTCAGCTTCCACTTGTGGATCCGTGTCCACTCGTGGGAAACTGGATCTCCAAGTAGTGGAATTTAGTTTGGGCTATTTTAACTGGGAGGCCCTCCAGCTCTGCCCCTCCCCCTCACCGGAAAATATTTGGTTTTGCCCAGGTTGAGTTTGTAGCCCAAGAATATTCCAAACCCACCCCCAACTCCCTAACCAACCTCTCCACCTCCCTTCCCTCCCACCTAGCAGTTGACGGTAACCAGCTCCTTGAAATTATGGAACACAGAATCCCGACAGTGCAGAAGGAGGCCATTCAGCCCATCGAGTCTGCCCCAGCTCTTTGAAAGAGCACCCTACATAAGCCCATGTCTCCACCCTATCCATGTAACCCATTAACCCCACTTACCCTTTAATGTAAGCCTACAAAGCCTCCGTCTCCCTGCTCCAAACCCACACCTACTCTGCGTTCGCTACCCAATAACAGGTTCAGCAGGGCCAAGCTCCCTGACTGTCGGCCTCTCTGAATCACCGTCTTCCTGATCCTTGCCACCTTATCTGCCCACACAAACAATTAAACCAACCTATCCACCCCCAGAAAGAACAATTTCGACAAAAAGACCATGCGGCACTGAGATGAAAATAAAAACCGCAGCAAAATGTTCATGTTAGCCAGCAGCACCCGATTGTGGATAGATTTAGTGCCTTCTCTGGTTATAAGATGAATTTTACTGAGTCAGAGGCCATGCCGATGGGGGGGGGGGGGGGGGGGGGTGTTGAAGGGTAAGCCCCCCTACTGTTGCTAAGTTCCCAATCAGATGCTCCTCCCTTGGGATTTTAATGTCTGGGAATGTCAATGGCCCCTCTTTCAGACAGCTATATGGGGCTAATTTTCTACAGCTGATGGTGACTATTAGGTGGGACCTTGCCCGGTGATCGGCTCTTCCGATTTCATGGTGAGGGAGGATCACCTTCATTAAAATGAATGTGTTACCCAAACCGTTGTAAAAAAAAAATGAAAATCGCTTATTGTCACGAGTAGGCTTCAATGAAGTTACTGTGAAAAGCCCCTCGTCGCCACATTCCGGCACCTGTTCGGGGAGGCTGTTAGGGGAATCAAACCGTGCTGCTGGCCTGCCTTGGTCTGCTTTCAAAGTCAGCGATTTAGCCCAGTGTGCTAAACAGCCCCTGTTGTACCCTCTTGTACCCTCTGCAGATGCTGCCTATACTGTTGTCGACCAGAGTCATTAAGGAAATTAATGGAATGATTAGTACATTTATCTGGAACAAAAATAAACCTCACCTCAAGTTTGTTAAGCTCTAATCACCAGGAGCTAAGGGAGGTTTGTGTCTCCTGAATATCTGGCTTTATCAATTGGCCTCTCATCTTATGTTCATACGGAATTTGGTTAGGATAGACCCAACATCCATCAGGCTGGATATGGAAGCAGACAAGCCAGTTCTCCTTCTGTCCAAAACTGGCATAGACTGATTACAGAATGTATCCCATTGGAATTTTTAATGTCTGTACTTCATTCTAAGTCTGATGGATTTGGTAAATTATGAGACCCCTGTCTCAAATACATGTGCTTCAATCTGGTTGACTTGCTCCTCCAGGGCTTTCCATCAGTGAATTCAATTCAACTGAACCCAGAGTAGGGCACAGTGAGGCACAATGGTTAGCACTGCTGCCGCACAGAGCCAGGGACCCAGGTTTGATTCCTTGAGTGGCTGTCTGATTGGAGATGCACATTCTCCCTGTGTCTGCGTGGGTTTCCTCCGGGTGCTCCGGTTTCTTCCCACAGTCCAAAGATGTGCAGGTTAAGTGGATTGGTCAAACTAAATTGCCCCTTAGTGTCCAAAGGTGTTACGTTAGGTGGGTTGACGAAGATCAATGCACCGGATTATGGGGACAGGGTGGGGAGTGTGCCTCGGCGAGTGTTTTTTCTGAGGGTCAGTGCAGACTTGAAGAAGCAAATGGCCTCCTGGTTTTGTAATATTTTGGGGTGTGCATTGTTATCCTGTTTTTAAATAATCTTACCCTCTTTCCCTATTCACTATGTTAACTGGTTGTTCAACTGATCTGGCATTTCATATAGCAGCTCTGGTCCCTAAAATATCCTGCTACAAATTAATTCTGTAATGTAGTGCTTGTATTTTGCTGGCAATATCGCTTATTCTGCTCTATGACCATTTTCCACCATTTTTTCTGTCACTCTGTTGAATTCATTGTTTAAAAAATGGTAAAGCAAATAAAAGAAATATTGGAAAAATTAAAAATCTGTCCAACTCATCCTTGAATATTTTCAGTGAACCATCCCCCCCTCACCTCACCCACCCACCCCCCGCCGACTCCACTGGTCCCTGCGATGAGAAATCCATGGACGAACAACCCTCTGAGGGAAGAGGTGACTGGAAATCACAACAGTACAATATTACAAAACCAGAAATAATAATAAATGTATTTTATTACAGAACCAGAAATAATATATCTAATCTGTACCATTTAAAAATAATGGACATGTCTCTGTCTGGTATTAATTTACTGTCCCCTTAAATGTCAGCCATCTCCTGGGGAAACCATCCCTGTAATTGTGAACATTAGGGAAGAGACCATCCTTTAATTTAGCCAGACAAATAAATGTGTCAAGCTGAGGGAGCAAAGGATGTCAATGTCTTTAAGAGAGAGAGAGAGAGACCTGGGCCAAGCTTTGCAGAGTCTGTACCCTCCCTGGATTCACTTCCTTTCCCTTCAGTTGCTGCAAGTGACCAATTGAAGGTCAGAATGAGAAAAGAAATGGAAAGGGGGAGAAAAGAAAGTGTTTTACTCACAGATTAAGTCTTACAACACCAGGTTAAAGTCCAACAGGTTTGTTTCAAACACGAGCTTTCGGAGCACGGCTCCTTCTTCAGGTGAATGGAAAGGCTTGTTCCAGAAATGTTTATATAGACACAGTCAGAGATGCCCCGGAATGCGAGCACCTGCAGGCAATCAAATCATCAAAGATGCAGAGAGAGAGGTAACTCCAGGTTAAAGAGGTGTGAATTGTCCCAAGCCAGTTCAGTCGGTAGGCCTCTGCAAGTCCAGGCTTGTTGGTGGGGGCCGAATGTAATGCGACATGAATCCCAGATCCCGGTTGAGTCCGCATTCATGCGTGCGGAACTTAGCTATAAGTTTTTGCTCAGCAATTTTGCGTTGTCGCGTCTCCTGAAGGCCTCCTTGTAGAATGCTGACCCGGAGATCAGAGGCTGAATGTCCTTGACTGCTGAAGTGTTCCCCAACTGGAAGGGAACAGTCCTGCCTGTTGATAGTCGCACGATGCCCGTTTATTCGATAAGACCATAAGACATAGGAGCGGAAGTAAGGCCATTCGGCCCATCGAGTCCACTCCACCATTCAACCATGGTTGATTTCAACTCCATTTACCCGCTCTCTCCCCATAGCCCTTAATTCCTCGAGAAATCAAGAATTTATCAATTTCTGTCTTAAAGACACTCAACGTCCCGGCCTCCACTGCCCTCTGTGGCAATGAATTCCACAGACCTACCACTCTCTGGCTGAAGAAATTTCTCCTCATCTCTGTTCTAAAGTGACTCCCTTTTATTCTAAGGCTGTGCCCCCGCGTCCTAGTCTCCCCTGCTAATGGAAACAACTTCCCTACGTCCATCCTATCCAAGCCATTCATTATCTTGTAAGTTTCTATTAGATCTCCCCTCAACCTCCTAAACTCCAATGAATATAATCCCACGATCCTCAGACGTTCATCGTATGTTAGGCCTACCATTCCTGGGATCATCCGTGTGAATCTCTGCTGGACCCGCTCCAGTGCCAGTATGTCCTTCCTGAGGTGTGGGGCCCAAAATTGCTCACAGTATTCTAAATGGGGCCTAACTAGTGCTTTATAAAGCCTCAGAAGTACATCCCTGCTTTTATATTCCAAGCCTCTTGAGATAAATGACAACATTACATTTGCCTTCTTAATTACGGACTCAACCTGCAAGTTTACCTTTAGAGAATCCTGGACTAGGACTCCCAAGTCCCTTTGCACTTTAGCATTATGAATTTTGTCACCGTTTAGAAAATAGTCCATGCCTCTATTCTTTTTTCCAAAGTGCAAGACCTCGCACTTGCCCACGTTGAATTTCATCAGCCACTTCTTGGACCATTCTCCTAAACTGTCTAAATCTTTCTGCAGCCTCCCCACCTCCTCAATACTACCTGCCCCTCCACCTATCTTTGTATCATCGGCAAACTTGGCCAGAATGCCCCCAGTCCCGTCATCTAGATCGTTAATATATAAAGAGAACAGCTGTGGCCCCAACACTGAACCCTGCGGGACACCACTTGTCACCGGTTGCCATTCCGAAAAAGAACCTTTTATCCCAACTCTCTGCCTTCTGTCTGACAGCCAATCGTCAATCCATGTTAGTACCTTGCCTCGAATACCATGGGCCCTTATTTTACTCAGCAGTCTCCCGTGAGGCACCTTGTCAAAGGCCTTTTGGAAGTCAAAATAGATAACATCCATTGGCTCTCCTTGGTCTAACCTATTTGTTATCTCTTCAAAGAACTCTAACAGGTTTGTCAGGCACGACCTCCCCTTACTAAATCCATGCTGACTTGTCCTAATCCGACCCTGCACTTCCAAGAATTTAGAAATCTCATCCTTAACGATGGATTCTAGAATTTTGCCAACAACCGAGGTTAGGCTAATTGGCCTATAATTTTCCATCTTTTTTCTTGTTCCTTTCTTGAACAGGGGGGTTACAACAGCGATTTTCCAATCCTCTGGGACTTTCCCTGATTCCAGTGACTTTTGAAAGATCATAACTAACGCCTCCACTATTTCTTCAGCTATCTCCTTTAGAACTCTAGGATGTAGCCCATCTGGGCCCGGAGATTTATCAATTTTCAGACCTTTTAGTTTCTCTAGCACCTTCTCCTTTGTGATGGCAACCATATTCAACTCTGCCCCCTGACTTTCCTGAATTGTTGGGATATTACTCATGTCTTCTACTGTGAAGACTGACGCAAAGTACTTATTAAGTTCCTCAGCTATTTCCTTGTCTCCCATCACTAGATTACCAGCGTCATTTTGGATCGGCCCAATGTCTACTTTTGCCTCCCGTTTGTTTTTAATGTATTTAAAGAAACTTTTACTATCATTCCTAATGTTACTGGCTAACCTACCTTCATATTTGATCCTCTCCTTCCTTATTTCTCTCTTTGTTATCCTCTGTTTGTTTTTGTAGCCTTCCCAATCTTCTGACTTCCCACTACTCTTTGCCACATTATAGGCTCTCTCTTTTGCCTTGATGCATTCCCTGACTTCCTTTGTCAGCCATGGCTGCCTAATCCTCCCTCTGATAACCTTTCTTTTCTTTGGGATGAACCTCTGCACTGTGTCCTCAATTACTCCCAGAAACTCCTGCCATTGCTGTTCTACTGTCTTTCCCACTAGGCTCTGCTTCCAGTCGATTTTCGTCAGTTCCTCCCTCATGTGCCTGTAATTACCTTTATTTAACTGTAAAACCTTTACATCTGATTCTACCTTCCTTCTTTCAAATTGCAGACTGAATTCTACCATATTATGATCACTGCTTCCCAAGTGTTCCCTTACTTTAAGATCTTTTATCAATTCTGGCTCATTACATAACACTAAGTCCAGAATAGCCTGTTCCCTCGTGGGCTCCATCACAAGCTGTTCCAAAAAGCCATCCTGTAAACATTCAATGAATTCCCTTTCTTTGGGTCCACTGGCAACATTATTTACCCAGTCCACCTGCATATTGAAGTCCCCCATGATCACTGTGACCTTGCCTTTCTGACATGCCCTTTCTATTTCGTGGTGCATTTTGTGCCCCTGGTCCTGACCACTGTCAGGAGGCCTGTACATAACTCCCATTATGGTTTTTTTGCCTTTGTGGTTCCTCAACTCTACCCACACAGACTCCACATCGTCTGACCCTATGTCGTTTAGTGCTATTGATTTAATTTCATTTCTAATTAACAAGGCAACCCCGCCCCCTCTACCCACCTCTCTGTCTTTTCGATAGGTTGTAAATCCCTGGATGTTTAACTGCCAGTCCTGAACCCCCTGCAACCACGTCTCTGTGATGCCTACCACATCATACCTGCCAGTCACAATCTGGGCCACAAGCTCATCTACCTTGTTCCGTACACTGTTCCGATTGATCATAATCAATCACTACCTCCTGTATCTTAACCAACTGAAACAATCCTATACATTAAACACAGTTTTAGTCCTGTTACATATTTCCGTTAGGCTGGCAGCCTGCATGAAGATTTCCTGGGCTCTCTGGCCAGGACTGTAAGCATCGAGCATGGATCTGTCAATCAGCCTAAATCAGCACCTTCAGGAGAATTGGGAGGGTGAATATTAGATACAATGGAGGGAGAGTGTGTGGGATGGAGATTTACAGCTTTTGGGAAATGAGAGAGGACCATAAAAACCAGAATGGTTTGTTCTGAAAATTTTTCCTGTACTGACAGTGATGTCTTTTGTAAACTCCTTTTAAGGATATCAGAAGAGGAAGAATTACAGACAGACATCTCAAACCAAACCTCTCGTCTCGATCTGACAGATTCACTCAATTCACCGAGACTTGAAAATCATCGGCCTTTGAATTGAGAACGTAAAAGGTTTGTCTGTTGTGCCTGCTTCAGATGGTTTTAACCATCAGTGTGACTGGAAAATCACCGAGACACACACATCTGAGTGAGAGTGTTCCAGAGCACCGACTGGGAAGAGCTTTCACCAGTTACACAAACTGAAAATAAACAGCAGGGAGAGACCGTACACGAGTTCTGTTTTTGAGCCTTCAACTGATTGTCCAACCTGGAGAGACACAAGGACACCAGCACCATGGAGAAACCATGGAAATGCCAGGACTGTGGGATGGGATTCAGATTCCCATCTGTACTGGAAACTCATCGACGCATTCACACTGGAGAAAGGCCATTCACCTGCTCTCAGTGTGGGAAGGGATTCACTAAGTTATCCGGCTTGCACAGGCACCAGCCAGTCCACGTTAGGGAGAAGCCATTCACCTGCTCCACATGTGGGAAGGGATTTAGTACTTCATCTGAACTGTGTACACACCAACAAATTCACACTGGGGAGAAACCATTCACCCACAGTGAGTGTGGGAAGGGATTTACTCAGGTATCCAATAAGCTGGGCCACACTGTCACTCACAGCAATGAGAGACCCTTTAAGTGCTCTGACTGTGGGAGCAGCTTCAAAAGGTCTCACAAACTGATGAACCATCAGTGCATTCACACTAGGGAGAGACCGTTCAGCTGCTCTCACTGTACGAAGAGGTTTCAGCACTCATCCCATCTGCTGACACACCAGCTCCTGCACACCGGAGAGAGGCTGTTCACCTGCTCTCAGTGTAGAAAGGAATTCACTCAAATAAGCAACCTGCGGAGACATGAGCGAATTCACACTGGGGAGAGGCCATTTACTTGCTCTGATTGTGGGAAAGGATTCACTCGGATATCCCACCTACAGACACACCAGCGAATTCACACTGGAGAGAGGCCATTCACCTGCCCTGACTGTGGGACAGGATTCACCCGGTTATCCCACCTGCAGGCACACCAGCGAGTTCACACGGGGGGAGGCCATTCACCTGCTCTGACTGTGGAAAGAGATTCATTCAGCTCCCCAATCTGCAGGCACACCAGCGAGTTCACACTGGGGAGAGACCATTCACCTGCTCTGAGTGTGGGAAGGGGATTCCCTCTCTTAGCCACGTTGCAGGCACACCAGCGTCTTCACACTGGGGAGAGGCCATTCACATGCACCGTGTGTGGGAAGGGATTCACTCGGTCAACACTTCTGTTGAGACACCAACAAGTTCACGAGTGATGACAGAGGTTGGATTCTGCTGTTATTGCTGCCTGTTAATCACATCCAGGACTGAACCATGTTCATTCTGACACTTGGTGAAAGTGGGAGGGTCGGAGGGTTTCTTACTGCTGGACTGGCTGGTCTCACGACTTTGCTTCCAGTGGGCTGATGCTCTTTGAGACTGGGAGAGCATATTTCCACTGAAATGATCCACAAAAGCTGATGAAAGACATTTATTTTATCCTGAATAATAAATAGTGTTTCTCCCCCCACTACAGGTAGATCTAAATTAAATACAGAAAGACCTGGAAAACGCAACAGGTCTGGTAGCATCTGTGAGAGAGAAACAGAGTTAACGTTTCATGTCCAATGTAACTCTACTTCAGAACTAAAGAGAGGGAGAAATGTGATGGGTTTGATGCTGGTGAGAAAGGGGGAGGGTCAGGTAGAACAAAAGAGAAAGTCAGGGATTGGTTGGAGGGTGGGTGAGATTAAATGACGAAAGTGTCCTGGAATGACTTCCAGTGGAGGCCATGAATTTATCGGCCGCACACAACGTGGCTCCTGCTTGGAAGCTTGGGTTTTGGCCCTTTCTGCCCGGTTAATGGGGACTTAGTTTGTAAAAAATGCAGAATAGGTGGAGGGAGTTGGTTTCTCCTCCAAAGCGGAATATCAGCAGTTACAACACCTGGCAAAAGTCGAGTAAAGCCTTGGCTTGAGATGGAGGATGTGTGGTGCAGCAACTGAGAGTTTGGCGGAGTTGGAGGGTGTTTCAGCAGCATTAGAAAGAGATGCAAGAGGACTGGTCCAGGGCGATTGAGGAAGCAGCAGCCCCTCTTCGTGGGACTTTGGAGCGGGTGGAGAAGCACCTTGAGTCCAAAGGTGCGATGATCCGAGAGGGGAAAGGACTATGTTGGATCCCAGTGATCAGATCGTGTTGCTGGAGGCAGAGATAGTGATGCTGGGAGAGGCCTGTAAGGTGCTGAGGGGAAAGGTGGACAACCAGGAGAATCAATCCAGGCGACAGAACCTGTGAATTGTAGATCAGAGGAAGGAGTGGAGGGAACGAGTACAACGGGCTATGTATTAAAAATGTTCACGAAGCTGGTTGAGGAGGGGGTTTTCGTTAAGGCACTGGAGGTGGATCGGGCCCCCGATCATTACAACGGAGGCCGAGAGCTGGGGAGCCGCTGTGGGCAGTGATCGGCCGGATGCACAAGTTCCAGGAGAAGGAGAGGATTCTGAGTGGGTGAGGTTGACGTGAGACGAGGTGGGTGAGGTTGACGTGAGACAAGCTGGGAGGGAATCTGATCCGGATCTACCAGGACATTGGGGCCGACCTGGCCAAATGACAGGCGGGTTTTAACAGGGCCCAGGCGGCGCTCTTTCAGCCAAGGTCCGGTTTGGGGTGTTGTCCCCGGACAAACTCTGGGTGACTTTCACAAGAGCAAAGGACATTATTTTACGATGCCAGAGGAAGCGGATGACTTAGTCAAGGAGCATGGGTTGGGGGAGGACTAATGGTAGGATCTGTTCTGTCTCGATGTGTATATACAAGTTTTGTAAATGTTGTGTTGTTTTTTGCATTTGTGACTCGGGCTCGTATGGCTGGGTTCTTCCTCGAGGTTGAGCACAGATGTGAGAGGTACAGGAGAGGGCCTGTCAATCATGTTCACATGTTTTTGGTGTGCCCAAAGTTGGGGGATTCTGACCATTGATTTCTGAGACCCTGCCGGAATTGTGGGGGTGACGATGACGCCGTGCCCTTTGGTGGGGCTTTCTGGTGTTTCAAATCTGCCAGAGCTGCTGGAGGGGAAAGGGGGTCTTCACCACTATGATTACCCGGCGGCGAATCTCACTGATTTCCCGGCAGCGAATCTCACTGATTGCCCGGCAGCGAATCTCACTGATTGCCCGGCAGCGAATCTCACTGATTGCCCGGCAGCGAATCTCACTGATTGCCCGGCAGCGAATCTCACTGGGTTGGAGGTCGGTCGTCCCACCAAAGGTATCGGCATGGTTGGGGGATTTGGCGGAATTTCTGCAGTTGGAGAAGACTAATTACTCCGAGGGTGAAGAGGGTTCTGCGTAAGACAGAGTGTCTTTCTGTCTCTATTTGCGGATCGGGTAGTTTAGGGAAGAAAAGGGGGGGAAATGACAACTGTTTGAAAGCCAATGGTATTTGGTTGTTTGTTTGTATAATTGATTGTGTTTGGAATAAAATACAGATATTAAAACCTCAAACTAAAAGTCTAATGATCTTGTCCATTGTTGGTAGTAAAACCCATCTGGTTTAATAATTCCCTTTAGGGAAGGAAATCTGCCTCCTTACCTGGTCTGGACTACATGTGACTCCAGATCCACAGCAATGTGGTTGACTCTGAAATGGCCGAGCACAAAGTTTTAAGAATCCGCAAGGATGTTTATTCCATAGAATGGAATTCTACAGTGAGGAGGGAACCATTCGGCCCATCAAGTCTGCACGGACCCCACCAAGAGCAGCTACCTCAGTCTATTCCCCCGCCATATCCCCATAAACCCACTTAACCTGCATATCTTTGGACTGTGGGAGGACACCGGAGTGATGGAGGAAACCCATGCAGACACAGGGAGAATGTGCAAACTCCACACAGACAGTCACCCAAGGCTGGAATTGAACCCAGGTCCCTGGCACTGTGAGGCAGGAGTGATATTATAAATGAAACCGGACTATTTGTGTGCCAAACATCAAAAGCAGCAATCAATAGACAGAGCTAAACGATCCAACAACCAATGGGTCAGATCTGAGCTCTGCAGTCCTGCAAGTAACTTTGAGCCATACAAATGCCAGGCAATGACCACCTCCCTTCTGAGAGAATCTAACCACCTCCCCTTGACATTCAATGGCATTACCATTGCTGAATTCCCCACTATCAACATCTTGGGGGTTACCATTAACCAGAAACTGAACTGGACTAGCCATATAAATACTGTGGCTACAAGAGTAGGTCAGAGGCTGGAAATCCTGCTGTGAGTCACCCACCTCCTAACTCCTGAAAGTCTGTCCATTATCTAGAGGTCCAGAGTGTGATGGATCACTCTCCAGTTACCTGGATGAGTGCATCTCCAAAATTAAAGAATCACACACACTTCATGTGTCAAAAATAAAATCTCACCTCTCCCTCTGCCTCCTTTGCCAATTACCTTGGAGGGACTCCCTTTCTGTTAAAAATGTCTGTCAGGGATGGCACGGCGGTGCAGTGGTTAGCACTGCTGCCTCATGGCGTTGAGGGCCCATGTTCGATCCCGGCTCTGGGTCATTGTCCGTGTGGAGTTTGCACATTCTCCCCGTGTCTCTGGGTCTCATCCCCACAACCCAAAAATGTGCAGGATAGGTGGATTGGCTATGCTAAATTGCCCCTTAATTGGATAAAACCTAATTTGGTACTCTAAATTTATTTTTAAAAAGAGCCTGTCAACCCCTCTCACCCACTTTCCCTAAAATGCATCAATCTAATCATGAAAAGTCCAAAAAATCAACATTTTAATAATAAATGTTAATGAAATAAACAAGGTGAGAAAGAAAAAATGACTTGCGGATCAAAGACAACCAGAGTAAAAGATGTTCACAATGTTCAGGATCCAAATGGTTTCTCTTTGGTTCCTCTGTACCCTGTTCCCGTGACTCCCTGCTTTGGACACGGGCACTGAACCCTGTGGGTCACGATACCATAACCCCCCCCCCCACATCGTCCCAAACCTTGTGATCTGATTGGTAGAGCCCCATTTCACAGTCCATCCTCCAGCACCTTCCTGTCTCTCTGTTAGTGAGGTGCCCATGGCAGGGTGAGAGGAGGATACATTAGGGTTACAATCAATAGGGAGTGTGCGGGAGAACAGTGATTTATAGTTTGAGAAGGAAAAGGATGTTCTCTGATGACTGGAATTGTCAGTTCTGGATTTCTGCCCTTTGCTTACAGCGATGTCCTTTTATAATCTCCTTTCCCAGGCGATGAGTAGAGAGGTTTTGCAGACAGGAAAAACAAACCAAACATCCCTATTCTGAGCTGTCATAGAGGAATCATGGAATTAACAGTGCAGAAGGAGACCATTTGGCCATCGAGTCTGCAACGGCTCTTGGAAAGAGCACCCTACTTAAGCCCGTGCCTCCACCTTACCCCAGTAACCCCAGCTAATCTTTTTTAGACACTAAGGGCAATTTATCATGACCAATCCACCTAACCTGCACATCTTTGGACTGTGGGAGGAAACTGGAGCACCCGGAGGAAACCCATGCAGATATGGGGAGAACGTGCAGACTCCACACTGACAGTTACCCAAGCCGGGAATTGAACCTGGGACCCTGGAGCTGTGAAGCAACTGTGCTAACCACTGTCCTACCATCCTTTTAGATTGGACACTAGACTAGTCAGTAAAAAAAATAAGTAATGAAATTGAATTCAGACACAGATCTGCATGAACTGGCCCCACTTTGTTCACACATTAACAGAGTAATCACTGTATTTGAATCAATGTTATTCACTTTTGGAATTGAATGAATCAAGGGTCAGATTAACTATATCACCCCCAGTATCAGATAGGTCTGTTTAATACAGAACAGGATTAAACCCAGTGTCCAATATTAGAGGTCTCTGTGGCTGTTGGATGCCTGGTTTCACTGTACAGCTGACAAGCCCACAGCTTCAGTGAACCCGTCTACCCAGGATCTGTTCCTAATCCACATCGCCACATATTACCTGGTTAGCTATTTATATATGGTCATCATGGTCAGACAGCTAACACAAAGCTCAACCAGAAACTATGGTTCTTCTTTCTACTGATTCCAGCTCCTTCAAGGAGTGACGGCATCTCCAGCCCTCAGCTCTGTTGCTGGGCAGTCATTGACATGAGCAATAGAGAGACAGAAGTTGCCTGAGGCTTAATGGGAAGTTGAAACTTGTAGCTCGAAATCAACTGTGTAAGATTTCTGAAAAGATCAGTAACTTTAAAAGATAAATTCTAAACCCAGTGAACAAATTAAAGAGTCATAAGGCAAAAATTTCACGTTTTATGCCTTTTACTGCAAAAAACTAGAAGCAACAATGCCTGAACACTATTTTTATTAGGAATATATCTCTTAAACTATAAATAGGTTTTGCCCCTTTACTTTTTTTTAATTTTAGAGTACCCAATTTATTTTTTCCAATTAAGGGGCAATTTAGCATTGCCAATTCACCTACCCTGCACATCTTTGGGTTGTGCGGGTGAAACCCACGCAAACACGGAGTGAATGTGCAAACTCCATATGGACAGAGACCCAGAGCTGGGATCGAACCTGGGACCTCGGTGCTGTGAGGCAGCAGCACTAACCACTGTGCTGCCACTTTGCCCTTTTACTTTAATGTGGTCATGCCGGCGTTGGACTGGGGTGAGCACAGTAAGAAGAAGTCTTACAACACCAGGTTAAAGTCCAACAGGTTTGTTTCGAATCACTAGCTTTCGGAGCACAGCTCCTTCCTCAGGTGAATGAAGAGGTGGGTTCGAGAAACATATACATAGACAAAGTCAATGTTGCAAGACGATACTTTTGAATGCAAGTCTTTTCAGGTAATTAAGTCTTTACAGGTCCATACGGAGTGACTGGAGAGAGGGATAATCACAGGTTAAAGAGGTGTGAATTGTCTCAACCTAGGACAGTTGGTAGAATTTTGCAAGCCCAGGCCAGATGGGGGGGGGGGGGGGGGGGGGGGGGGGTGGTGAATGTAATGCGACATGAAACCAAGGTCCCGGTCAAGGCTGTACTCGTGTGCGGAACTTGGCAATAAGTTTCTGCTCGGCGATTCTGCACTGTTGCACGTCCTGAAGGCTGCCTTGGAGAGGCTACTCCCACTTAATAATAATAATAATAATAATAATCTTTATTTTTGTCACAAGTAGGCTCACATTAACACTGCAATGGGGCAGCACGGCGGCGCAGTGGTTAGCACTGCCGCTTCATGGCACCGAGGTACCAGGTTCGATCCCGGATCTGGGTGACTGTCCGTGCGGAGTTTGCACATTCTCCCCATGTTTGCATGGGTTTTGCCCCCACAACCCAAAGATGTGCAGCCTAGGTGGATTGGCCATGCTAAATTGCCCCTTAATTGGAAAAAATGAATTGGGTACTTTAAATCTTTTTTAAAAACACGGCAATGAAGTTACTGTGAAACTCCCTGAGTTGCCACATTCTGGCGCCTGTTAGGGTACACAGGAGAATTCAGAATGTTCAATTCACCTAACAGCATGTCTTTCAGGCATTCTAGAACGAGAGGTAATAGTCTGAGGATAAGATGGGCAGCATGATAGCACAGTGGTTAGCACAGTTGCTTCACATCTCCAGGGTCCCATGTTCGGTTCTGGCTTGGGTCACTGGCTGTGTGGAGTCTGCATGTTCTCCCTGTGTCTTCGTAGGTTTTGTACGTGTGCTCCGGTTTCTTCCCACAGTCCAAAGATGTGCAGGTTAGGTGAATTGGCCATGATAAAAGGTGAGCACAGTAAGAAGTCTTACAACACCAGGTTAAAGTCCAACAGGTTTGTTTCAAACACGAGCTTTCGCAGCGCAGCTCCTTCCTCAGGTGAATGGAGAGGTATAATGGAAAGACATACCTCTCCATTCACCTGAGGAAGGAGCTGTGCTCCGAAAGCTCGTGTTTGAAACAAACCTGTTGGACTTTAACCTGGTGTTGGAAGACTTCTTACTGTGCTCACCCCAGTCCAACGCTGGGGTCTCCACATCATGATAAAAGGTAGATTGGCCATTACAAATTGGCCTCAGTGTCCAAAAAGGTTAGGTGGGTTTACTGGGCTGGGGTGGGGCGCTCTTTCCAGGGGCTGGTGCCGATTCGATGGGCTCAATGGCCTCCTGCAGTGTAAATTCTATGATTCCACCGCATGCTTCGGTTTCCTCCCACAAGCCCCGAAAGACGTGCTATTAGATAATTTGGACATTCTGAATTCTCCCTGTGCCCGAGCAGTCGCCAAAATGTGGAGAGTTGGGCTTTTCAGAGTAACTTCATTGCAGTGTAAATGTAAGCCTACTTGTGACAATAAAGATTATTTTTAAAAAGAGGTAACAAATTCTAAAGAGTTGAGGATAAACTGCTTCTTCAAAGGTTTGTGAATCTGTGGCATTCACTACCCCAGAGTGCAGTGGAGCTGGGACAGTGAGTAAATTTAGGGAGTAGTGAGACAGATTTTTAATCGGGTTGAAGGGTTACACATGGTGGGCCAAATGGCCAAACTCTGCTCCTGTATCTTGTGACCTTCTGAAAGGGGGAGACATTAATTTGCTCCCAGATGTTGCCCAGAGGAGGAAGTTTTAGTCTAAAACTCATTGTCCAACCTCCACATTGTGACATCACAAAGGAGCTCGTCCTCTAAATCAACCAATAGGAATAAGTCCGCTCCGCGGTGACGTCACCGCCCAGCGCGCAGAGGCGGGAGCCCCGCCCCCACGTATTATTCACCTTTCCTCAAATATCCTCGAGACAAGGTTTCCAGGCAACCGGCTGACAGTTCCGGCCGTCGTGATCTTCCCCTCCCTTGACCCGGGACTGTGCAAATCTGAGGGAAGTGGAAGCCGCGCATGTGCAGGGGACCTCACTTCCGCTGACCTTACCCCTGAGGTCTTGACCAATAGGTGGATTGGAGAACCGGAAGGACTCTGCTTCTCCGCCAATCAGAGCTCCCCCATTGTCTCAATGCGGAAGCTGGACATGGAGGTTTGTGCCGGGCAAAGCTGTTGTTCCTCCAACCCTGAATGAGCTTGAGCTGAACACAGACTGAAACCTCCTCCTGTCTCCAACATCTGTGAGTGAAACACTTTCTTTTCTCCCCCTTTCCATTACTTTTCTCATTCTCACATTTAATTGGTCACTCCTCGGCCCAATCATCTTTAGCTGCTTCATCAATGACCTCCCTTTCATCATAAGGTGAGAAGTGGGGATGTTTGCGGATGACACAATGTTCAGCACCATTCGTGACTCCTCAGATAATAAAGCAGTCCATGTCCAAATGCAGCATTACCTGGACAGTATCCAGATGTGGGCTGATAAGTGGCAAGTTACATTTGTGCTACTCAAGTGCCAGGCAATGACCATCTCCTACAAAGGAGGATCTAACCACCGCCCCTTGACATTCAGTAGCATTAGCATCGCTGAATCCTCCACAACCAATATCCTGAGGGTGACCATTGATCAGAAACTGAACTGGACTAGCCATATTAATACAGTGGACACCAGGGCAGGTCAAAGACTACAGTGAGTAATGCTGTACCCTGCCAGTAATCCTGACCCCCAAAGCCTGTCCACCATATACAAGGCACAAGTTAGGCATGTAATAGAATAATCACCACTTGCCTGGTTGAGTGCAGCTCCAACAACACTCAAGATGCTACGCTACACCATCCAGAACAAAGCAGCCTGGTTGACTATTTCCCATTCCACGAATATTCAAACCCTCCACCACTGACGAACAGTAGCAGCCATCTATACCATCGACAATGTGCACTGCAGTAACTCACCAAGGTTCCTCAGACAGCACCTTCCAAACCCAGGACCACTAATATCTAGAAGGACAAGAGCAGCAGATACCTGGGAACCCCACTACCTGGAGGTTCACCTCCAAATCACTCACCAGACGGACTTGGAAATATATCGCCCTTCCTTCATTGTTGCTGGGGCGACATCCTGGAACTCCTTCCCTGACAGCGCAGGGGATGTACCTACACCTCAAGGACTGCAGCGGTTCAAGAAAGCAACTCATCACTCCATTCTGAAGGGCAACTAGGGATGGGCAATAAATGCCGGCTGAACCAGCGACTCTCACACCCAGTAACTGAATTTTTTTTAATGTTATATCGGACAGAGATATGTCTTGTGTTGTTATCTGGAATATTAGATATATTATTGATGGTTCTGTAACAAAATACATGTATTATCAGTTCTAGTTCTGTAATATAGTATTGTACCTACATTATGTATTTCCAGTCATACAGTCATTGCAGCACTGACAGAATCCATTTGGTAACTCAAGTCAATGCTGACTCTCTGTCCAGCAATCCAGTCAGTCCCATTCCCCCTCGATATCGCTGTTCACCTGAAAGCTTATTTTCTTCATATTTTATTTTGAATTATTGATCATCTCGACTTCCACAACCTTTGTGGGCAGTGGGTTCCTGCTCATGACCATTCCATGACTAAATAAAATTCTTCCTCAGAATCTCCCCATCTCTAATCAGTGAATATACTTAGATGGAGATTCTCTACTCTTGTACAGGTTGTAATGAGTTTAGATTTGTTGATCAGCATCAATCAGCACCTTCATGAGAATTGGGTGGGGCAGGAAGTGAATCCAATCTGTATATTACACATATCTATCATCCAGTAACATAGACATATATCTGTCTGGCAGCCTCTGTGTCCAGGACAGGAAGCAGTGAGCATTGATCTGCCAATGAGCCTGATTCAGTGCCTTCAGGAGAATTGGGAGGGTGAATATTAGATACAGCAGAGTGAGAATGGAGGGAGAACATGTGGAATGGAGATTTAGAGCATTTGAGGGAAAGGGAGAGAGCAAACAATGTTCGATAGAAACTAGAATTGTCTGTTCTAAATTTATATCCTGTACTGACAGTGATGATTTTTGTAAAATCTTTTTGCAGGAAGTTAGAACGAGAGGAGTTTGATGTGGATCCCTCAAACTAAATATCACGTCAAGAACTGACTGATTCACTCAATTCTTGGGAACCAAATATCATCGGCCTTTGAATCCAGAAGGAGAGATGTTTCTCTATTCTGTCTGCTTCAAGAGATTTTAAACATCAGTGTGTCTGGAAAAGCACTGAGACACACACACCCGTGTGAGACTGTTACAGAGCACTGACTGTGGAAAGAGCTTTAATCAGTTATACAGCCTGAAAAGTACTACATCATTCACAGCAGGGAGAGACTGTATTGGTGTTCTGTGTGTGGACGAGGCTTCAACTGATCATTCAATGTGGTGAGACGTAAGATCATGGAGAAACCATGGAAATGTGAGGACTGTGGGAAGGGATTCAAAGGCCCGTACGCGCTGGAATGGCATCAACGCAGTCACACTGGAGAGAGGCTGTTCACCTGCTCTGTGTGTGGGAAGGGATTCAGAGACCCGCACGAGCTGGAAAGGCATCAACGCAGTCACACTGGAGAGAAGCCATTCACCTGCACTCAGTGTGAAAAGGGATTCACTGATATAGGGAACCTGCGGAGACACGAACGTGTTCACACTGGGGAGAGGCCATTCACCTGCTCTGACTGTGGGAAGGAATTCACTCAGTTATCCCACCTGCAGAGACACCAGCGAGTTCATACTGGAGAGAGGCCTTTCACCTGCAATGTGTGTGATAAGGGATTCACTCGGTTACCCCACCTGCAGACACACCAGCGAGTTCACACCGGGGAGAAGCCATTCATCTGCTCTGTGTGTGATAAGGGATTCACTCAATTATCCAACCTGCTGAGCCACAATGTCACTCACACCAAGAACAGGCCATTTAAATGCTCTGACTGCAGGAAGGGTTTCAAAAGCTCTCAGCTACTGCTGTCCCACCAGCGCATTCACACGGGGGAGAGACCGTTCAGCTGCTCTCACTGCACAAAGAGCTTTAGAACCTCATCCAACCTGATCAAACACGCGCGAGGTCACACCGGGGAGAGGCCATTCACCTCTCCGACTGGGAAAAGATTCACTCGGTCATCACTTGCTGAGCCACACTGTCACTCACACCAATGAGAGACCCTTTAAATGCTCTGACTGTGGGAGTGGGTTTAAAAGCTCTCGGGTACTGATGGAACACCAGCGCATTCACTCTGAGGAGAGACTGTTCAGCTGCTCTCACTGCACAAAGACATTTAGAACGTCATCCACATTGCGGAGACACCAGCGAGTTCACCTGCTCTGGTTGTGGGAAGAGATTCCGTGGTTCATCTGCCCTATTGACACACTAGCGAGTCCACACTGGAAAGAAGCCATTCACCTGCTCTCACTGTGGGGAGGGATTCACTCAGTCATCGAACATGCTGAGACACCAAAGGGTTCACAAGTGATGACGGTTTAGATTCTGCTGTTATTCCTGCTGTTAATCACATCCAGGACTGAACCTGGAGTGGGTGGAGGAATTTGTCATCACATCAACTGAAGCAGAATACCCGGAGGACTTATTCTTCGTGGCCGGGGACTTCAACCAGGCCAACCTCAAGTGTACTTCCAAAGTTCCACCAACACATCTCCTGTTCCGACAGGGGCCCCAAAATCCTTGACCACTGCTACACAAACATCAAGGACGCCTCTCGATCTATCCCCCAACCACACTTCGGAAAATCGGACCACAAGATGGCGCTCCTTCTCCCGGCACATAAGCAGAAACTTAAGCGGAGAATCCGGTTAAGACGGTTGTGCAATGCTGGTCCAAGGCAACAGAAGAGCTTCAAAGCGACTGCTTGGAGTCAGTGGACTGGTCCATATTCAAGAACTCAGCAGCCAACCTAAACAAGTTTGCCAGCACCATCACAGACTTCATCAGTAAATGTTTAGAAGATTGTGTGTCAAAGAAGGTAGTATGTACGTTACCCAACCAGAAACAATGGTTTAATGGGAGTTCACTCACTACGGGAGGCCACATCTGAGCAGTTCAAGACAGGCGACCCTGACCTAATCAAGAGATCTAGGTATGACCTCCGCAAAGCCATCACAGACTCCAAGAGACAATACCAGACTAAGCTAGAATCACAGACTATGACATGGACTCTCATTGGTTGTGGCAAGGCTTAAACAACATAATGGGGAGATTGGGGCGAGAGCGCGCATGGGGTAGCCTCGTCTTTCGGGAGCTCGGCCGAGGCCCACATGTTTTATCTTCAACCTGGGACATCATCTCACCTGAGATTGCACCACTAAAAGCAAGTCAAGTACACCAGGCATGACGACGATGAATTTTACCATGACTGTTTGAACATACTTGATGGACTGCCTAGCGTTTTGCCTGCTTTACCTTGTTCACGTCCATTGTGTTAATAGGTATAAATTGCACTCTTTTAAACTTAATTACATGATTTACCTTTTAGCATTCTAATATGCAATGGCCTTGTGGAATAGGAGTTGGCCATTCGACTTCTTGAGCGTACACTGCCGTTCTGTAGATCATAGCTGATCTGTACCTGCTTTAGTTCTGGTGTCTCTCTCATTTCTGCTTGGTACATATGCCGCTTGTTGAGCTGGGCAGTGCCTTTAAGGTTGACAAGCAGCCATAGACACGTGCATCTTAAAGGGAACATTGTGCAAGGCATGTTTGTTCTCTGCATGGTACATTTGAGTGTTGAGCAACAGTGCACCCATAGAAGGAATATTGCTTATTTCTACAGTCCTTTAATACCCTTGCCTAACAATATTATATTGATCTTAGTTTTAAGAATTTCACCAGCATCCAAAATATTTTGGGAAATAGTGTTCCAGATTTCCCCTACCCTTTCCTGGTTTTGACCTTAACTTGCCTGGCTTCAATTTCAAAATTGTGCCCCTTTGTTCCCCCAGCAGCGGACATAGTTTCTCTATATCAAATGACATTATCTTGATTAAATCACCCATGAAGCTTCTAAACTCAAAGAAATACAAAACCAGCCTTATGCAACCTGCCTCCTAATTTAACCCTTTAAGCATCTGTATATTTTTGGTGAGCTTCTGCACCTTCACTTGTTTCTTATTTCACCGAACAAGAACCAGGACAACTTGATCCATCACCTCCCAAATTCTTTTCCAACTGCTTCGAGATATCCCTTTCCCTGGCAGTAAGTAGGCAGCACACCCTTCTGAACTTTTATTTATGTTTGCAGAGCACGGTATCCCCATATATTTGAATTTTCTATACTATACACCGAGTCTGCTTCTCTACTCTATGGACTACCTTCTGCTTGCAGTGCCATCTCATAAACTTTCTCCTTATCGTAACAGTTATGAAGTATATTGTTGCAGTTGGACTGGGCCGGTGTCTGCAAGGCCTGTATTTTCCCTCGTGCTCAGCCAGCCCAGCTGATGGACAGTCACAGTTCTCCCCTTTCCTGCACTTGTTCTTTCCTTTGAGGTGTCGCTGTAACTCTGGCGAGAACTCCACAGAAGTTCTTTGCCCTCCCATATATAAATATGTATATTAATGTCTCTACCTTACACAACTTTTAAAAAGTCTTTAAGATAGATGTTTAATTTTCGTTGTTTTATTTTGTGATGTTTGAGTGATTAAAGCTAATTATTAATGAAGCTGTTGAATTTAGTGAATACAATGATTTGTATCTTGTATTATCTAAACAGCCTGAGTTATGAAGTATATGAATTAAATGTCATGATCGGTAACTTAAAAAAGCAACAAAATAATGGGCTACAAAGTAAAGCCGAGTAGAATCTTCAGCAACAGCGCAGTCCTCCCCAACAAACTCGATGCATTCGATGCTTATTTCGAGCAGGAAACCAACAAACTGCTCCAGGAGCCTTGGACCCATACCCACCGTCACAGCCTCCAAAGTCAGATTGGCCTTCTTCATAGTGAACCCCCGGAAAGCAACAGGTCCTGACGGGATCCCTGGTCGTGCACTGAGATCCTCTGCGGACCAATTGGCAGGTGTGTTCCTGCGGACATCCTCAACCTCTCCCTACTCCGTTCCAAGGTTGCCACCTGCTTCAAGAAGACCCCCATTATACCGGGGCCAAAGGAGAACCAGGCAACGTGCCTCAATGAACACCGTCCGGTGGCCTTGACATCGATCATTATGAAATGCTTAGACCACAGCTGGAGTAATGTGTGCAGTTTTACTGCCCTTACCTTAGGAAAGGTATTATTGCCACAGAGGGAGGGCACTGAAGGTTCACCAGACTTGTTCCGGGTTTGGCAGGACTGTCCTATGAAGAGAGATTGGGGAAACTAGGCCCTTTTTCTCCTGAGTTTCAAGGAATGAGAGGGGATTTGGGAAATTAGGAGATTGGGGAAACCTGACCTGTATTCTCTAGAGTTTCAAATAATGACAAGTGATGTAATTGAAACTTACAAAATCCATAAAGGAATAGACAGGGTGGGTGCAGGTGAGATGTTTCCCCTGTTGGAGAGTCTGGAACCAGGAGACACAATTTCAAAATAAGGGGGAAGCCACTTAGGACGGGTCTCGGAGGAGACATTTCGTTACTCAGAGGGTTGTGAATCTTTGGAATTCTCCACCCCAGAGGGCTGTGGGAGCTCAGTCACTGAGTGTGTTTAAAGCTGAGACTTTTTTTGTTTAATAAATTTAAGAGTACCCAATTATTTGTTTCCAATTAAGGGGCAGTGTAGCGAGACCAATGCACCTCAGCTGGACATCCAATTGGGTTGTGGGGCTGAGACCCACAAGACATGAGGAGAATGTGCAAACTCCACACGGACAGTGACCCGGGGCCAGGATCGAACCCAGGTTCTTGGTGCAGTGAGGCAGCAGTGCTAACCACTGTGCCACCCAACTGACAGATTTCTAAATACCTATAACACAAAGGGAGATGGGGGACAGAGTGAGGTGGAAAAATACATTGAAGTGGATGATCAGCCATGATCGTATTGAATGGTGGAGAAGGCTCGTCGGGCTGAATGGCCAACTCCTGCTCTGATGATATAAAGATAGGTGGGAAAGTAAATTGTGAAGAGGACACAAGGAGGTTACAAAGTGAAATAGATCAGTTAAGTGAGTGGGAAAAGATCTGCCAAAAGGAGAATAGTGTGGGAAAATGTGAAATTGTCCATGTTAGCCAGAAGAATATAAAAGCTTATTATCTAAATGGTCTGAGATTCAGAGGGATCTGGGTGTCCAAGAGCATGAATCACAAAAGGTGAGTATACAGGTACAGCAAGTAATTAGGAAAGCTAATAGAATGCTATTGTTTATTGTGAAGGGAATTGAATACAAAAGTAGGGAGGTTATGCTTCAGTTATACAGGAGATTGGTGAGACCACATCTGGAGCACTGTGTACAGTATTGCTCTCATTTAAGGAATGATGTCAATGTGTTGGAAGCAGTTCAGAGAAGGTTTACTGGACTCGTACCTGGAATTGGAGGCTGGTTTGATGAGGAATGATTGGACAGGCTGGACTTGTGTCCGATGGAGTTTAGGTGACCTGATTGAACCGCATAAGATGCTGAGGGGGCTTGACAGGGTGGATGTGGAAAGGATGTTTTCCTCTTGTGGGAGAATCTAGAAATTGGAGTCACGTTAAAAGTAATAACTTGCCCATTTAAGGCAGAGAACTTTTTCTCTGAGGGTTGTGAGTCTTTCGAACTCTCTTCCTCAAAGGGCAGTGGAAACAGAGTCTTTGAATATTTTAAAGACGGAGCTGGATAGATTCTGGAGAAACAAGGGGGTGAAAGGTTATCGGGGGGGGGTCAGCAGGAATGTGGAGTTGAGGTTACAATCAGATCAGCCGGGAACTTATTGAATGGTGGAGCAGGCACGAGGGGCCAAGTGGTCTATTCCTGCTCCTCATCAATCTGTTATCACAACCTTTATAATAAATTATAGCATTTTCCCTCCTCCTGATGTCAGGCTAATGAATCTGTGGCTCCCCATTTTCTCTCTCCTTCCTTCAGTCGTGGAGTTGCATTTACCACCTTCCAATCTGCAGGAACCATTCCAGAATCTATAGAATTTTGAAAGACGATCACCAATGTATCCACTATCTCTACAGCCGCCTCTTTCAACACTCTGGGATGCAGAGCATCAACTTTTGGGGATTTATTAACTTTCAACCACATTAATTTCTCCAGTGCTACGTTTTCACTAATACTAATCTCTTTCATAAGAACATAACATAACATAAGAACTAGGAGCAGGAGTAGGCCATCTGGCCCCTCGAGCCTGCTCCGCCATTCAATTAGATCATGGCTGATCTTTTGTGGACTCGGCTCCACTTTCCGGCCCGAACACCATAACCCTTAATCCCTTTATTCTTCAAAAAACTATCTATCTTTACCTTAAAAACATGTAATGAAGGAGCCTCAACTGCTTCACTGGGCAAGGAATTCCATAGATTCACAACCCTTTGGGTGAAGAAGTTCCTCCTAAACTCAGTCCTAAATCTACTTCCCCTTATTTTGAGGCTATGCCCCCTAGTTCTGCTGTCACCCGCCAGTGGAAACAACCTGCCCGCATCTATCCTATCTATTCCCTTCACAATTTTAAATGTTTCTATAAGATCCCCCCTCATCCTTCTAAATTCCAACGAGTACAGTCCCAGTCTACTCAACCTCTCCTCATAATCCAACCCCTTCAGCTCTGGGATTAACCTAGTGAATCTCCTCTGCACACCCTCCAGCGCCAGTACGTCCTTTCTCAAGTAAGGAGACCAAAACTGAACACAATACTCCAGGTGTGGCCGCACTAACACCTTATACAATTGCAACATAACCTCCCTAGTCTTAAACTCCATCCCTCTAGCAATGAAGGACAAAATTCCATTTGCCTTCTTAATCACCTGTTGCACTTGTAAACCAACCTTCTGTGACTCATGCACTAGCACACCCAAGTCTCTCTGAACAGCGGCATGCTTTAATATTTTATCGTTTAAATAATAATCCCGTTTGCTGTTATTCCTACCAAAATGGATAACCTCACATTTGTCAACATTGTATTCCATCTGCCAGACCCGAGCCCATTCACTTAACCAATCCAAATCCCTCTGCAGACTTCCAGTATCCTCTGCACTTTTCGCTTTACCACTCATCTTAGTGTCATCTGCAAACTTGGACACATTGCCCTTGGTCCCCAACTCCAAATCATCAATGTAAATTGTGAACAATTGTGGGCCCAACACGGATCCCTGAGGGACACCACTAGCTACTGATTGCCAACCAGAGAAACACCCATTTATCCCAACTCTTTGCTTTCTATTAATTAACCAATCCTCTATCCATGCTACTACTTTACCCTTAATGCCATGCATCTTTATCTTATGCAGCAACCTTTTGTGTGGCACCTTGTCAAAGGCTTTCTGGAAATCCAGATATACCACATCCATCGGCTCCCCGTTATCTACTGCACTGGTAATGTCCTCAAAAAATTCCACTAAATTAGTTAGGCATGACCTGCCTTTAACGAACCCATGCTGCGTCTGCCCAATGGGACAATTTCTATCCAGATGCCTCGCAATTTCTTCCTTGATGATAGATTCCAGCATCTTCCCTATTACCGAAGTTAAACTCACTGGCCTATAATTTCCTGCTTTCTGCCTACCTCCTTTTTTAAACAGTGGCGTCACGTTTGCTAATTTCCACTCCACCGGGACCACCCCAGAGTCTAGTGAATTTCGGTAAATTATCACTAGTGCATCTGCAATTTCCCTAGCCATCTCTTTTAGCACTCTGGGATGCATTCCATCAGGGCCAGGAGACTTGTCTACCTTTAGCCCCATTAGCTTGCCCATCACTCCCTCCTTAGTGATAATAATCCTCTCAAGGTCCTCACCTGTCATAGCCTCATTTCTATCAGTCGCTGGCATGTTATTTGTGTCTTCCACTGTGAAGACCGACCCAAAAAACCTGTTCAGTTCCTCAGCCATTTCCTCATTTCCCATTATTAAAACTCCCTTCTCATCCTCTAAAGGACCAATATTTACCTTAGCCACTCTTTTTTGTCTTATATATTTGTAAAAACTTTTACTGTCTGTTTTTATATTCTGAGCAAGTTTACTCTCATACTCTATCTTACTCTTCTTTATAGCTTTTTTAGTAGCTTTCTGTTGCCCCCTAAAGATTTCCCAGTCCTCTAATCTCCCAGCACTCTTTGCCACTTTATATGCTTTTTCCTTCAATTTGATACTCTCCCTTATTTCCTTAGATATCCACGGTCGATTTTCCCTCTTTCTTCCGTCCTTCCTTTTTGTTGGTATAAACCTTTGCTGAGCACTGTGAAAAATCGCTTGGAAGGTTCTCCACTGTTCCTCAACTGTTCCACCATAAAGTCTCAGCTCCCAGTCTACCTTAGCTAGTTCTTCTCTCATCCCCTTGTAATCTCCTTTGTTTAAACACAAAACACTAGTATTTGATTTTACTTTCTCACCCTCCATCTGTATTTTAAATTCCACCATATTGTGATCGCTCCTTCCGAGAGGATCCCTAACTATGAGATCATGAATCAATCCTGTCTCATTACACAGGATAAGATCTAGGACCGCTTGTTCCCTCGTAGGTTCCATTACATACTATTCTAGGAAACTATCGCGGATACATTCTATAAACTCCTCCTCATGGTTGCCTTGACCGACCTGGTTAAACCAATCGACATGTAGATTAAAATCCCCCATGATAACTGCTGTACCATTTCTACATGCATCAGTTATTTCTTTGTTTATTGCATGCCCCACCATATCGTTACTATTTGGTGGCCGATAGACGACTCCTATCAGTGACTTTTTCGCCTTACTATTCCTGATTTCCACCCAAATGGATTCAACCTTATCCTCCATAGCACCGATGTCATCCCTTACTATTGCCCGGATGTCATCCTTAAATAACAGAGCAACACCACCTCCCTTACCATCCACTCTGTCCTTCCGAATAGTTTGATACCCTCGGATATTTAACTCCCAGTCGTGACCATCCTTTAACCATGTTTCAGTAATGGCCACTAAATCATAGTCATTTACGATGATTTGTGCCACCAACTCATTTACTTTATTCCGAATACTACGAGCATTCAGTTCCTCGTGCTCACTAGTCCCTTGGTTCTCTCGTGTCTGTGGGACAATTTCATGTCCTCCATGAAGACAGACAGACATTGTTTAGTTTCTCTGCCATTTCCTTATTCCCCATTATAAACTCTCCTGTCTCTGCCTGGAAAGGACCCACATTGGTCTTTGCTAATCGTTTCCTTTTCACATTTCTATAGGAGCTTTTCCAGTCGTTTTTTATGTTTCTCCCCAGTTTTCTCTCATATTCAATTTTCTCTTGATGAGTTTCTTGATCCTCCTTTGCTGAATTCTAAAACAAGTTTCCAATCCTCAGGGTTCCACTTATATTGGCCATTTTATGAGCGATAAGATTTCTTATTTTATCTTCAAATAACAGGCCAAGATCTGGTTGATTGGAGGTGTTCAAAAATACAATTTTATTGCTAATTATCCACTTTGATTCTCTTACATAAAAATGAATCAAAACTTAGATCAAATAAAACATCAAATCATAAAGAGAGTTAAACAAAAACATAAGAAAATATTAGGAAGTCAATAGATGGTTCAGAATTTCTTAAAGCATGAATACAGAACAAACTTTAATCATGAAACTTTATTCTTAAAGAAATTCTTATCAATGGTCTAACCCCTTATTGGTTTCAAATTCTCAGCTGAGGCTTCCTGATTTATTCAAAAACTCTGTCACTTGGAACATGATTTGTTATCCAGGCATTGGTCATTACTTAAGATTTATTAATGTCTGTCAAATTAATTAAATGTCTACATGCTCCCACCACGTGTACCAATCCTCTGAAGATAAGGTGTTCTGCATTAACCTGGCTTGTTGCTGAGGCTTTGCTACTATTTGTAAATGTTTCTGTTGCTAAGGCTGCAATACTTTTTCATTACTAGATGTATTTGTAGAACAATGGTTTATTTGTTACGAGGGCTTTTAGCATAGAATTAGCATAGATTAGCATAGAATTTACAGTGCAGAAGGAGGCCATTCGGACCATCGAGGCTGCACTAGTTCTTGGAAAGAGCACCCTACCCAAGGTCAACGCCTCCACCCTATCTCAATAACACAGTAACCCCACCCAACACTAAGGTGAATTTTGGACACTAAGGGCAATTTAGCATGGCCAATCCACCTAACCTGCACATCTTTGGACTATGGGAGGAAACCGGAGCACCCGGGGGAAACCCACGCGCACACGGGGAGGATGTGCAGACTCCGCACAGACAGTGACCCAAGCCGGAATCGATCCTGGGACCCTGGAGCTGTGAAGCAATTGTGCTATCCACAATGCTACCGTGCTGCCCTTTTCATGAAGCAGTGTTAGATTCTGACACATATTAAGTTGCTGTACAGCAATTCTCATATTTTGTCTGAAACAGTGACTTTGCCGTGGGAATTTTCAATTTTCTGTCTATATACTGAATTTAAGATTTATACTGCATCAATTCTTAAAGGTTACCAATAAATCAGTGAAGCAATAAATCTGTAATCTATCAATGAGCCTCTTCCTTTGACCGAATGGAATCTTTAATTTTTCTTGTTACTGGAGTCCACTGGAGGCAAAGTCGTGAGACTGGCCAGTCCAGCAGAAATAAACCCTCCAACCCTCCCACTTCACCAAGTGTCAGAATGTACACAATGCAGTCCTTGGTGTAATTGAGAGCAGAAACAATAATCAGAATCCAACCCCTGTAATCACTTGTGAACCTGTTGGTGTCTCAGCAGGTACGAGGAAACACTGAATCCCTTCCCACACTGAGAGCAGGTGAACGGCCTCTCCCAAGTGTGAACCCACTTGTGCCTCTGCAGGCTGGATAATCGAGTGAATCCCTTCCCACATTTAGAGCAGGTGAATGGTTTCTCCCCAGTGTGAACTCGCTGATGTCTCTGCAGGGTGGATAAATGTCTGAATCCCTTCCCACATGAAAACAGGTGAATGGCCTCTCCCCAGTCTGAACCCTCTGGTGTGTTTGCAGGGTGAATGACTGACTGAATCCTTTCCCACACTAAGAGCAGCTGATGAATGGCCTCTCCCAGTGTGAATGCGTTGACGAGCTTCCAGTGCAGATGGAGCTTTGAATCCCTTTCCACAGTCCCTGCATTTCCACTGTTTCTCCATGTTTTGGGTTTCCTTGTGTCTCTCCAGGTTAGACAATTGAAGCATTAGCCACACAGAGAACACAAGTATGGTCTCTCCCCGCTGTGAATGCTGCGATATTTTTTCAGGCTGTGTCTGGTTAAAGCTCTTTCCACAGTCAGTGCTCTGGAACACTCTCACTCGGGTGTGAGTTCTCCAAGGAATCAAGTGACTGTCAGAACAAGACGTGATGTTTGAGATTTCTGTCTGTAATTCCTCCTCTTCGAATATCCTGTAAAAATAATTCACAAAAGTTATCACTCAGTACAGGATAGAAACTTAGAACAGACAATTCTGGTTCCTGTGGAACATTCTTTCCACTCATTCCCCAAAAGGTGTAAATCTCCATCCTACACATTCTCCCTCCATTCTCACTCTGCTGTATCTAATATTCACCCTCCCAATTCTCCTGAAGGTGCTGATTCAGGCTGATTGACAGATTCATGCTCACGGTTTCCTGTCCTGGACACAGCAACCATTGAAAATAGGAGCTGCAATCAGCCATTTGGCCCACTGAACTTGCTCAACCCTGTAATGAGCCCAATGGCCACTCTACCTCAGCACCATTTCCCCACACTATCCCCCATATCCCTTGGTGACTTCAACATCTCGAAACCTATCAACTTGATCTGGAAAATACTTGATGACTGAGGCTCCACAGTCCTCTGGAGTAGAGAATTCCAAAGCTTTACCACATCCTCAAGTGAACAATTCACTCCTCATCTTAACTTTCAGTCCATTCTCCTACCTGTTCCTTGTGACCCTCAACTCCCTTGTCAATCAGAAATCTGTCTAGTTTCACGGCGCCGAGGACTCAGGTTCGATCCGTGTGGAGTTTGCACAAAATCCCCGTGTCTGTGTGGGTCTCATCCCCACAACCCAAAGATGTGCAAGGTAAGTGGATTGGCCATACTAAATTGGCCCTTAATTGGAAAAAAACATGAATTGGGTACTTTAAATTAAGAAAATATGTTTTGGTGAGGGAGATGGGGGGGGGGGGGGGCGTCACAATCAAATCCAATTACTAGCCACATGTACTTTGTGTCATGTTGCGGTCAATATCCACCCCCTCACTTTTCATCCCAGTCCCAGGAGGTTGGAGACTGGGCTCCGGAGAAGTAATGGTGGCCGCAGCTCCCATAATCCCCCTGTGCTGAAGAAACTGCTCTATCCACCGCACGGGCGAATGGGTGACCAGAACTGCACATGTCCAAGGGAGAGAGGCCCTCAATTGAATAAAGACTGGGCACTTAAATATTCAAAAAATAATTTTGTCTAATTCATCCTTGAATATATTCAATGACCCCCAGACCCCACTGGTTCCTGTGGGGAAATAATTCTGGAGATTAACAACCCTCTGAGGGAAGAGATGACTGGAAATATATAATGTAGCTACAGTACAATATTACAAAACTATAAATAATAAATGTACTTTACAGAACCATAAATAATATATCTAATCTGTACCATATAACAACACTGGACATTTCTCTATTTGATATTAATTTACTGTTCCCTTAAATGTCAGCCATCTCCTGGGGAAACCAGCCCTTTAATTGTGAACATTAGGAAAAAGACCATCCTTTTAGCCAGACAAATAAATGTGTCAAGCTGAGGGAGCAAAGGATGTCAATGTCTTTAAGAGAGAGAGACCTGGGCCAAGCTTTCCAGAGTCTGCACCCTCCCTGGATTCACTTCCTTTCCCTTCAGTTGCTGCAAGTGACCAACTGAAGGTCAGAATGAGAAAAGAAATGGAAAGGGGGAGAAAAGAAAATGTTTTACTCCCAGATGTTAGAGACAGAAATTTCAGTCGGTGTGAAGCTCAATGGTCATTCACACAAATCCGCGCTGATTGGCTGGAAGACCAGAGTCTCCGGTCGTCCCAGTTTCTCATTAGCCAATACCTGAGCAGGAAGGTTAGAGGGTGGGTTCTCCTCTGCAATGCGCAGTTCTCGGTGTCCCTTGGACATGCGCAGTCCCGGGCTGGGCGGAGACGGAGATTACTGGGCGAGTTCTCGCTCTGGCCGGAAGCGTCAGCGGGTTGCCTGGAAATCTTGTCTTCAGTGGGAGGGAAGGGGGAACAAAGGGAGGGGGCAGGGCACCCGTGAGCGCCCGCCGGGCCTGCGCACTGGAACCCGGAAACGTCACCACGGAGCAGTGTTTCAGGCAGGGTTCCGTTGGGAGGTCACCATGACTCAGAGGGGCGTTCCCAGCACACAGTCTCCCATTGGGAGCAATACCCCTGGTCACAGAAAGAAAATGCTGCGGATTGGACAACAGCTCAGCATCGGGAGGTCAAATACCCGAATTCCGAGGTCCGCCCCCTCATTGTCTCCATAAAAGAGATTGGCCAATAGAAACTTGTGGAGGACCGGACAGACGCTGATCCTCCAGCCAATCAGAGTCTGGGGCCTATATCACTGGCTGCACGGAGCTTCCTTCACTGTCTGCCCAGTAAAGCTGCTGCTCTTCCAGCTTCACACAGACTGGAACGTCCTCTAACCTCTGTAAGTAAAACACTTCCTTTTCTCCCCATTAAATTTAATTGTATTAAGTCCCTGTCCTCTACCGACTATAAGTTATCCGCCTTTTCAACTGTAAATACTGACACTGACAACATCTCCATGTTCAGCTTTTACTGGGCCTACATTGCTCTTCACACCCACTTTACCTTTATATAACTAAACATTTCTTCTAATTGATATTGATGTCCCTTGCAAGTTTCCTTTCATAATTCCTTTTAGTTGCTCTACAAGCTGCTTTGTGACCCTTTGTTGGTCCTTGTACCTATCGCATTCGTCCAGATCTGTCCTGTGTCTTGTATTTTTGGCGCCCTTTCTTTTAGTTTTAAGCTGTCCCTAATCTCTTTATTTGTCCGTGGCTGTTTTTTTTTGGTGAAGTGGAGCCTTTCCCTCTCAGGGATATATACTTGCTCTGTATCTCTTTAAATTTTTCTTTAAATATTCTCCACTGATCTTCAGTTGTTTGTCCCATTAACAGATCTCCCCAGTTTACCGTGGACAGTCTCTGTCTCATCCTGTTAAAGTCAGCCTTACCCAAGTCTAAAATTCTACTGTCTGTAATGTGCTTTTCACTTTCAAACACTACACTGAATTCAATCATGTTATGATCACTATTTGATAAATGTTCGAGCACAGTTAGGCTACTAATTAATTTTGGCTCATTGCTCATAACTAAATCTAATTTTACCTGTCCACTTGTTACATCTGGAACATATTGCTGCAGGAAACTATCCCGGGCACATCCCAGAAATTCACTCCCTTTCTGACAGGTGTGATGAATATCACGTTCACCGCAGAATTCGGTTAGAAATAAGGCAACAGAAATTAATATGACCAGTATTTTAATTCAAAATGACCTAAGCTGGGTCAGAGTCAATGTGGATTTGCCAAATTTCTATTGTTTCCAGAGAAAGTATTGGCGCTGTTGTGCTTTCTTGGTCGTAGCGTCAACGTGGGTGAACCAGGACAGATTGTTGGTGATGTGCACACCTCGGACTTTGAAGCTGTAGCCAATGAACTTAGGAGTCCTTGTTGAGATGCTCCAGTTGAGTGTAGCGCCAGGGAGATGGCGTCTGCTGTGGAGGATATAATGAGGGGAAGCATCCAGCGGAGACCATGGGCTGGATTCTCCGTCGGAGGGATCATCCGCTTCGCCGGCAGTGCGCTCACACCCTGCGGACTTCCCAACGGCATGGGGGTGCCCAGAATGGCAAACCCCATTGGCCTTCTGCCTGGACGGAGAATCCCGCCCCATATGGGTGCAACTGAGGAACAAAAAAAATCTCAAACTGTAATGGGTGTTGTGAGAGTCGTGAACACAGCCCATTCGATCACGGGAACCCGTCTCCCATCCATTGACTCTGTCAGCACCTCCTGCTGCCCTGGGATACCGGGCGGCATAATCAAAGATGCCTCCCACCCGACTTATTCACACTTCCAACTTCTTCCATCGGGCAGGAGATACAAGGCAGGACAGCTAAAGGTCATCCAGAAGTCACCATTTGAAGGGAGAAACTCCTAGCTGATGGATCATTAATACATTCCAAACAAATACAGGATAAGGAAAACCTTGCATTGACACACCATAAATTCTCCAGATCACTCCCCTACACCTATAATTATTCAAACCATGAGAACAGGAAACTCTTCAGATAAATAATACACAAATCCTTGCTTAACTATCTAATTCTTGACACTTAGAATAACACACTCGAAGAAGTGTCAGTTTGACAGTCTATATATCTAAGAAACATGGCAACACTGAAAAGAGACAGATCTCTATGCGAGTCCCTATTTGCCAATATATCTTAAGACACCTGACATTCACGCAGATACGAATATCATTAAAACATATATTGATGATAATACATTAAATTAGCCATTTGGCTATAGGCAATTAACCAACAATAAGTGATAAGATAACAGAAACAGTCCTTGAACAATTAGAAGATTTTATGTATAAAAAGAGGGGCATTTTTGGGAGTGAGGTACCTTCTCACTCCCCTGTGGGAGTGTGGGTCAAAGCTCTGTTCTTCAAGCTTGTCTCGTCAAACAAAGACCGTCATGGTTTTGTAAGTATGTTTCCGCTAAATCTCTTATAAATGTATTAGAAATTGGACAGCATGGTGGCACAGTGGTTAGCATTGCTGCCTCACGGCACTGAGGTCCCAGGTTCGATCCTGGCTCTGGGTCATTGTCTGTGTGGAATTTGCACATTCTCCCCGTGTTTGCGTGGGTTTCGCCCCCACAACCCAAAGATGTGCAGGGTAGGTGGATTGGCCATGGTAAATTGCCCCTTCATTGGAAAAAAATAATTGGATACTCAAAATTAAAAAAAAAGAAATGTATTAGAAATTGGTAGGAGATACTTTAGGATTTTCCATGTTTTAGATATCTCATTCTCTTAAGAGAAGATAGTGTGTTAGCAGATAACAAAGGACTGTTAACAGATTTTGATATTGTGAACAGATAACTAAAGACTGTTAATCAATTTATATTTTTAACTCTGCAATTGAGAGTATTTTCCAATAAAAATACTTTTTTATTAAAAATTATACTGTGTAGACTTAATCTCAAAGTTTAAAATCCGAGACACTCATTCAGGAAGTCTTAAATGACTAGGACCCACGGCGACAGAGGTAACGATTTAGTTTGAGTGACGCATCTGAACTTTTCCCATTAAAAAGTAACTGAGATCCTGTTGAACTGTCTGAGACCCAGAAAAGCATTCTCCCTTCGTGAGATCCATTTTGAGTCTGAGCAGAGAAACGGAATTCCCTCTTTTGGTGGGTTAGCCTAGAGCATAGGTTATTAATAAAGTATTATCAGGTCCGGAATAACCTAAATCCTTCTCACAGGTGCTTGTCTGCCTCTCCCAATCTGTGTGTCAGTTATAATCCCCCATTAATACTACTCTGCCTTTGCTACACACTTGCCTAATTTCTGCCTTTATACAATCCAGCACCTCAGAACTGCCACCAGGGGGGTCGATACACAACACCCATTACAGTTTGAGATTGTTTTGTTCCTCAGTTCCACCCATATGGGGCGGGATTCCCCGTCCAGGCAGCCAGCCAATGGGGTTTCCCATTGTGAGCACCCCCATGCCGTCAGGAAATTTGTGCGCGTGAGTGCGCTGCCTGCGAAGCGGAGGATCCCGCCGACGGAGAATCCAGCCCATGGTCTCCGCTGGATGCTTCCCCTCATTATATCCTCCACAGCAGACGCCATCTCCCTGGCGCTACACTCACCTGGAACATCTCAACAACAAGGATCCTACGTCAGACTCCTATTCATTGGCGACAGCTTCAAAATCCTCGGTGTGCACATCACACAATCTGTCCTGGTTCACCCACGTCGACACTACGACCAAGAAAGCACGACAGCGCCGATACTTTCTCAGGAAACAATAGAAATTTGGCAAATCCACATTGACTCTGACCACAGATGCACCACAGGAAGCATCCTGTCTGGTTGCAGCATCGCCTGATATGGCAGCTGCTCGGCCCAAGACCATAAGAAACTACAGAGAGTCGTGTACACCGCCCAGTCCATCACTCAAACCCGCTTCCCATCCATAGACTCTGTCCACACCTCCCGCTGCTTTGGGATACCGGGCAGCAGAATCAAAGCCCCCTCCCACCCGGCTCATTCACACTTCCAACTTCTTCCATCGGGCAGGAGATACAAAAGTCTGAGAACACGCACAAACAGATTCAAAAACAGCTTCTTCCCCGCTGTTACCAGACTCCTAAATGACCCTCTTATGTACTGACCTGATCTCTTCACACATCTTCTCCACTGAGTAGTACTACACTCCTGTATGCTTCACCCGATGCCTGTGTCTACGTATTTACATTGTGTATTTCTGTTTGCCCTGTGTATTCTCGTGTATGGAATGATCTGTCTGAACTGTACGCAGAACAATACTTTTCACTGTATCTCGGTACACGTGACAATAAACAAATCCAATCATAGAACAGTACAGCACAGAACAGGCCCTTCGGCCCTCGATGTTGTGCCGAGCAATGATCACCCTACTTAAACCCACGTAACCGGTATACCCGTAACCCAACAATCCCCCCATTAACCTTACACTACGGGCAATTTAGCATGGCCAATCCACCTAACCCGCACATCTTTGGACTGTGGGAGGAAACCGGAGCACCCGGAGGAAACCCACGCACACACGGGGAGGACGTGCAGACTCCACACAGACAGTGACCCAGCCGGGAATCGAACCTGGGACCCTGGAGCTGTGATGCATTGATGCTAACCACCATGCTACCGTGAGGCCCCTCACCATTGAGGTGATAGTATTTTTAATCAGTAAGGCTACTCCACCCCATCTGCCATATTCTCTGTCCCTCCTGTAAACTTTATAACCGGTATATTTGGTACCCAGTCTAGACCATCCTGCTGCTTGTTTTTGGAACTGTTTTGAGTTCCCCTGAGGCCTTCCCTCTTCCCTTCCCCCGCCCCTCCACCCCATTTGTTAAAGTCTTTGTGACCTCCCTATTTATCCTTTCCGTGTGGACACTGGTCCCAGATCAGTTCAGGTGGAGACCATCCCAACGGTATAGATCCCTCCTGTCCCAATACTGATGCCAGTGCCCCATGAAATTGAACCCCTCTTTCCCAGTTCCTGATTTTCCCCAAACAGGTCCTCTTTCCGAGTCTTGCTGATGTTGTTTGTCCCAACGTGGACCACAGCAACTGGATCCTCCCCCTCCCTCTCCAATATCCTTTCAAGCCGGTTAGAGATGCCCCTCACCCTGGCACCGGGCAGGCAACATACCCTGTGGGACTCTCGGTCCTGCTTCCAAAGGATGTTATCAGTTCCCCTAATTATAGAATCCCCGACAACTACCACTTCCTCCCCCCCGCTTGAATGGCCTCCTGTACCAGGGTGCAGTGGTCAGCCAGCTCATCCTTCCTACAGTCACTGCTCCGATACCCTGCCCCTCCGAGTCCGCTCCCTGGAGACTCGGCTGTGAATCCCCGAGATGAGGTTTCTGTCCTCACAGCTCCGAAACTCCGTCCCTCCGAGTCCGCTCCCTGGAGACTAAGTTTGGGGAATAGGTATTGGAGATGAGGGATTGGGAATGAGAGGAAGGAATGTTCCATAGAACCTAGAATGATCTGTTCTGAATTTCTATCCTGTACTGAGTGTTGACTTTTGTAAACTCCTTTCACAGATGTTACAAGAGGAGGAATTCCAGACAGGAATCTCAATTGTCACGTCTCGGTTTTACAGAGTCATTCGATACCTTGGGATCTGAGTATCATCGGCCTTTGAATCTAGAAGGAGAAATATTTGCCAGATCTGTCGGCATTAAAAGATTTTAACCATCAGTATGACTGGAAAAGCACCGAGACACACCCACCAAAGTGAGAGTGTTCCAGAGCACTGACTGTGGAAAGACCTTTAACAGTTACACAGCCTGAAAAATCATCACATCATTCACAGCGGGGAGAGACCGAGCACGTGTTCTGTGTGTGGACGAGGCTTCAACTGATTGTCCAACCTGGAGAGACACGAGGAGACCCAAAACATGGAGAAACCATGGAAATGTGGTGACTGTGGGAAGGGATACAGATTCCCATCTCAGCTGGAGACTCATCGACGAATTCACACTGGGGAGAGGCCATTCACCTGTCCTGTGTGTGAGAAGGGTTTCACTCTGTTTTCCAGCCTTAAGACACACCAGCAAATTCACACAGGGGAGTGGCCATTCACCTGCTCTCAGTGTGGGAAGGGATTCACTCAGTTACCCAATCTGCAGACACATCAGCGAATTCACACTGGGGAGAGGCCATTTACCTGCCCTCAGTGTGAGAAGGGATTCACTCAATTATCCAACCTGCAGAGTCACCAGCGAGTTCACACTGGGGAGAAGCCATTTACCTGCTCCCAGTGTGGGAAGGGATTCAGTAAATCATCCAACCTGCAGACACATCAGCGAGTTCATGCGGGGGAGAGGCCGTTCACCTGCTCCCAGTGTGGCAAGGGATTCACTCAGTTATCCCACCTGCAGAGTCACCAGCAAGTTCACTCTGGGGAGAGACCGTTCATCTGCTCCCAGTGTGGGAAGGGATTCACTCAGTTCTCCAACCTGCGAACACACCAGCGAGTTCACACTGGGGAGAGGCCATTCACCTGCTCTCAGTGTGGGAATCGATTCACTCAGTTATCCAGCCTGCAGAATCACCAGCGAATTCACACTGGGGAAAGACCGTTCACCTGCTCCCAGTGTGGGAAGGGATTCAGTGATTCATCCAACCTCCGGACACATCTGCGGGTTCATAGTGGAGAGAAGGCAATCACGTTCTCTGAGTAAGGGAAGGAAATTAGTGTTCCATCTCACTTGCAGAGTCACCAGCGAGTTCACACTGGGGAGAGGTTATTCACCTGCACTCAATGTGGGAAGGCGTTCACTCAGATCTCCAGCCTGAAGTCACACCAACGAGTTCACACTGAGGAGAAGCCATTCACCTCAATGTGGGAAGGAATTTAGTGTTTCCGAGTAACTGCCGAGACACCAACGAGTTCACAAGTGATTACGGGGGCTATTGCTGTTATTGTTTCTGCTCTCAGTTACATCCGGGACTGCATATTATTCATTCTGTCAGTTGATCAATGGGGAGGGTCGTAGGGGTTTGTTCTGCTTGACTTGACAGTCTCATGGCTTTGCCTCCAGAGGGCTGACGCTCTTTGAGCCTTGTTGCGACTAGCTTGTTTCAAATTTCACAAGGATCACAGAATGAAGGGGTGTTTGGAAGTGAGAAGATATTCAGTTTGCATTTCTGTTTGGATCCCCCTAAATCCTGCCACATTGCCATGAAGATGGGCATTGGTGGTTATATGTTTTTGTTTAATTTATCTGGGTGAACACCCAATCAGGGTATGAGGGGCAAGTTGTCTGGGGTGGACTGGGAAACTGCATTAAATGGTATGATGGGAGACGGGCAATAGCTAATATTTAATGAATTATTATATATCTATGGAGGGGTCAGTTAGCTCAGTTGGCTGGATGGCTGATTCGTGATGCGGAGTGACTCCAATAGCCGGGGTTCAACTGTCACTCTGGCTGAGGTTATCCATGAAGGGTCCACCTTCTCAACATTGCCCCTCGCCTGAGGTGTGGTGACCCTCAGGTTAAACCACCAGTCATCTCTCTCACTCTCTCTCTGATATCTTCAGTCTGGATAGGCCCAGTGGACCAGGCTATTCTGGGTCTGGATAATTTATCCCAATTGAATTCTCTCTTGAGCTTTGGGAATGGGAAAGTAACATGGTCAATCAGAACCATCAGGAAAGATCAGCTTTATGAACATCCAATGTGGCAATGGATAAGAATCATTGTGGCCTATTACAGATGGAACCAGCATCATTCACTGGTAATGTTCCACCGTGTACCAAACAATACCCATTGACCCGTCCACAACCGAAGGGATTTTACCTACAGTAGAGCAACTGGAGGAAAGGGGGGGTGTTAATTAAAACACGCAGTTCGTCAAATAGTCCAGTTTGGCAAATGGTACATGGCGTCTGACCATTGACTACTGAAAGGTAAACCTATATCAACTGGTATCCACCTGTGTTCTACTGAAAGTCTGGAATGTTTAGATGGGATGAATAAATTGATCACTTTTTCTCCTGGAAATATTTACATCCTGGACCATGAACTTTAAAAAAGAATTCCACATTTGAAAGCCTGACCACGACATGAAATATCAGCACCATAACAGGGCAGATAAGGCAGACAGACTCTCACTTTGATCTTTTCATCAGCACATCTGAGAATTAAGAATATGTGACATGATTTTGGGATCCCGGTGTGGGTGTGCAGATGTGATTTGTTACATGTGAAAAATAACAAGCCTAAATTCACGGTGAAATGGACTGAAGACCGGGTCCCAAACACACACAGCGACTGGAGACACAGCAGAAGATGAAATGGTTAATGTGGCCAGGGGATTGAGACACCATTGTGACATCATCAAGACATTGACACACACTCCAGAGAGAAACTGACTTTAAAACAATCCGGATAGAATTAAACACACTGGACATGGGCAAAGTGGGAGTGAAATTAAAGTGATAATGGGCTATGAAGGGCTTGGGAGAAATAATACTGAGTAAGAACTATCCACAAATTGGCCGTGGTAAAGAGGGAGTTGGAGAATCTTTTACATCTATGCTTTATCTGTTGCTTGAAGCATCTGTCCTTATGTACCAGTAACCTAGAATTCACCACACAGGAAGAAAATATGGAGTAGATGTTACCCCTAGCAGAGCCATGAACAGAACTGGATAATAATGGAGTGAGGATTTGTAGAGAGAGTTTTGTCAATTCTTAATGGGATGTGGGAGTTGCTGGATCAGAATTTATTTCCCTTGAACTGAGTGGCTTGCTCGGACATTTTCGATTTTAACTGGGTCTCCCCTATTTCTAGTCTCTGCCACAAGGGGAACATTCTCTCAGCATTCTCTCTGTCAATTCCACTAAGGATCTTGCGTGTTTCAATAAGATCATCTCTCATTCTGTCAGCAGTGGAATTCTCCATCTTGCCAGAGGACCACTGGGATTTCCCATTGCAGCCAGCCCCACGTCGTCTGGAAATCCCCGGATGTGAGTGTGCTGCCGGTGCAATGGAGAATCCAGTCAGTGGAGATCCAACCCATGGTCTCACCACGGCCCTGCACAACTGCAGCAAAACACCCCAACTTTTATATTCCAGTCTCTGCAATAAACAACAATATTCCATTCACCTTCCTAATCACTTGCTGTAAGGGCCTTTCCTTTTCATTCCCTTATTTCCCCTTTCATTTATTTCTGCTGTTACATTTTTAATTCATGGATGATTAATGGACATGTCACTTTAAGGCACGCAGCCTGTATCTTTAATTCAAACAGAAGAATCCAGGCGTCTGTGCTGGTTTTAACTGGAGCTGCAGACCTTTCGGCACCAGTGTGAGAATTGGGGTTGGGACTCGGTTTGATTGATTGGCTGGTGGCCAATGAATTGGCCCAAAAGGCTGTGCTCCTCGGTAACAGGCGGTGATTAGATCCTGTCCCACTCGGATGCTTTTCAGAGTCCCAAGCTTTCAGTTTGATTCTAGCAGCACAAGAGGCAGAACTGACTAACTCTGTCTCCAGAAGGACGCTCTGAGTGATATCTCTCTTCCCAGATAGCCTGTGGGTGCTGTATTCCTGAAACCATGGAGACCCCAATACAAACCACAAACTGAAAGAAAAGTTTGAACAGAGGTGAGGTGCCTCTCCAGAAAAGTGTGAGTACTGCATTTCTAAACTACAGAGAACCTGAACAAATTAATCTACAGAAAAGATCACTACAGGCTTTAAACTAAAGACTTTAATCTGCAAGCTTTCTGTGAAGGAAAGTGTGCTAAAAACCATCATCTGAAAAATGAATTTCTTCCACTTATGATTTTATCCTTTTATACCCCTCTGTGTTTGTCTGTCTATGTGTGTGTATAGAGGCTGGGGGCAGGTTAAAGTGGGAATTAAATTGGCTTATATTTAACCAGTTGTGTTTGTTGCACATTTTATTATTGTTCTTGTTATAAATAAACAGTAATTGTGTTTACATTTGCAACTATGGAGACTGATTATTGGGCAGCCGAGGGGAAAGACATAGGGGGCTGGATTCTCTGTCCCGCCGTGCCAGATTTCTGGTTCAGTATGCCGGCAGGATTCTCCGTTTCGCCAGCTGGTCAATGGGGTTTCCCATTGAGGGCCAGCAGTCCCACGCTGTCGGGAAACCTCCGGGCTGCCGGCGGAGCATCCCGGCGGCGGAGACTCCAGCCCAGGGTATTTTAATGAGAATTATTGGTTAATTCACTTGTGCTGTGACTCCGGGGCACGTGGAGCTGGAATTGACCGCGCACAAGCCCAGAGTGTGGGAACACGACAAACTAACTTGTGATTCCTGTACCAGGACACTCAGATCCCTCTGTACCTCAGAGTTCTGTAATCTCTCTCCATTTAAATAATGTTTTATGTAATCCTTCCTGCCAGAGTGAACACGTTCACATTTTCCCAAGTTATGCTTCACCTATCAATTTGTTCCCACTCACTTAATCTATTTGTTGCCGTTTGCATTCTCCTGAAGAGCACTTGACAAATTAATTTCCAACCCCTCTTTGTGTCATCAGCAAATTTAACTGCATCCAACTCATTAATATAGATTGTAAATAGTTGAGGGCCCAGCACTGATCCTTGTGATATCCACTTGTCACATCTTAGTAACCCAAACATGACCCATTTATACCCACTCTCTGCTTCCTATGAGCTAATCAAACCTCTATCCCTGCTGACATGTTGCCCTCTACACCATGAGCTCTTGTGTTGTGCAGTGACCTTTGATGTGGCAATGCTTTCTGGAATTCTAAATAATCCACATCTGCAGATTCCCCATTATTGACATCCCATGTTACTTCCTCAAGGGGCCTGAATAAATGAGTCAATCAAAATTGACTTCCTGAATTGCATTTTGCATGTCACATCTCCTCTACCCCTCTGGCTCCTTTGTCAATCATCTTAGCGGGACTCACTTTCTGTTAAAGATCCTGCCAACCCCTCTCACCCACTTTCCCTGAACTACATTGAGGAAATTAACAAAAGGGGATGGCACTGAAGCATTGTGGGTAGTCAGGCTATGTCAGGAGTATCATGGTGAGGGGGATGGGTGATCACAGGGGCCTCAGGCAAAAGGAATGTGAGGGCAGCCTTTTGGGTCCAGTAATTGCTAGGTTAAGGAATATCAGGGAACCTATGGAAACCCTACAATTGCCAAGTTACCTTATTTGGTCGGGTGTGTAACCTCATTTTTTTAATACCAATGTATATGAGACTAAGTCTTTTGTTCTGTGCCTCATTCACTCTGGGGACTCAACAAAACTCTGGCAGAGTGAGTCAGCTTGCAAGACATGCAAACAAACTAAAGTGTTTACCTACAATCAGACTTGGTATATTTACTGAGACCAGACTGAGGGCAAAAAGAACTAGAATTCTCAACATCAATCAAATCATGCAAAATCAAATATTTTTACTGTTAACTGTTTATTAATGATACAACATGGTTAAAAAAACAAACAGAAAATTACTTGAGAATAAATAGCAAGCAGAGGTAAAGGATGTTCACAATGTTCAGTACCCAAATGGTTTCTCTTTGGTTTCTCTGTTCCTGTGATCCCCCATTTTGGACACAGGGGCACTGAATACCGGGGGTCACGTCACTACCAGCCCCGGTCACCCCCTCCTGTGTCCTAATTGGTTGGAGGCCCATTTCCCAGTCAGTCCTCCAGCACCTTCCTGTCTCTATCAGTGCGACGCCCATGGCAGTTTCCCAACTGGGGCACAGGCCTCGTTATTCTCAGCTAAATTCAGCCTCAGCTCCATCTCCTGGCTGTCATTGACATGAGAACAGTGAGCCAGAAAACTGCCTGAGGCTCAACTGGAAAGTCAAAACTTATGGATTAGGATCACTGTACAGATCAATAACTTTTTTAGAAAATCAATTCCAAATCAACAATTCAAAGGATCACACAACAGGATTTAAGGTTTTATGGCTTTTACTGCAGCAAACAAACTAGAAGCAACATTTTGTTTTTAATTTTTCCAATTAAGGGGCAATTTAGTGCAGCTAATCCACCAATCCTGCACATCTTTGGGTTGTGGGGGTGAAACCCACGCAGACACGGGGAGAGTGTGCAAACTCCACAGGGACAGTGACCCAGAGCCGGGATCGAACCTGGGACCTCAGTGCCATGAGGCAGCCGTGTTAACCAATGCGTCACCGTGATGCCTTAGAAACATTAACTAAACATTAACTAAACTCTATTTTTGCCAGAAGCTTCCACCTTTATTTATAAAATAGAACTTTGTCCTTTTACACAATCTAAAATTCCACTCCACGGTTATACTTTACTCTGCACCAGAAATCCAAACTGAAGTGTCTCAGAACCAGTCAAAAGTGATGATATAAAGATAGTGGATGCATTGTGATCATCTTCCACAATTCTATAGATTCTGGAATGGTTCCTGCAGATTGAAGGTAGCAAATGTCACCCCACTGTTCAGGAAGGGAGGGAGAGAGAAAATGGTGAACTACAAACCTGTCAGCCTGACATCAGTATTGGGAAAATACCAGAATCTATTATAAAGGATGTGATAAATGGACACCTGGATAAGAACAGTGAACATGGATTTAGGAATAGGAAATAATGTTTGATGAACCATTTGGGGTTTTTGAGGATGTTACTGTCAGAATTGATAACGGGGAGTCTGTGGATGTAGTACACTTGGATTTTCAGAAAGCTTTTGATAAACACCCCACAGGAGCTCATAGAATCAACAATCCCGACAGTGCAGGAGGCCATTTGGCCCATCGAGTCTGCACTGACCCTGTGAAAGAGCACCGTATCGAGACACAATTTCCTGCCTCTCCCCGTAACCCCACCTAGGGACAATTTAGAATGGTCAATCCACCTAACCTGCACTTCTTGGGACTGTGGGAGGAAACCGGAACACCCGGAGGAAACCAACGCAGACACGTGAAGAATATGCAAACACAGACAGGTGCCCGAGGTTGGAATCGAACCCCAGTGTCTGGCGTTGTGAGGTGCTGTGCTAACCACTGTGCCGACCACTGTGCCGCCAGATGTCAGTTAGCAAAATGAAAACACATAGATAGGAGGTAATATACTGGCATGGACTGAGGATTGGCTAACGGGCAGAAAACAGAGAGGAGGAATAAATGGATCATTCTCACCTTGGCAGGTTGGGACTAGTGGGTACCACAAGGATCTGTACTTGGGCCCCAGCTGTTCACAGTTTATACAATGGTTTGGATGTGGGGCCAAATGGAATATTTCCAAGTTCACAGGTGACACAAAGCTCGGTGGGAATGTGTGTTGTGAGGAAGATGTAAAACGGCTAGAGGAGGATTTGGATAGACTCAGTGAGTGGGCAAGGACATGGCAGATGGAATATAATGTGGAAAAATGTAAGATTATCACTTTGGTAGGAGGAACAGATGAGCAGAGTATTTCTGAAATGGTCAGAGACTAGAAAGTGTAGATATACAAAGGGACCTGGGTGTCCTTATCAATAAGTCACTGAAGGCTAACATACAGGTACAGCAAGTTATTAGGAAGGCTGATGGGATGTTGGCCTTTATCACAAGCGAATTTCAGTACAGGAGTAGTGAAGACTTGCTTCAATAGTATAGAACCTTGGTTAGACCACAGCTGGAGTACTGTGTGCAGTTTTACTGCCCTTACCTTAGGAAAGGTATTATTGCCGCAGAGGGAGGACAATGAAGGTTCACCAGACTTGTTCCGGGAATGGCAGGACTGTCCTATGAAGAGAGATTGCAGAAACTGGGCCTGTATTCTCTAGAGTTTTAGAGAGGAGATCTCATTGAACCCTACAAATACTGAAAGGAATAGACACAGGGCTGGATTCTCCATTATTGAGACCATGTCCCCACGCCAGCGTAAAAACGGTGGAGTTTTACACCTGAAATTCCTGCAAAAAGGCTAAACAAATTAATTGCCTTACAGGGGGCTAGCAGGGACCCAGAGTGAATCTCGCAGCTTTTGTGGCAGATACGTGCCCCGCACTTCCGGGCCAGAGGCCACTCCAGCGGCCGCGTCATGTTCCATGGCGGACTCCGACTGCGGAGTCAGATGAAGAAAGTGACCCCCAATCGGCCGTGCGCTCGACCCTCAAACCCCGCAGATTAAATCGCCGGCCGCCTTTAAGGCCTCCCCTGGTCTCCAATCCGCCTGCCCCCAACCAGGGCGGCCGGGGACTGAGTCCACAGCCGCCACGCGAGCATCCCGACTGGCAATAGGTTAGTTCCACACCGTCGGGAACTCAGCCAGTCGGGAGCGGAGGATTGCTCAGCGGGCCTCTGGCAATGGCCCCCAGCAGCATGGCAACCTCCCTGGTGACGCCGATTTCCGGTGCCTGGGGAATCGTCGAACCGGCGTCGGGCCCGATTATGGCGTCAAACTGGATTCCCTGCCCCGGCTGCGATTTCGCCGTCGGGCTGCGGAGAATCCAGCCCAGGGTGGGTGCAGGTGAGATGTTTCCCTGGGTTGGAGAGTCTGGAACCAGGAGACACAATTTCAAAATAAGGGGGAAGCCACTTAGGACGGGTCTCGGAGGAGACATTTCTTTACTCAGAGGGTTGTGAATCTTTGGAATTCTCTATCCCAGAGGGCTTTGGGAGCTCAGTCATTGAGTGTGTTTAAAGCAGAGACTGACAGGTTTCTAAATACCAATAACACAAAGGGATATGGGGATAGTGTGGGGAAAAAGACCTTGAAGTTGATGATCTGCCATGATCGCATTGAATGGTGGAACAGGCTCGACGGGCTGAATGGCCAACTCCTGCTCCTATGTTCCAATGATACAAAGATAGGTAGGAAAGTAAATTGTGAAAAGGACATAAGGAGACTACAAAGGGATATAGATAAGTGAGGGGAGTGGGAAAAGATCTGCCAATTGGAGAACGGTGTGGGAAAATGTGAAATTATCTATTTTAGCAGAAAGAAGAAACGCTTATTGTCGAAATGGTGAGAACCACAAAAGGCTAATTTACATGTACAACAAGTAATTAGGAAAGTTGATAGAATAGACCAGAACACATAGGAGCAGAATTAGGCCACTCGAGTCTGCTCCGCCATTCAATCATGGCTGATATTTTCTCATCCCCATTCTCCTGCCTTCTCCACATAACCCCTGATCATCTTACTAATCAAGAACCTATCTATCTCTGTCTTAAAGACACTCAGTGAATTGGCCTCCACATCCTTCTGCAGCAAAGAGTTCCACAGATTCACCATCCTCTGGCTGAAGAAATTCCTCATCTCTGTTTAAAGGATCATCCATTTAATCTGAGATGGTGTCCTCTGGTTCTAGTTTTTCCCACAAGTGGAAACATCCTCTCAACGTCCACTCTTTCCAGACCTCGCTGTATCCTGTACGTTTCAATAAGATCCCCTCTCATCGTTCTAAACTAACGAGTACAGACACAGAGTCCTCAAACGTTCCTCATCCGACAAGCTCTTCATTCCAGGGATCATTCTTGTGAACCTTCTCTGGATCCTTTCCAAGGCCAGCACATCCTTCCTTAGATATGGGACCCAAAATTGCTCACAATACTCCAAATAGGGTCTGACCAGAGCCTTATACAGCCTCAGAAGTACATCCCTGGTCTTGTATTCTAGCCCTCTTGAGATGAATGCTAACGTTGCATTTGCCTTTTTTTAAATAAACATTTTATTGAGGTATTTTTGGATAGAAACAACAAAATAGACAATATACATGAAACCATAAACATAGTGCAAAAGTCATTTACCTCTCGTACAGGTCCCACCCTTATTACCCCCACCTCCCCGTCTGCTGATGATTAATTTTCCGCAAAGAAGTCGACGAATGGTTGTCACCTCCGGGTGAACCCTAACAGTGACTCTCTTGGGGCGAACTTAATTTTCTCCATACAGAGAAAGCCAGCCATGTCCGATAGCCGGGTCTCCGTCTTCGGGGGCTTTGAGTCGCTCCATCCTAACAGTATCCGTCTCTGGGCTACCAGGGAAGCAAAGGCCAGAGCATCCGCCTCTCTCTCCTCCTGGATTACCGGATCTTCCGACACCCCAGAAATCGTCACCTCCGGACTCAGTGCCACCCTCATTTTTAAAACCTTGGACATGACATCCGCAAACCCCTGCCAAAACCCCGAAGCCTTGGACATGTCCAAAACATGTGGACATGGTTCGCTGGTCCTCCCGCGTATTTTGTGCACCTGTCTTCCACCCCAATGAATCTGCTCATCCGGACCACTGTCATGTGAGCCCGGTGAACAACCTTAAATTGTATTTATAATAAGGGTAGCATGGTGGTTAGCATAAATGCTTCACAGCTCCAGGGTCCCAGGTTCGATTCCCGGCTTGGGTCACTGTCTGTGTGGAGTCTGCACGTCCTCCCCCTGTGTGCGTGGGTTTCCTCCGGGTGCTCCGGTTTCGTCCCACAGTCCAAAGATGTGCGGGTTAGGTGGATTGTCCATGCTAAATTGCCCGTAGTGTCCTAATAAAAGTAAGGTTAGGGGGGGGGGGGGGGGGTTGTTGGGTTACGGGTATAGGGTGGATACGTGGGTTTGAGTAGGGTGATCATGGCTCGGCACAACATTGAGGGCCGAAGGGCCTGTTCTGTGCTGTACTGTTCTATGTTCTACTGTTCTATGTTCTATGTATCAGGCTGAGCCTGGCACATGTTGCAGACGTGTTGACTCTACTCAAAGCGTCTGCCCATAAACCATCCTCTATCTCACCTCCCAGCTCCTCCTCCCACTTACGCTTCAGCTCCTCGGTCTGCGTCTCCTCCAACCCCATAAGCTCCTCATAAATGTCCGAGACGCTCTCCTCCCCAACCCACCCTCTGGAAATTAGAACATAGAACAGTACAGCACAGAACAGGCCCTTCGGCCCTCAATGTTGTGCCGAGCCATGATCACCCTACTCAAACCCACGTATCCACCCTATACCCGTAACCCAACAACCCCCCCCCCCCCTTAACCTTACTTTTATTAGGACACTACGGGCAATTTAGCATGGCCAATCCACCTAACCCGCACATCTTTGCACTGTGGGAGGAAACCGGAGCACCCGGAGGAAACCCACGCACACAGGGGGAGGACGTGCAGACTCCACACAGACAGTGACCCAGCCGGGAATCGAACCTGGGACCCTGGAGCTGTGAAGCATTTATGCTAACCACCATGCTACCCTGCTGCCCATCAAATTACCCTATCCTGAATCCCCTCTCAGTGGTAGGAGCGGGAACGTTGCCACCGGTTTGCGAAGGAAGTCCCATACCTGCAGATACCTTGATTTGTTTCCCCTCCCCAGCCCAATTTTTTGCTTCCCATAGTCGGGAAACTCCCCTCTGTGAAAACATCCCCCATCCTCTCAATCTCCGCTATACCCAGAACCCCCCCATCCATACTCCCTGGGGCAAACCGCCGATTATCACAGATTGGGGTCCAGACCGATGCTCCCACTGCTCCCATATGCCACCTCCACTGGCCCCAAACTCTCAGGGCCGCCACCACCACACGGGGCTGGTCGAGTACCGCGCCAGCGGGAGCGGAAGAGGTGCAGTTACAAACGCCCCCAGACTGGTGCCCTTACAAGAAGCCGGCTCCATACGCACCCACGCCGACCCCTCCCCCACCACCAACTTCCTAATCATGGCTATATTAGCCGCCCAGTAATAGTTGCTAAAATTTGGCAGCGCCAGCTCGCCTTCTCCTCGACTCTGCTCAAGCATGACCTTCCTTCCCCGCAAGACGAAACCCGTGATCACCCTGTTGACCGCGGAATAAAAATAGGGAGACATTGAAATACAAACAGGAACCTCGGGATGAACCGTCATTTTCACAGTTTGTAGCCTCCTGGCCAGTGACAACGGAAGCGCGTCCCATCTCCGAAAATCGTCCTTCATTTGGTCCACTAGCCGGGCCAGATTCAATTTATGCAGCCAGTCCCATTCCTGCGCCTCCTGGATGCTCAGGTACCTAAACCTACCCCATCTGGCCTAAACGGCAGCTCTCCCAGTCGCCCCTCCTGTCCCCTCGCCTGAACCACATACATCTCACTCATATCCATGTTTAACTTATTTCCCGAAAACCGGCCAAATTCCCCTTAAATCTTCATGATTTCTTCCATCCCCTCTACTGGGTCTGAAATGTACAGAAGCAGATCATCCGCATTGAGCAAAACGCTGTGCTCTCCCCCCCCCCCCCCCCCCCATGACCAGTCCCCTCCAGCCCCTTGAAGCTTTCAGAGCAATTGCCAACGGCTCTATAGCCAGCGCAAACAGCAGTGGGGAGAGGGGGCATCCGTGTCTCGTCCCCTGGTGCAGTCTAACATAGTCCGAAGTTGTCCTGTTCATCCATACACTTGTCACCGGAGCCTGATACAGTAACCTGACCCAGTCAATAAAGCCCCGCCCGAATCCGAACCGCCCCAGTACCTCCCACAGATAATCCCATTCTCCCGGATCAAAAGCCTTTTCTGCATCCATTGCAATCACTATCTCAACGTCCCTACTATAGAGCCGTTGGCAATTGCTCTGAAAGCTTCAAGGGGCTGGAGGGGACTGGTCATGGGGGGGGGGGGGGGGGGGGAGCACAGCGTTTTGCTCAATGCGGATGATCTGCTTCTGATCATATTTCACATGAATCGCCTTCTTACATTGGCCGCTAGCTGCCTGCCCTTAACAAACCCCGTCTGGTCCTCCCCAATAACGTCCAGAACACAATCCTCAATGCTGGAGGACAAGGTTTTGGCCAGTAACTTGGCATCCACATTCAGCAGGGAAATCCTGTAGGACCCACACAGCTCCGGGTTCTTGTCCCGCTGAAGAATCAGCGAAATCATGGCCTGTGACATCATCAGGGCAGCACCCCTCTTTCCCTTGCCTCATTGAACATCCTCAACAACGCTGGCCCCAGTATCCCCAAGAACGTTTCATTAAACTCCACTGGGTACCCGTCCGGACCCAGGGCCTTACCCGCCTGCATGGCCTTCAAGCCCTCCACTCACTCTTCCAGCCCAATTGGGGCCCCCAGCCCTTCTACCCGGTCCCGTCCACCGTTGGGAAATTCAGCCCCTCCAGGAAGTGCCTCATCCCTTCCGGCCCCGGAGGGGGTTCCGACCTGTACAGCCTGCTGCAGAAATCCCTAAACGCCTTATTCACTCTTGCTGAATCTCCAACCAGGTTCCCATCTCCGTCCTTTACATTCCCTATCTGCCTCCCTCTTCCTAAGCTGCTGTGCGAGCATTCTGCTGGCCTTCTCTCCATGTTAATAAATCCCCCCCCCTCACCTTTCTCAACTGCTCCACCGTCCTCCCGGTGGTCAGCAAGCTAAACTCTGCCTGCAACCTCCGCCATTCCCTTAAAACATTGCCTCTGGGGTCTCTGCATACCTCCTATCACCATGTAGTATCTCCTTTACGAATCAACCCGTTTCTGCCCTGTCTATCTTCTCCCTATGAGCCTGGATCGAGATCAGCTCCACCCTTACCACCGCCTTCAGTGCTCCCAAACCACTGTTGTTGAAGTTTCCCCCGTGTCATTGACCTGCAGGTAGCTCTGAATGCATTTCCTCAGCCGCTCCCACACCCCTTCATCTGCCAAAAGTCCCACATCTAACCTCCAGTGCGGGTGCTGATTACTGTCTTCACTAACCTGCAGGTCAACCCAGTGCGGAGCATGGTCTGAGATTGTAATCGCCAAGTACCTCGTGTCCACTACCCCAGCCAGAAAGACCCTGCTCAAAATAAAGAAATCAATCCGGGAGTACACTTTATGCACGTGTGAATAGAAGAACTCCTTTACCCTCGGCTCCCAAATCTCCATGGATCCACCAGTCCCCCATCAGCTCCATGAATCCTCGTAGTTCCTTTCTATTGCTGGCACCTTGCCCATTTTCGAGCTTGACCAGTCTAAGCCCGGGTCAATAACTGTATTGAAGTCCCCTCCCATGACCAACCTGTACGGTATTTTTCCCAGCATCCTCCTCATAAACCCCACATTGTCCCAATTTAGAGCATATACATTAACAAATACCATCTGCACCCCCTCTAGCTTCCCACTGACCATAATGTACTGGCCACTGGCCTCCCACATCCAAGAATATTCTGCCCGCCTCAAACACCACCCACTTATTGATCAGGATTGCGACCCCTCTAGTCTTTGAATCTAGTCCCAAGTGAAACACCTGGCTGACCCAGCCTTTCCTCAGTCCAACCTGGTCCGTTACCTTCAGGTGTGTCTCCTGCAACATCACCACACCGCCTTCAATCCCCTAAAATGCGTGAACACACGTGCCCTTTTGACTGGCCCATTTAACCCTCGAACATTCCAGGTGATCAGCCTAGTTGGGGGGCTCATTGCCCCCCTCCACAGCTCAGCCATCCCCTTTTTTAGGCCTGCCTCCAGCCTGTGATCCATGCTTCCACCGGCCCGCCCCCAGGCAGACCCCACCCCTGACTCCTCTCTGTCCCTCAGCCCAAGTCCCTCCCTTGTCAGCAGAACATTCAACCGCCCCAGCAACAACACCCTGTAACTCAACCACTTTCCTGAGCCAAACATATGCACACCCCCCACTGCGATTCCAAGAGCTAGCTCACCCAGCTAGTTGGTGGCCCCCAGCCCCGGCGCCAGATAGTCTCCCACCTATTGTTCCCCCCCACCCAGCCCCCGCTTAGACAGACAAACTCCCAACATTAAACAGTCCCCACACAATTGCCCAACAGAAAAAACACCAAGATCAAAACAAGTACACCTCCATCTCAACAGTGCAAATGAAAACCTTAACTTGCTCAGCTCTACCGCTGGTTCCAAATCAATGCAAACGGCACCTCAAACATCTTCCATAAAACGCAAAACGAGAAACTTTTTACAAAAACAGAGAAAACAAAAACATGAACGCTGCAGCCAAGTTCAAAAGTCTTCCGTCCTTCGCCAGCCCTTTCTTTCTTGCAAAGTCCAACGCGTCCTCAGGCGACTCGAAGTAAAAGTGTTGATCCTCATGCGTGACCCAGAGACGGGCTGGGTGTAACAGTCCAAATTTCACCTTTTTCTTGAAAAGGTCTCCTCCTGGCCACCTCCACACTCAGGTCTTGGTAAACCCGCAGGATGCTATATTCCCACTTACAGCTCCGTGTCTGCTTGGCCCACTGCAGAATTCGCTCCTTATCCGAGAGCCTGTGGAATCTCACCACCATAACCCTCGGGGGGGGGGTCTCCCATCCGCGGCTTCTTCGCAAGTGCTCTGTGAGCCCTATCCACCTCCAAGGGCCGGGAGAATGCCCCCTCCCCCAGCAGCTTCTCAAACATGCCTGCGACGTATGCCCCAGCGCCGTTCCTTCGGACCCCTCCGGGAGCCCGATAATTCTTAGGTTCAGCCGGTAGGACCTGTTCTCTAGGTCCTCCACCTTCTCCCGAAGCTTCTTTTGCTGGTCCCTCAGCATCCCCACCTCCAGATCCACCGCAGTCTGATGCTCCTCCTGCCAGCCAGCGCCTTCTCCACCTTCTGGATCGCCCAATCCTGGGCGTCCAATCTGAGCTGCAACCGCTCAACCGACGCTTTTATCGGGTCCAAGTAGTCCCGTTTCTGGGTAGCAAAGACCTCCTGAATGCCTTGATCAGCTGCTCCATAGACTGCTGGGTCGACAAGCCAGAGGTTCGACCCTCCGCCATACTGTCTCCTTTCATAGAATTTACAGTGCAGGAGGCCATTTGGCCCATCGAGTCTGCACCGGCTCCTGGAAGGAGCACCCTACCCAAGATTAACACCTCCACCCTATCTCCATACCCAGTAACCCCACCCAACACGAAGGGCAATTTTGGACACTAAGGGCAATTTCTCATGGCCAATCCACCTAACCTGCACATCTTTGGACTGTGGGTGAAACCGGAGCACCCGGAGAAAACCCACGCACACACTGGGAGGATGTGCAGACTCCACACAGACAGTGACCCAAGCCGGAATCGAACCTGGGACGCTGGAGCTGTGAAGCGATTGTGCTATTCACAATGCTACCGTGCTGCCCCTCTTGCAACTACAGCCCAAGTCTTCTCTGTCTTTTTGTTTCTGCCCTTACGAACACTTCTAGTCCTTTTCTCCATGCACTGAAGTGGGAATTCAGTAGAGAATTGCCACTAACATCCGTTCTCAAGTCCGTTAAAAATATAGGAGGAAAAGGTCCAAAAGTCCGACCAGAGCGGGAGCCACCAAATGTGCAACTTACTCCTTCATAGTCGCCACAGGAAGTCCTCCGGGGCTAGAATTGACAACACACCAGGTCGGGGGTTGCAATATAACTTGGGAGCTCAGGTCCCTGATCTTTGGAATGGGAGACACAGATGTTTGGGTTACAGTATAAATTAAAATGACACACCAGGTTTGTAGTGGTATAAGGATGGCTCTGGAGGCTGCCAAGAGTTTTTTTCAGGTGGACGGCCTGTCTTTGGTTTCTTGAAAAGGGTTTCAAAACGACAAGCTGGTGAATTGGCATGTGAATGAAAATAGAGGTGCCAGCTGAAGCTAGGATGGCAGAGATATGTGATGTAATGGTTGAATATGTGGGTCTGTTAGAAACACAGGAGAGCTCACATGGTTCTGAGACTCAAAGGAACTGGGTGTCCAAGAGCATGAATCACAAAAGGCGAGTATACAGGTACAGCAAGTAATTAGGAAAGCTAATAGAATGTTGTTGTTTATTGTGGAGGAATTGAATACAAAAGTAGGGAGGTTATGCTTCAGTTATACAGGGCATTGGTGAGGCCACATCTGGAGCACTGTGTACAGTATTGCTCATTTATCACCAGTCCAGTAGAACAAAACTCTCCAACCATCCCCATTGATGAACTGTCAGAATGAACAAAATGCCGTCCTGGGTGTAATTAAACCAGAAACAATAACTGCAGAATCAAACCCCGATAATCATTTGTGAACTTGTTGGTGTCTCACAGGCGCCAATGAATCTTGGATTCCCTTCCCACACTGAGAGCAGGTGAACGTCCTCTACTCGGTGTGAATCCGCTGGTGTCTCTGCAGGTTGGATAACCCAGTGAATCCCTTTCCACATCGAGAGCAGGTGAATGGCTTCGCCCCAGTGTGACCTCGCTGATGTTTCCGCATGTTGGACAATTGACTGAATCCCTTCCCACACTGGGAGCAGGTGAATGGTCGCTCCCCAGTGTGACCTCGCTGATGTGATTTCAGGTTGGACAATTGACTGAATCCTTTCCCACACTGGGAGCAGGTGAATGGTCTCACCCCAGTGTGACCTCGCTGATGTGATTTCAGGTTGGACAATTGACTGAATCCCTTCCCACATTGAGAGCAGGTGAACGGCCTCTCCCCAGTGTGGACTCGCTGATGTGATTTCAGGTTGGATAACTGATTGAATTCCTTCCCACACTGAGAGCAGGTGAATGGTCGCTCCCCAGTGTGAACTCGCTGATGTGATTTCAGGTTGGATAACTGATTGAATTCCTTCCCACATTGAGAGCAGGTGAACGGCCTCTCCCCAGTGTGGACTCGCTGATGTGATTTCAGGTTGGATAACTGATTGAATTCCTTCCCACATTGAGAGCAGGTGAACGGCCTCTCCCCAGTATGAACTCGCTGATGTGATTTCAGGTGGGTTAACTGATTGAATTCCTTCCCACATCGAGAGCAGGTGAATGGCTTCGCCACAGTGTGACCTCGCTGATGTTTCCGCATGTTGGACAATTGACTGAATCCTTTCCCACACTGGGACTAGGTGAATGGTCGCTCCCCAGTGTGAACCCGCTGATGTGATTTCAGGTTGGATAACTGATTGAATCCCTTCCCACATTGAGGGCAGGTGAACGGCTTCTCCCCAGTGTGGACTCGCTGATGTGACTGCAGGTGGATTAACTGAGTGAATTCCTTCCCACACTGAGAACAAATGAACAGCCGCTCCCTGGTGTGAACCCGCTGGTGTCTCCGCAGGCCAGATAACTGAGTAAATCCCTTCCCACACTGAGAACAGGTGAACAGCCTCTCCCGAGTGTGAACTTGTTGGTGTGCCCGCAGGTTGGATAATTGAGGGAATCCCTTCCCACACTGAGAGCAGGTGAATGGCCTCTCCCCAGTGTGAACTCGCTGGTGTGTCTGCAGGTTGGATAACTGAATGAATCCCTTCCCACAGTCAGAGCAGGTGAATGGCTTTGCCCCAGTGTGAACCTGTTGGTGTGTCTGTAAGTTGGATAACTGAGTGAATTCTTTCCCACAGTGAGAGCAGGTGAACGGCCTCTCCCCAGTGTGAACTCGCTGATGTGTCTGCAGGTTGGATAACTGGGTGAATCCCTTCTCACACTGAGAGCAGGTGAATGGCCTCTCCCCAGTGTGAATGCGCCGATGGGCTTCGAGCTGTGATGGAGATCTGAATCCCTTCCCACAGTCTCCACATTTCCACGGTTTCGCCATGTTTTGGGTCTCCTCGTGTCTCTCCAGGTCGGACAATCAGCTGAAGACTCGTCCACACACAGAACACATGTATGGTCTCTCCCCGCTGTTAATGGTGTGATGTGTTTTCAGGCTGTGTAACTGGTTAAAGCTCTTTCCACAGTCAGTGCTCTGGAACACTCTCACTCGGGTGTGTGTGTCTCGGTGATTTTCCAGTCACACTGATGTTTAAATGCTTTGGTGCCAAGAGATCGGGTAAACATTAACTCTTCTGGATTCAAAGGTCATGATATTCAGATCCCAACTAATCAAGTGGCTTTCAGATCGAGATGTGACATTTGAGATTTCTGTCTGTAATTCTTCCTCTTGTAATATCCTGCAGAAGGAGTTTAAAAAGTCAACTCAGTACAGGATAGAAATTCAGAACAAACAATTCTAGTTTCTGTACAACATTCGTTCCTCTCTCATTCCCCAATACCTCATCTCCAATATATTTGTCTCCTATTCCCCATACCTAGTCTCCAGGGAGGGATGGAGTATTGGAGCAGTAAGTATAACAACTGTACCTCGGGATTCACGGCCGAGTCTCCAGGGAGCAGACTCGAAGGGACGGAGTTTCGGGGCAGTAAGTATAAAAACCTTATCTCGGGGATTCGCAGCCGAGTCTCCAGGGAGCGGACTCGGAGGGGCAGGATGTCGGAGCAGTGACTATAGGAAGGATGTGCTTGCTGACCACTGCACTCTGGTACAGGAGATCATTCAAGCGGGGGGAGGAAGTGGTATTTGTCGGGGATTCTATAATTAGGGGAACTGATAACATCCTTTGGAAGCAGGACCGAGAGTCTCACAGGGTATGTTGCCTTCCCGGTGCCAGGGTGAGGATCATCTCTAACCGGCTTGAAAGGATATTGGAGAGGGAGGGGGGAGGATCCAGTTGTTGGGATCCACGTTGGGACAAACATCAGCAAGACTTGGAAAGAGGACCTGTTTGGGAATATCAGGAACTAGGAACAAAATTAAACAACAGGCCCCCAAGGGTTATAATCTCTGGATTATTCCCTGAGCCATGTGCAAATTCGCATAGGGATGCGAAAATTAGGGAAGTAAACACGTGGCTAAAGGAGTGGTGCGGGAAAGAGATCTGGGACTAGTGTCCACGTGGAAAGGATAAATAGGGAGGTAATCAGGAACCTAACATCAGGAACTGCAGCTAATGACAAAACTACAAGTAGTATACTGGTTAAAGCAAAAGTAAAAAGTAACAAACAAGCAAATAACAACAAGCAAATAACAAACAAGCAGTGCTGAGGGAGCGGTCAGGGGGAGCAGCCCGTTTAAGAGTTCTATAGACAAATGCACGGAGTGTAAGGAATAAACTAGACGAGCTGCAGGTGTAAATGCAAGTTGAAGATTATGATGTCGTCGCTATTACAGAGACTTGGCTGCAGGATGGTCAGGACTGGGAACTAAATATCCAGGTTATAAAGTTTACAGGGGGGACAGAGAATATGGCAGAGGGGGTGGAGTAGCCTTACTGACTATGAGTTGGGCATAGGTTTAAGGTGCGAGGGACAAGATTTAGAGGAGATGTACGAGGCAAGTTTTTTTTTTTTACAGAGGGTAGTGGGTGCCTGGAACTCGCTTCCGGAGGAGGTGGGGGAAGCAGGGACGATAGTGACGTTTAAGGGACATCTTGACAAATACATGAATAGGATGGGAATAGAGGGATACGGACCCTGGAAGTGTGGAAGATTTTAGTTTAGACGGGCAGCATGGCCGGCACAGGCTAGGAGGGCCGAAGGGCCTGTTCCTGTGCTGTACCTTTCTTTGTTCTTTGGTTCTAATACTTTGGGGTGTGTGAGCTGCATTGTTACTGTCCTGTTAGTCTAGAATCGGACCCTCTTTCCCCACTCACTATGTGAACATGTTGACTGGTTGTTGAATTGCTGCCATTTGATCTGGAGGCTCTGCTCCCTCAGAGATCCTGTTCTGAATGAATTCTCAATGTCTTGTTGTATTTCTGCGGCAATATCTCTTGTTCTCTGGGCCCATTTCCCGCCAGTTTTTCTGCTGCTTTCGTTGTTTGAAAAATAGTGAAAACAAAAGTAATAAAAATATTGACATTTGCGGGTGTCTGGCGGGAGGGGCGCGGCTTCCCTTCCGACAGGGAGCCGCTCAGCTCTTTCCGTGCGGCCTGGTCAAGCTGCCGAGAGCCTCGGGACTCACTGCTCGGTGCCGCCGGTCGGTGCTGCGAGTCTGACGGGGGAACAACCCAGTCAGTGACCTTCTCTTGACACCGGCCCGGGGCTGCGCATGTGCGGCGGAGCGCCCACCCCCTGCTGACGTATTGACCAATGGGAAGACTTGGAGGACTGGAAGGACTCTGGTCCTCCAGCCAATCAAAGCGCGGGCATTGTGTGAATGAAAATTGAGCTTCACACAAAGTGAAACCTCTTCCTGTCTCCAACATCTGGGATTAAAACACTTTCTTTTCTCCCCCTTTCCATTTATTTTCTCATTCTCACCTTCAATTGGTCACTTGCAGCAACTGAAGGGAAAGGAAGTGAATCTAGGGAGGGTGCAGACTCTGGAAAAGTTGGCCCAGTTCTCTCTCTCTGAAAGACATTGACATTCTTTGCTCCCTCAGCTTGACATGGGGAGAACGTGCAGACGTCTCACAGACAGTGGGACCAGACCTTTGGGCAGAACCCCTGGATGGTTCCAATGTGCTTGCCCGGCGGTTGCCTGAAAGGTCTCCTGTCCCCGACCCATCCTTGGGCCGAGGTGTTTATGTCACAAAGGCACCTGGGTTAAGAGGGTAGCTCTGCCCGCCTCATCCAGGTAGATTGTACTTGGGTGAGGCCTATGGGAATCTGAGGTTGCAGATCCCTTGGCCTCCTATCGGGTTATAACCTGGGAAAATGGTGCTGAGGTAGAGGGGTCAATTATCTCAACAAATGGTTGAGCAGGCTTGATGGGCCAAATGCAGCTCCTATTTTGTCATGAAGCACATGGTAGCACAGTGATTAGCGATGTTGCTTCACAGCTCCAGGGTCCCAGGTTCGATTCTCGGCTTGGGTCACCTCCCACCTCCCAGTTTCCTCCCACAAATCCCAAAAGACTTGCTGTTAGGTGAAATGAAAAATGAAATGAAAATCGCTTATTGTCACAAGTAGGCTTCAAATGAGGTTACTGTGAAAAGCCACTCGTCGCCACATTCCAGCACCTGTTCGGAAAGGCTGATACGGGAATTGAACCCGCGCTGCTGGCCTTGTTCTGTTTTACAGGCCAGCCTTTTAGCCCTGTGCTAAACCAGCCCCTCAGTGATTTGGACATTCTGAATTCTCCCTCTGTGTACCCGAACAGGCGCTGGAATGTGGCGACTCGGGGCTTTTGACAGTAAACTCATTACAATGTTACTGTAAGCATACTTGTGACAATAAAGATTATTATTATAAAGCAGTGAGCATGGATCTGTCACACAGCCTGAATCAGCACCTTCAGGAACATTGGGACGGTGAATATTAAATACAGCAGGGTGAGAATGGAGGGAGAGTGTGTGGGATGGAGATTTACAACTTTTAGGAACATAGCAGGCCATTCAGCCTCTGGAGCCTGTACCGCTATTCACTGAGCTATGGCTTATCTGTGACCGAACTCCATAATACCTGCCTTTGGCCCATATACCTTACTTAATAGCTTTGATTTACAAAAATCGGTCTATCTCATTGAAAAAAAATTAATAAACATTTTATTGAGGTATTTTTTGGTTTTACAACAACAACAAAATAAACAATTTTGTTTATTCCCACAGTCCAAAGGTGTGTAGGTTAGGTGGATTGGCCATGATAAATTGCCCTTGGTGCCAAAAGGGTTAGGTGGGGTTACTGGGTCACGGAGATAGAGTGGGCTTGGGTAGGATGCTCTTTCCAATGGCCAGGCTGGTGCAGACTGTATGGGCTGAAAGGCCTCCTTCTGCACTGTAAATTCTATGATTCTATGAAAACAGGTTCACAGTTTAGCGCAATGTTATTCACAACTCAACAAAATCTGACTCAGACTCACAGCTGAGCTTTGGGTTTTGCCCACACTTAGTAACGGAGGCTGGCAGGCTACGGCCACTCCATCTGGATGCCTTCTCTGGGTTCCAAACCCAGGGTCCTTTTTTCTTGCGATGGTTGTGCCTGGGGGTTCCAAGGTTTTCGCTGAGGATCTGTTCGATATTTTTTTCTTTGTGCTGGTGAGCTAGGATAGAGTCATTGGTATACGCCCACCACCGGCCATTGTTCTAGCCAGACCCCATCTTATTAATGGGAAAGACAGGATATTCCTGTTTATCCATGGTGATTCAATCAAGACCCATTGTCCTCCGAAGCTCCCCTTATCTGACCAGCCATCAGCTCATTATGGAGTCTGATGGCTTCTTTTGTCTGTTCTTCGTCCTGCTGCAAAGTTGATCACCTGTGTCTGGAAGTTTGTTACATATTCATAGTCTTTGGAGTGGGTAATCATAAAGTCCATGTAATAATAACAGGTCTGTGCCTTGACTTGGGTGCTTTTGCAGATAGTCAGTGTCCATTCCAGCCAGGGTCTCATGAGACAGTTTCTGTTCCTGGCCTATGTGTATCTTCTCAACCTGTTTTCAGTACCACATTTCCCCCTGTGATCCCATAAATGCATGGGATCATTAGTTTGGGCAATCCTAAATCCCAGAGTGAACCAGAGATTCATACTTTCCTTACAATATTCAGCATGGTAGCACAAGTGGATAGCAATGTGGCTTCACAGCGCCAGGGTCCCAGGTTCGATTCCCTGCTGGGTCACTGTCTGTGCGGAGTCAGCACGTTCTCCCCGTGTCTGCGTGGGTTTCCTCCGGGTGCTCCGGTTTCCTTCCACAGTCCAAAGGTTAGTTAGGTGCAGGTTAGGTGGATTGGCGGTGATAAATTGCCCTTAGTGACCAGAACAAAAGGTTAGGAGTAGTTGTTGGGTTGTGGGTTAGGGTGGAAGTGCAGACTCGACGGGCCGAATGGCCTCCTTCTACACTGTATGTTCTGATATTCAAAGCTTATTAAATTACATATTTAAAACCCAATTTCCAAGTCTCATTTCGCAATGCCACATTTAATCAAACTTCCATTTGCCTTTTGTCCATCTTTTAACATATCATTGTAAAAGCTTGATATATGGTAATGAGAATAGCAACAATAACAAAATGCAACCTGACGTGTATCCAAGGATGAATTCCCACTGTAAACCCCAATTCCAAATATGGTCCCACCAAGTTATTTCCTTTAAAGTTTTGACTCCCATTTCCTAACCCCAGGTGATTAAGTGATTGAAGAATCCCACCATTTGTTGCAGCTTCATTGACACTCCCCAGATTTAACATTATCTCCCTACCTGTAGATCACCTCACTCATGCTCACATAACAGCTCTTATCCTTGTACAGAAGGTCATTCATTTCTTTTTAAAATAAATTTAGAGTACCCAATTCATTTTTCCAATTAAGGAACAATTTAGCGTGGCCAATCCACCTACCCTGCACATCTTTGGGTTGTGGGGGTGAAACCCACGCAAACACGGGGAGAATATGCAAACTCCACACGGACAGTGACCCAGAGCCAGGATCGAACTTGGGACCTCGGCTCCGTGAGGCTGCAGTGTTACTCACTGCGCCACCGTGCTGCCCATCGGTCATTAATTGCTAAACAATTTGTAGTTAAATACCCAGGATTAAAACAACCGATTTTACATATTCACACACTCATTACCTGAGTTAATATTTACTCAGTATTGATAATGCACACAAAACGAATATTACTTATAAAATACCCTAGTTTCAAATGGTGACATTGTAAACTGAGAATGTTTAATTTACCTCCTTTCAAACAGTGAAAGGGGTTTGATGCTCAGCAACCCATACAGACTAACTCCTATTGCCCTTTTTTTGTCAATTTAGAATTTATTTATTATCCTTTCCATATTAGTTACTATTTTCACTTAATTCTATTTTAAAATAAATTTAGTGCAGCCAATCATTTTTTTTTTCAATGAAGGGGCAATTTAGCGTGGCCAATCAACCTACCCTGCACATCTTTGGGTTGCAGGGGTGAGACCATGCAGAAACAGGGAGAAAGTGCAAACTCCACACAGTGACCCGGGACCGGGGTCGAACCTGGGTCTTCAGCGCCATAGGCAGCCGTGCGAACCACTGGGCCAGCTTGCTGCTCTACTTAATTGTTATTTAATCAATTAGATCTCAAGAGCAATTATATAGACAATGCTATTTGTGTAGAAGGTAAGTGTAACACTTCACAAACTTTAATTCAAAGGGCAACAGTGAGTTAACCATTTCCACAAAAGGCAAAGCCTTTAGATCTGCATTGCCACTGTTGTGACACCAGGTTAAAGTCCAACAGGTTTGCTTCAAACATGAGCTTTCGGAGCGCAGCTCCTTCTTCAGGTGACTGGAGAGGTATGATCCAGAAACATTTATATAGACAAAGTCAGCGATGCCGGACAATGCTTGGAATGCGAGAATTTGCAGGTAATCAAATCATTACAGATCCAGAGAGAGGGATAATCACAGGTTAAAGAGGTGTGAATTGTCTCAAGCCAGAACAGTTGGTGGAATTTTGCAAGTCCAGATGGTGGGGAGTGGATGTAATGCGACATGAATCCAAGATCCCGGTTGAGGTCGCACTCATGCGTGCGGAACTTAGCTATAAGTTTTTGCTCGGCAATTCTGCGTTGTCGCGTGTCCTGAAGGCTGCCTTGAAGATCGCTTACCCGGAGATCAGAGGCTGAATGCCCTTGACTGTTGAAGTGTTCCCCGACTGGAAGGGAACATTCCTGCCTGGTGATTGTCGCACGTTGCCCGTTCATTCGTTGTCGCAGTGTCTGCATGGTCTCCAGTGGTTCGCATGGCTGCCTATGGCGCTGAAGACCCAGGTTCGACCCCGGTCCCGGGTCACTGTGTGGAGTTTGCACTTTCTCCCCGTGTCTGCGTGGGTCTCACCCCTGCAACCCAAAGATGTGCAGGGTAGGTGGATTGGCCACGCTAATTTGCCCCTTCATTGGAAAAAAATGTACCACGCTTCGGGGCATCCTTTCCTGCAGCGTATGAGGTAGACTACATTGGTCGAGACGCACGAGTATGTGCCGCGTACCTGGTGGGTGGTGTTTCCACGTGTAATGGTGGTATCCAAGTCGATGATCTGGCATGTCTTGCAGAGATTGCCCTGGCAGGGTTGTGTGGTGTTGTGGTCGCTGTTCTGAAGGCTGGGTGATTTGCTGCAAACAATGGTTTGTTTGAGGTTGCGCGGTTCCTATGTGTTGGCCATGTATGCCTCCGCAATGGCCGGTGCGAAGGTGAAACCCCTGCGCATGCGCGAGGATGACGTCAGCAGACGCTGACGTTCCCGCATATGTGCGGACCCACGTCGGGCAGCGGAGTCCCTTCCAAAGGCCTTCCATACCGGCCGGCGGGGCGCAAACCACTCCGGTGCCATCGTAGCCCCTGACGGTGTGGAGGATTCCGCACCTTTGGGGCGGCTCAATGCCGGAGTGGTTTCCGCCACTCCACTGCGCCGTTTCTGCCTGCCCCGCTGACCCCCAGAGAATCCCGCCCAAGTTCTCTTTATCCCCACTGCCAGCTCTGAACGAGTTGATTAAAGTCTGTAAACTAACTTTTAACCTTATATTGAATAAAACTAACCATTACACAATTTTTTCAGATATGCATTCAGAATATAATTTGAACCCTTTCCAAATTGATAATTTAGCTTTTTTGTTGAAAAGCAAAAGACATATCTCCCCAATATATATCTCTGTCATCTTTATCTATTGCTTGATCCCCAAAAGCTCCCATCATATCCCTTTGGAAGGAGACTGGAAACTCACCAGACTGGAAATGCTAACCTCTTTTTCCTAACTTCTAACATTAAGGTGCTCCCAGGGCACCGACTTTCACACTGACGTCTAAAACCTCATATCCCAAGACTCATTAGTCTCTGATTTTTGTTTGAGGATAATCCCAGACTATCCACAGCACAAATATTCACACTGACTTTTTCTAAAACACTGTTTCCATACTGACTTCTTTGAAAACTTACATTTCACTGACTTCTTCAAAAATTCAATATTTCCAAAGGACTTCTTCGAAAACTAATATTTCCACACTAACGTCTTCCAGAACTCATATCCCCCTTCCCCCTTTGACACAATGGATCCCTCGAGGAGCCTTTTGTCACTGGCCACTTTCCAAAAGGTGGTTTGAATATCCTTTCCTTCTTCCGTGAATTTTAAGGATCCCGGTCCCGTTTGCTATTTCTCCATTCACTACTCATCAGTACGATATGGAGAGCACAGTGGATTCACGCCAATACTAACAAATTACTGACTACAGGACGGTTAACGCTACCAAACAGAACAGGAGGAGGTGGGTAAACCAGCCACCACCTGGTGAGAGAAGCGCTGATGCAACTGTTGCTGCACTTTTTAACCTTCAGGGTCTGTACTCTACTCATTAACTTTGGCTCCCAGACCCTTTCTAATTTACTGTAGTACCCACTTGGGTCATTTCTCACTCTGGACGCTCTGCCATTTCTCTCTCTCCTTATTCTCCCCCTCTCCCTGGGATTTCTCACAGGTGTGTCGGAATCCTCTGGGTTTAGGGGTCCGGCTTTCACTAAATTCCCCCCCAGAGGTTTTACCCAACTCCCTTGACTATCCTCGATCTAAATAGGTAGTTTGTTCACCTCGTATTACAGACACCCGGTTATAGCCCAATTTTACCTGTCAAAATCTGTATTAGTCCTTCACTCACTGAAGACTGGCCGTTACGTGGGGCAATCTGCCCTCTTAATTCAGGCTCAGACAGATTGTTGGAGAATACTAGGTTGAAGGTTCGACTTTGGAGCAATATATCAATTATCGAAGGAACGTCTGAGGTGCCAAAATGTTATACCTTTAAAATCTCTGGTGCGTTCGACCAGTTTACGACATCAAAAGTTTTACACAGGTTCCCTTATTTGCGAGATGAAAAAAGGACAAAACAGGGTAGCACAGTGGTTAGCACAGTTGCTTCACAGCTCCAGGGTCCCAGGTTTGATTCCCGGCTTGGGTCACTGTCTGTACGGAGTCTGCACGTTCTCCCCGTGTCTGCGTGGGTTTCCTCCGGGTGCTCCGGTTTCCTCCCACAATCCAAAGATGTGTAGGTTAGGTGGATTGGCCATGATAAATTGCCCTTAGGGTCCAAAAAGGTTAGGTGGGGTTACTGGGTTACGGAGATAGTGTGGGCTTGGGTGGGATGCTCTTACCAAGGGCCAGGCTGGCGCAGACTCGATGGGCCGAATGGCCTCCTTCTGCACTGTAAATTATATCATTCTATGAAAACAGGTTCACAGTTTAGCGCAATTTTATTCACAACTCAACAAAATATGACTCAGGCTCACAGCTGAGCTTTGGGTTTTGCCCACACTTAGTAACGGAGGCTGGCAGGCTACGGCCACTCCATCTGGATGCCTTCTCTGGGTTCCAAATCCAGCGTCCTTTCTTCTTGTGATGATTGTGCCTTGGGGACAACCAGGTTATTGCTAAAGATCTGTTCGATCCTTTCTTTATACTGGTGAGCGAGGATTGAGTCATTGGTATATGCCCACCACCGGCCATTGTCCTAGCCAGACCCCAACCTGTTAATGGGAAAGACAGGATATTCCTGTTTATCCATGGTGATTCAATCAAGACCCATTGTTCTCTGAAACCCCCTTTGTCTGACCAGCCATCAGCTCATTATGGAGTCTGATGGCTTCTTTTGTCTGTTCTTCGTCCTGCGGCAAAGCTGATCACCTGTGTCTGGAAGTTTGTTACATATTCATAGACTTGGAGTGGGTAATCATAAAGTCCATGTAACAGTAACAGGTCTGTGCCTTGACTTGGGTGCTTTTGCAGATGGTCAGTATCGATTCCAGCCAGGGTTTCATGAGACAGTTTCTGTTCCTGGCCTACGTGTATCTTCTCAGCCTGTTTTCAGTCCCACAATAAAATAACCCCAGAATCTAGGGTACGCAGGCGAGGTGAAAGGAGCACTTTGCGGGACATCGGATGATTATTTGGTTGTGCAAACTCGGTCCTGAACTCGGTGCAGCTCGTGGAGACAAACAGTTATGCCTCCTGGGTAGCCGCGGAAGTCGGAAAAGGGCTACAATATGGGGTATATGGGACGCACTGGCTTCCATAAATTTACAGGGAGAAGAGCTTCTGTGAGTCCTGGGCAAGATATCTGTGGGTATAATTAACACCATTCAAGCACAAGTAAAGGAAAGGGCCTGTGACACTCTTGCAGGAGATTCAATTGACTATCCGGGGTGACATAGAAGACTTTAGGTTCGGGACAATCCCACAGCACTTATTCACCCCCCTATACAAAATAAACCTCCTTCACAACCACAGGGACAGGAACAAACTGGTGGTTACCAGGCCAGGCAGTGGACCCACTGCGGGAGGGATAAAGTTTAATCTAGCAGTCCCCCAGGAAAACCCATCCAAGGGAACCTTTAAGGACAGCTCTAGGTTTGAGTCATTAGGAACCGTGCAGGAGGGTTGGGTTTATTGGACCGGATCTAGACGATACTGAGCACATCATAATGACCTGGCACATATGAGCACCGCAGAATGCTGTTCCGATTCGGCACATTACATAGTGTGTACCTGTCGGACTCTCGAACCCTTGTCAATCCACAGCAACGTTACGGTCAATGTTACGCCACTGAAAGAAGCTTTTAAGCCCATACAGGTCGGTCCCACACAGCCGGAGGTGGGGATAATCGCGGGAGGCCTCCTATGTGGTAGCAGCCACAGCTTCTGTCTGCAGGTAACAGACTCTTTAACACTGAGGGAATTTGACCTCCCGGAGGTACATCAGGCTACCTATTTGGGGCCTGGTGGGATGACTCACTTTACATGGACAAGACACCAGGCAGCACAATCCGATAGGCTATGCACGGAGCAACAGAGCTCGCTCAGGAGAATGTCAGGGCAGTCGACAAATCAGATAAGGAAAGGAAAGATCCAGGTGGGCTCAGCTATCCAGACCCTCATTCAGGTGGGACTCTCCGGAACACAACATTGTTGGGACATATGTGTTCCCGGGGCAGCAGGCAACTGACTTACAGACGGGTGGGAGGTAATCCGAATAGGAATGACTGTCGGTACAGGCATAATGCTGGTATGGGCAACGGTTATGTGCTGCCTACAACGTAAGTGGAGAAAACCTTAGACTGTCGTCCAGAAAATCCCACTAGTCGCCCTCAGGGAGCGGTGTTATGGGCCAGTGTTTAGAGACCCCAAAGTGTCTCATGGAGTTCACTTGACCCACAACTTTTAACAGATTGTGGTTATGGGGAGCACTAGGGCCCACTTTACAGGTGTGGTGCAACAGAGAACTAAGAGTATTTTTAAACAATAACAATGTTTATTCTATGAAACCCATTAACATTTTTAAACACAGACAATAAACATCTTAGCAACCATCAACTAAAATACTCCCCCCAAAGAATACAGTACTCTATAAGTAACCCTTAATCTTTCCTTACAACATCCATAAGACAAAAGACCCTTTTTAAAACAGATCAGATTTAAATTCACTGCTGAGTGCAGTTATCACTTTGAAATCCTCAAATGATCTGGAGACAGTCTTTAGATTGCAGAGAGAGATCCTTATTCAGCTGTTTGCTTTTCCTGCGGCTGTCCAGCTCTCAAAACAAAACTAAAATACACTGTAGCTGCCTGCTCAAAAACAAAGTGTAAGACAGACAGCCCAGCTCCACCCACACTCTGACATCACTGCAGCTATCTGACAAACACCCATTTCATAAAGGTACACCTAATACAGCTATTCGAGAAACACCCATTTCTTACTCGAGAAAAAAAACTAAACCATCAACTTCAACATCGTTTCATTTTTCACCTTTTCACTTTCCTTTAAGAAATATGGACAATGAATATACGTTTTTTTTTAACAAAACACACAAACATTTAATAATAAAATAGTCCATTTCAGTTCTTCTTCCTCCAACTGGAATCCTTCTTGATTGACAGTCTCTCTGGACAAGAAGGTCTCTGCACGATCCATCGATTTCTCTATGCCTCGGCATTTCTCTTTAAAGTCAGATAATTTAGTTCAATCTGATCACAGAGCCCTTGTATTCTCCAACACAGGAGCATTGGTTATCACAGCTTTCAGGCAGTCAAATGCCTGTTGAAACTCCGCTGTTCATTTAAATTTGCTACGCTTCTTTAGCAAGTCCATCAGTGGAGCAACCGCACTGCAAAGATTTTGCACAAATTTCCGGTAGAATCCACTCATGCCAAGAAACCGCATTATTTCCCTTCTTGTCGAGGGTATTGGAAACTCCCCAATAACTTTTGTTTTCACATCCCATGGGATCATTGGGCCCTGTCTGATTGTATGGCCCAGGAAAGTGACTTGGGCTTTTCCAAATTCATTTTTGGCTAGGTTTACCACCAAACCTGCCTCCTGAAGGCGATGGAGTAACTCCATCAGATGCTACAAATGTTCTTTGCATGTCAGGCTGAAAATTACCTGATCGTCGCTGTATACTGCACAATTGAGTAATCATAAATGACTTTGTTAGTTAACCGTTGAAATGTGGCTGGGGCGTTTTTCATGCCAAATGGCATAACTTTGATTTGGTATATACCATCTGGAGTCTCCCTCATCCTTTCGGATAAAGGTACCTGCCAGTAACCTTTAAGTAATCCAGTTTGGAAATAAAAGCTGATTGTCCCACTTTCTCATTGCAATCCTCCAAACATGGGATAGGATAAGAGTCCGTTCTTCTAACCGCATTAACATTTCTATAGTCCACACACAACCGTTGGGTACCGTCTGGTTCAGGTACCATCACTATGGGTGAGCTCCATTGGCTACAGCTATTTGATAAACATCCATTTCTTAAAGATACTCGCACATGACAGCGGGAAGGGAAAAGGTTAATGGCTGTTACTCACAGCGAGTGGTTTAGGACACTTTCCGTGATCTGGAGGCCAGGCCACCTTAAGGATCCAGCACCGTGTCCTCAACTATG